>NC_140992.1:110129218-110167685 GCF_052327205.1 Somniosus microcephalus
TCTCTCGCTCTCTCCCCAGTCTCTCTCGCTCTCCCCCCAGTCTCTCTCGCTCGCTCTCTCCCCAGTCTCTCTCGCTCTCTCTCCCCCCAGTCTCTCTCGCTCTCTCTCCCCCCCAGTCTCTCTCGCTCTCTCTCCCCCCAGTCTCTCTCGCTCTCTCTCCCCCCAGTCTCTCTCGCTCTCTCTCTCCCCCCAGTCTCTCTCGCTCTCTCTCTCCCCCCGTCTCTCTCGCTCTCTCCCCAGTCTCTCTCGCTCTCTCCCCAGTCTCTCTCGCTCTCTCCCCAGTCTCTCTCGCTCTCCCCCCCCAGTCTCTCTCGCTCTCCCCCCCAGTCTCTCTCGCTCTCCCCCGTCTCTCTCGCTCTCCCCCCTCCCCAGTCTCTCTCAGCTCTCTCCCCTCTCCCCAGTCTCTCTCGCTCTCTCTCTCCCCCCAGTCTCTCTCGCTCTCTCTCTCCCCCCAGTCTCTCTCGCTCTCTCTCTCCCCCAGTCTCTCTCGCTCTCTCTCTCCCCCCAGTCTCTCTCGCTCTCTCTCTCCCCCAGTCTCTCCGCTCTCTCTCTTCCCCCAGTCTCTCTCGCTCTCTCTCTCCCCCAGTCTCTCCTGCTCTCTCTCTCCCCCCAGTCTCTCTCGCTCTCTCTCTCCCCCAGTCGCTCTCGCTCTCTCTCCCCCCAGTCTCTCTCGCTCTCTCTCTCCCCCCAGTCTCTCTCGCTCTGTCTCCCCCCAGTCTCTCTCGCTCTCTCTCCCCCCAGTCTCTCTCGCTCTCTCTCTCCCCCCAGTCTCTCTCGCTCTCTCTCTCCCCCCAGTCTCTCTCGCTCTCTCTCTCCCCCCAGTCTCTCTCGCTCTCTCTCTCACCCCAGTCTCTCTCGCTCTCTCTCTTCCCGTCTCTCTCGCTCTCTCTCTCCCCCCAGTCTCTCTCGCTCTCTCTCTCCCCCAGTCGCTCTCTCTCCCCCCAGTCTCTCTCTCTCTCCCCCCAGTCTCTCTCGCGCTCTCTCTCCCCCCAGTCTCTCTCGCTCTCTCGCTCCCCCCAGTCTCTCTCGCTCTCTCGCTCCCCCCAGTCTCTCTCGCTCTCTCGCTCATCTCCGCTCTCTCGCTCCCCCCAGTCTCTCTCGCTCTTTCCGCTCCCCCCAGTCTCTCTCGCTCTCTCTCTCCCCCAGTCTCTCTCGCTCTCTCTCTCCCCCCAGTCTCTCTCGCTCTCTCTCTCCCCCCAGTCTCTCTCGCTCTCTCTCTCCCCCCAGTCTCTCTCGCTCTCTCTCTCCCCCAGTCTCTCTCGCTCTCTCTCTCCCCCAGTCTCTCTCGCTCTCTCCCCTCTCCCCAGTCTCTCTCGCTCTCCCCTCTCCCCAGTCTCTCTCGCTCTCCCCCCAGTCTCTCTCGCTCTCCCCCTCTCCCCAGTCTCTCTCGCTCTCCCCCTCTCCCCAGTCTCTCTCGCTCTCCCCCTCTCCCCAGTCTCTCTCGCTCTCCCCCTCGCCCCAGTCTCTCTCGCTCTCCCCTCGCCCCAGTCTCTCTCGCTCTCCCCCTCTCCCCAGTCTCTCTCGCTCTCCCCCTCTCCCCAGTCTCTCTCGCTCTCCCCCAATCCCCAGTCTCTCTCGCTCTCCCCCTCTCCCCAGTCTCTCTCGCTCTCCCCCTCTCCCCAGTCTCTCTCGCTCTCCCCCTCTCCCCAGTCTCTCTCGCTCTCTCCTCTCTCCCCAGTCTCTCTCGCTCTCTCTCTCTCCCCAGTCTCTCTCGCTCTCTCTCTCTCCCCAGTCTCTCTCGCTCTCTCTCTCTCCCCCAGTCTCTCTCGCTCTCTCTCTCTCCCCAGTCTCTCTCTCTCCCAGTCTCTCTCGCTCTCTCTCTCTCCCCAGTCTCTCTCGCTCTCCCCCCAGGCTCTCCCCCAGTCTCTCCCCCCAGGCTCCCCCCCACTCGCGCTCTCTCTCCCCCCCACTCGCGCGCTCTCCCCCCCAATCGCGCTCTCTCTCCCCCCCCAATCGCGCTCTCTCTCCCCCCCCACTCGCGCTCTCTCTCCCCCCCCACTCGCGCGCTCTCTCTCCCCCCCCACTCGCGCTCTCTCCCCCCCCACTCGCGCTCTCTCTCCCCCCCAACTCGCGCTCTCTCTCCCCCCCCCACTCGCGCTCTCTCTCCCCCCCCACTCGCGCTCTCTCTCCCCCCCCACTCGCGCTCTCTCTCCCCCCACTCGCGCTCTCTCTCCCCCCACTCGCGCTCTCTCTCCCCCCCCACTCGCGCTCTCTCTCCCCACCCACTCGCGCGCTCTCTTCTCCCCCCCACTCGCGCTCTCTCTCGCCCCCCCACTCGCGCTCTCTCTCCCCCCACTCGCGCTCTCTCTCCCCCCCCCACTCGCGCTCTCTCTCCCCCCCACTCGCGCTCTCTCTCCCCCCCCACTCGCGCTCTCTCTCCCCCCCCACTCGCGCTCTCTCTCCCCCCCCCACTCGCGCTCTCTCTCCCCCCCCACTCGCGCTATCTCTCCCCCCCCACTCGCGCTCTCTCCCCCCCCACTCGCGCTCTCTCTCCCCCCCCACTCGCGCTCTCTCTCCCCCCCCACTCGCGCTCTCTCTCCCCCCCACTCGCGCTCTCTCTCCCCCCCACTCGCGCTCTCTCTCCCCCCCACTCGCGCTCTCTCTCCCCCCCCACTCGCGCTCTCTCCCCCCCCCCACTCGCGCTCTCTCCCCCCCCACTCGCGCTCTCTCTCCCCCCCCACTCGCGCTCTCTCTCCCCCCCCACTCGCGCTCTCTCTCCCCCCCCCACTCGCGCTCTCTCTCCCACCCCACTCGCGCTCTCTCCCCCCCCCACTCGCGCTCTCTCCCCCCCCCACTCGCGCTCTCTCTCCCCCCCCACTCGCGCTCTCTCCCCCCCCCACTCGCGCCTCTCTCCCCCCCCCACTCGCGCTCTCTCCCCCCCCCACTCGCGCTCTCTCCCCCCCCACTCGCGCTCTCTCTCCCCCCCACTCGCGCTCTCTCTCCCCCCCACTCGCGCTCTCTCTCCCCCCCACCTCGCGCTCTCTCCCTCCCCCCCCACTCGCGCTCTCTCTCCCCCCCACTCGCGCTCTCTCTCCCCCGCACTCGCGCTCTCTCTCCCTCCCACTCGCGCTCTCTCTCCCCCCCCCATCGCGCTCTCTCTCCCCCCCCACTCGCGCTCTCTCCCCCCCCACCGCGCTCTCTCCCCCCCCACTCGCGCTCTCTCTCCCCCCCACTCGCGCTCTCTCTCCCCCCCCACTCGCGCTCTCTCTCCCCCCCCACTCGCGCTCTCTCTCCACCCCACTCGCGCTCTCTCTCCCCCCCCACTCGCGCTCTCTCCCCCCCCCACTCGCGCTCTCTCTCCCCCCCCACTCGCGCTCTCTCCCCCCCCACTCGCGCTCTCTCTCCCCCCCCCACTCGCGCTCTCTCCCCCCCCCCACTCGCGCTCTCTCCCCCCCCACTCGCGCTCTCTCTCCCCCCCACTCGCGCTCTCTCTCCCCCCCACTCGCGCTCTCTCTCCCCCCCCACTCGCGCTCTCTCTCCCCCCCCACTCGCGCTCTCTCTCCCCCCCCACTCGCGCTCTCTCTCCCCCCCACTCGCGCTCTCTCTCCCACACCCACTCGCGCTCTCTCTCCCCCCCACTCGCGCTCTCTCTCCGCCCCCCACTCGCGCTCTCTCTCCCCCCCACTCGCGCTCTCTCCCCCGCCACTCGCGCTCTCTCTCCCCCCCACTCGCGCTCTCTCTCCCCCCCCACTCGCGCTCTCTCTCCCCCCCACTCGCGCTCTCTCCCCCCCCCACCTCGCGCTCTCTCCCCCCCCACCTCGCGCTCTCTCGCTCCCCCCCACTCGCGCTCTCTCGCTCCCCCCCCACTCGCGCTCTCTCTCCCCCCCCACTCGCGCTCTCTCTCGCTCTCCCCCCCACTCGCGCTCTCTCTCCCCCCCCCACTCGCGCTCTCTCTCTCCCCCCACCTCGCGCTCTCTCTCTCCCCCCACTCGCGCTCTCTCGCTCCCCCCCCACTCGCGCTCTCTCTCTCCACACTCGCGCTCTCTCTCCCCCCACTCGCGCTCTCTCTCTCCCCCACTCGCGCTCTCTCCCCCCCCACTCGCGCTCTCTCTCTCCCCCCCACTCGCGCTCTCTCTCTCCCCCCCCACTCGCGCTCTCTCTCTCCCCCCACTCGCGCTCTCTCTCTCCCCCCACTCGCGCTCTCTCTCCCCCCCACTCGCGCTCTCTCTCTCCCCCCACTCGCGCTCTCTCTCCCCCCCACTCGCGCTCTCTCTCCCCCCCCACTCGCGCTCTCTCTCCCCCCCCCACTCGCGCTCTCTCTCCCCCCCCCCACTCGCGCTCTCTCTCCCCCCCCACTCGCGCTCTCTCTCCCCCCCCACTCGCGCTCTCTCTCCCCCCCCACTCGCGCTCTCTCTCCCCCCCACTCGCGCTCTCTCTCCCCCCCCACTCGCGCTCTCTCTCTCTCCCCCCACTCGCGCTCTCTCTCTCCCCCCACTCGCGCTCTCTCTCTCTCCCCCCACTCGCGCTCTCTCTCCCCCCCCCACTCGCGCTCTCTCCCCCCCCCACTCGCGCTCTCTCTCCCCCCACTCGCGCTCTCTCTCTCCCCCCACTCGCGCTCTCTCTCCCCCCACTCGCGCTCTCTCTCTCCCCCCACTCGCGCTCTCTCTCTCCCCCGACTCGCGCTCTCTCTCTCCCCCCCACTCGCGCTCTCTCTCTCCCCCCCACTCGCGCTCTCTCTCTCCCCCCCACTCGCGCTCTCTCTCCCCCCCACTCGCGCTCTCTCTCTCCCCCCACTCGCGCTCTCTCTCTCTCCCCCCACTCGCGCTCTCTCTCTCTCCCCCCACTCGCGCTCTCTCTCTCTCCCCCCACTCGCGCTCTCTCTCTCTCCCCCCACTCGCGCTCTCTCTCTCTCCCCCCACTCGCGCTCTCTCTCTCTCCCCCCACTCGCGCTCTCTCTCTCTCCCCCCACTCGCGCTCTCTCTCTCTCCCCCCACTCGCGCTCTCTCTCTCCCCCCACTCGCGCTCTCTCTCTCCCCCCACTCGCGCTCTCTCTCCCCCCACTCGCGCTCTCTCTCTCCCCCCACTCGCGCTCTCTCTCTCCCCCCACTCGCGCTCTCTCTCTCCCCCCACTCGCGCTCTCTCTCCCCCCACTCGCGCTCTCTCTCTCCCCCCACTCGCGCTCTCTCCCCCCCCACTCGCGCTCTCTCTCCCCCCCCACTCGCGCTCTCTCTCCCCCCCCCACTTGCGCTCTCTCCCCCCCCCCCACTCGCGCTCTCTCTCCCCCCCCACTCGCGCTCTCTCTCTCCCCCCACTCGCGCTCTCTCCCCCCACTCGCGCTCTCTCTCTCCCCCCACTCGCGCTCTCTCTCTCCCCCCACTCGCGCTCTCTCTCTCCCCCCACTCGCGCTCTCTCTCTCCCCCCACTCGCGCTCTCTCTCTCCCCCCACTCGCGCTCTCTCTCCCCCCCACTCGCGCTCTCTCTCTCCCCCCACTCGCGCTCTCCTCCCCCCCCACTCGCGCTCTCTCTCCCCCCCCACTCGCGCTCTCTCTCCCCCCCCACTTGCGCTCTCTCCCCCCCCCCACTCGCGCTCTCTCTCCCCCCCCACTCGCGCTCTCTCTCTCCCCCCACTCGCGCTCTCTCCCCCCCCCACTCGCGCTCTCTCTCCCCCCCCACTCGCGCTCTCTCTCTCTCCCCCCACTCGCGCTCTCTCCCCCCCCCCACTCGCGCTCTCTCTCCCCCCCCACTCGCGCTCTCTCTCTCTCCCCCCACTCGCGCTCTCTCTCCCCCCCCACTCGCGCTCTCTCTCCCCCCCCCACTCGCGCTCTCTCTCTCCCCCCACTCGCGCTCTCTCTCTCCCCCCCACTCGCGCTCTCTCTCTCCCCCCACTCGCGCTCTCTCCCCCCCACTCGCGCTCTCTCCCCCCCCTCGCGCTCTCTTCCCCCCCTCGCGCTCTCTCCCCCCCCCACTCGCGCTCTCTCTCCCTCCCCACTCGCGCTCTCTCTCCCCCCCCCCACGCGCGCTCTCTCTCTCCCCCCCCACGCGCGCTCTCTCTCCCCCCCCACTCGCGCTCTCTCTCCCCCCCCACTCGCGCTCTCTCTCTCCCCCCCCCACGCGCGCTCTCTCTCTCCCCCCCCCACGCGCGCTCTCTCTCTCCCCCCCCACTCGCGCTCTCTCTCTCCCCCCACTCGCGCTCTCTCTCTCCCCCCCCACTCGCGCTCTCTCTCTCCCCCCCCACTCGCGCGCTCTCTCTCCCCCCCCCCACTCGCGCGCTCTCTCTCCCCCCCCCACTCGCGCGCTCTCTCTCCCCCCCCACTCGCGCTTTCTCTCCCCCCCACTCGCGCTCTCTCTCCCCCCCCACGCGCGCTCTCTCTCCCCCCCCACGCGCGCTCTCTCTCCCCCCCCGACGCGCGCTCTCTCCCCCCCCGCGCGCGCTCTCTCTCCCCCCCCGCGCGCGCTCTCTCTCTCCCCCCCCCACGCGCGCTCTCTCTCTCCCCCCCCACTCGCGCTCTCTCTCTCCCCCCCCACTCGCGCGCTCTCTCTCCCCCCCCACTCGCGCTCTCTCTCCCCCCCGCACTCGCGCTCTCTCTCCCCCCCGCACTCGCGCTCTCTCTCCCCCCCCCCACTCGCGCTCTCTCTCCCCCCCCACTCGCGCTTTCTCTCCCCCCCCACTCGCGCTCTCTCTCCCCCCCACTCGCGCTCTCTCTCTCCCCCCACTCGCACTCTCTCTCTCCCCCACTCGCGCTCTCTCTCCCCCCCACTCGCGCTCTCTCTCTCCCCCCACTCGCGCTCTCTCTCCCCCCCACTCGCGCTCTCTCTCCCCCCCACTCGCGCTCTCTCTCCCCCCCACTCGCGCTCTCTCTCCCCCCCCACTCGCGCTCTCTCTCCCCCCCCACTCGCGCTCTCTCTCCCCCCCCACTCGCGCTCTCTCTCCCCCCCCACTCGCGCTCTCTCTCCCCCCCACTCGCGCTCTCTCCCCCCCCACTCGCGCTCTCTCTCTCTCCCCCCACTCGCGCTCTCTCTCTCCCCCCACTCGCGCTCTCTCTCTCTCCCCCCACTCGCGCTCTCTCTCCCCCCCCCACTCGCGCTCTCTCCCCCCCCCACTCGCGCTCTCTCTCCCCCCACTCGCGCTCTCTCTCTCCCCCCACTCGCGCTCTCTCTCCCCCCACTCGCGCTCTCTCTCTCCCCCCACTCGCGCTCTCTCTCTCCCCCGACTCGCGCTCTCTCTCTCCCCCCCACTCGCGCTCTCTCTCTCCCCCCCACTCGCGCTCTCTCTCTCCCCCCCACTCGCGCTCTCTCTCTCCCCCCCACTCGCGCTCTCTCTCTCCCCCCCACTCGCGCTCTCTCTCTCTCCCCCCACTCGCGCTCTCTCTCTCTCCCCCCACTCGCGCTCTCTCTCTCTCCCCCCACTCGCGCTCTCTCTCTCTCCCCCCACTCGCGCTCTCTCTCTCTCCCCCCACTCGCGCTCTCTCTCTCTCCCCCCACTCGCGCTCTCTCTCTCCCCCCACTCGCGCTCTCTCTCTCCCCCCACTCGCGCTCTCTCTCCCCCCACTCGCGCTCTCTCTCTCCCCCCACTCGCGCTCTCTCTCCCCCTCGCTCTCTCTCTCCCCCCCCACTCGCCCCTCCCCCCACTCGCGCTCTCTCTCTCCCCCCACTCGCGCTCTCTCTCCCCCCCACTCGCGCTCTCTCTCTCCCCCCACTCGCGCTCTCTCCCCCCCCACTCGCGCTCTCTCTCCCCCCCACTCGCGCTCTCTCTCCCCCCCCCACTCGCGCTCTCCTCCCCCCCCCCACTCGCGCTCTCTCTCCCCCCCCACTCGCGCTCTCTCTCTCCCCCCACTCGCGCTCTCTCCCCCCCCCCACTCGCGCTCTCTCTCCCCCCCCACTCGCGCTCTCTCTCTCTCCCCCCACTCCGCGCTCTCTCTCCCCCCCCCACTCGCGCTCTCTCTCCCCCCCCACTCGCGCTCTCTCTCTCTCCCCCCACTCGCGCTCTCTCTCCCCCCCCACTCGCGCTCTCTCTCCCCCCCCACTCGCGCTCTCTCTCTCCCCCCACTCGCGCTCTCTCTCTCCCCCCCACTCGCGCTCTCTCTCTCCCCCCACTCGCGCTCTCTCCCCCCCACTCGCGCTCTCTCTCCCCCCCCTCGCGCTCTCTTCCCCCCTCGCGCTCTCTCCCCCCCCCCACTCGCGCTCTCTCTCCCTCCCCACTCGCGCTCTCTCTCCCCCCCCCCCACGCGCGCTCTCTCTCTCCCCCCCCACGCGCGCTCTCTCTCCCCCCCCACTCGCGCTCTCTCTCCCCCCCCACTCGCGCTCTCTCTCTCCCCCCCCCACGCGCGCTCTCTCTCTCCCCCCCCACGCGCGCTCTCTCTCCCCCCCCACTCGCGCTCTCTCTCTCCCCCCCACTCGCGCTCTCTCTCTCCCCCCCCACTCGCGCTCTCTCTCTCCCCCCCCACTCGCGCGCTCTCTCTCCCCCCCCCACTCGCGCGCTCTCTCTCCCCCCCCCACTCGCGCGCTCTCTCTCCCCCCCCACTCGCGCTTTCTCTCCCCCCCCACTCGCGCTCTCTCTCCCCCCCCACGCGCGCTCTCTCTCCCCCCCCACGCGCGCTCTCTCTCCCCCCCGACGCGCGCTCTCTCCCCCCCCGCGCGCGCTCTCTCTCCCCCCCCACGCGCGCTCTCTCTCCCCCCCCACGCGCGCTCTCTCTCTCCCCCCCCACTCGCGCTCTCTCTCTCCCCCCCCACTCGCGCGCTCTCTCTCCCCCCCCACTCGCGCTCTCTCTCCCCCCCGCACTCGCGCTCTCTCTCCCCCCCCCCGCCACATCCCCGCGCTCTCTCTCCCCCCCCCACTCGCGCTCTCTCTCCCCCCCCCCACTCGCGCTCTCTCTCCCCCCCCACTCGCGCTCTCTCTCCCCCCCCCACTCGCGCTCTCTCTCCCCCCCACTCGCGCTCTCTCTCCCCCCCCACTCGCGCTCTCTCTCCCCCCCCCACTCGCGCTCTCTCTCCCTCCCCACTCGCGCTCTCTCTCCCCCCCCCACTCGCGCTCTCTCTCCCCCCCCACTCGCGCTCTCTCTCCCCCCCCCACTCGCGCTCTCTCCCCCACCACTCGCGCTCTCTCTCCCCCCCCACGCGTGCTCTCTCTCCCCCCCCACGCGCTCTCTCCCCCCCCCACGCGCGCTCTCTCCCCCCCCACGCGCGCTCTCTCTTCCCCCCCCACTCGCGCTCTCTCTTCCCCCCCCACTCGCGCTCTCTCTCTCCCCCACTCGCGCTCTCTCTCTCCCCCCCCACTCGCGCGCTCTCTCTCCCCCCCCCACTCGCGCTCTCTCTCTCCCCCCCTCGCGCTCTCATCTCTCCCCCCCCCACTCGCGCGCTCTCTCTCCCCCCCCACTCGCGCTCTCTCTCTCCCCCCCACTCGCGCTCTCTCTCTCCCCCCCACTCGCGCTCTCTCTCTCCCCCACTCGCGCTCTCTCTCTCTCCCCCCCACTCGCGCGCTCTCTCTCCCCCCCACTCGCGCGCTCTCTCTGCCCCCCCCACTCGCGCGCTCTCTCTCCCCCCCCACTCGCGCGCTCTCTCTGCCCCCCCCACTCGCGCGCTCTCTCTCCCCCCCACTCGCGCTCTCTCTCTCCCCCCCACTCGCGCTCTCTCCCCCCCACTCGCGCTCTCTCTCTCCCCCCCACGCGCGCTCTCTCTTCCCCCCCACTCGCGCTCTCTCTTCCCCCCCACTCGCGCTCTCTCTCTCCCCCCCCCACTCGCGCGCTCTCTCTCCCCCCCCCACTCGCGCTCTCTCTCTCCCCCCACTCGCGCTCTCTCTCTCCCCCCCCACTCGCGCGCTCTCTCCCCCCCCACTCGCGCGCTCTCTCCCCCCCACTCGCGCTCTCTCTCTCCCCCCCACTCGCGCTCTCTCTCTCCCCCCACTCGCGCTCTCTCTCTCTCCCCCCCCACTCGCGCGCTCTCTCTCCCCCCCACTCGCGCGCTCTCTCTCTGCCCCCCCCACTCGCGCGCTCTCTCTCCCCCCCACTCGCGCGCTCTCTCTGCCCCCCCCCACTCGCGCGCTCTCTCTCCCCCCCCACTCGCGCGCTCTCTCTCCCCCCCACTCGCGCTCTCTCTCTCCCCCCCACTCGCGCTCTCTCTCTCCCCCCACTCGCGCTCTCTCTCTCCCCCACTCGCGCTCTCTCTCTCCCCCCCCACTCGCGCGTGCGCTCTCTCTCCCCCCCACTCGCGCGCTCTCTCTGCCCCCCCCACTCGCGCGTGCGCTCTCTCTCCCCCCCACTCGCGCGCTCTCTCTGCCCCCCCCCCACTCGCGCTCTCTCTCTCCCCCCCCCACTCGCGCTCTCTCTCCCCCCCACTCGCGCGCTCTCTCCCCCCGACTCGCGCGCTCTCTCTCCCCCCCCCCCCCCACTCGCGCTCTCTCTCCCCCCCACTCGCGCGCAGCGCTCTCTCTCCCCCCCACTCGCGCGCGCGCGCGCTCTCTGCCCCCCCCCACTCGCGCTCTCTCTCCCCCCCCCACTCGCGCTCTCTCTCCCCCCCCACTCGCGCGCTCTCTCCCCCCCACTCGCGCGCTCTCTCTCCCCCACTCGCGCGCTCTCTCCCCCCACTCGCGCGCTCTCTCTCCCCCCCCACTCGCGCGCTCTCTCCCCCCCACTCGCGCGCTCTCTCTCCCCCCCCACTCGCGCTCTCTCTCCCCCCCCACTCGCGCTCTCTCTCCCCCCCCACTCGCGCTCTCTCTCCCCCCCCACTCGCGCTCTCTCCCCCCCCCCACTCGCGCTCTCTCTCCCCCCCACTCGCGCGCTCTCTCTGCCCCCCCCACTCGCGCTCTCTCTGCCCCCCCCACTCGCGCTCTCTCTCCCCCCCCACTCGCGCGCTCTCTCCCCCCCCACTCGCGCGCTCTCTCCCCCCCCACTCGCGCGCTCTCTCTCCCCCCCCACTCGCGCTCTCTCTCCCCCCCCACTCGCGCTCTCTCTCCCCCCCCACTCGCGCTCTCTCTCCCCCCCCACTCGCGCTCTCTCTCCCCCCCCACTCGCGCTCTCTCCCCCCCCCACTCGCGCTCTCTCTCCCCCCCCCACTCGCGCTCTCTCTCCCCCCCCACGCGCGCTCTCTCTCCCCCCCCCACGCGCGCTCTCTCTCCCCCCCCACGCGCGCTCTCTCTCCCCCCCCACGCGCGCTCTCTCTCCCCCCCACGCGCGCTCTCTCTCCCCCCCCACGCGCGCTCTCTCTCCCCCCCCACTCGCGCTCTCTCTCCCCCCCCACTCGCGCTCTCTCTCCCCCCCCACTCGCGCTCTCTCCCCCCCCCCACTCTCGCGCTCTCTCTCCCCCCCCCACTCGCGCTCTCTCTCCCCCCCCACTCGCGCTCTCTCTCCCCCCCCACGCGCGCTCTCTCTCCCCCCCCACGCGCGCTCTCTCTCCCCCCCCCCACGCGCGCTCTCTCTCCCCCCCCACGCGCGCTCTCTCTCTCCCCCCCCCGCGCGCTCTCTCTCCCCCCCCCCGCGCGCAGCGCTCTCTCCCCCCCCACGCGCGCGCTCTCTCCCCCCCCACGCGCGCGCTCTCTCTCCCCCCCCCACGCGCGCGCTCTCTCTCCCCCCCCACGCGCGCGCGCTCTCTCTCCCCCCCCCACGCGCGCTCTCTCTCCCCCCCCACGCGCGCTCTCTCTCCCCCCCCCCACGCGCGCTCTCTCTCCCCCCCCCACGCGCGCTCTCTCTCCCCCCCCACGCGCGCTCTCTCTCCCCCCCCCCCACGCGCGCTCTCTCTCCCCCCCCCCCACGCGCGCTCTCTCTCCCCCCCCCACTCGCGCGCTCTCTCTCCCCCCCCCCATTCGCGCGCTCTCTCTCCCCCCCCCCACTCGCGCGCTCTCTCTCCCCCCCCACTCGCGCGCTCTCTCTCCCCCCCCCCCCCACTCGCGCGCTCTCTCTCCCCCCCCACTCGCGCGCTCTCTCTCCCCCCCCCACTCGCGCGCTCTCTCTCCCCCCCCCCACTCGCGCGCTCTCTCTCCCCCCCCCCCCCACTCGCGCGCTCTCTCTCCCCCCCCCACTCGCGCGCTCTCTCTCCCCCCCCCCCCCCCCCCACTCGCGCGCTCTCTCTCCCCCCCCCACTCGCGCGCTCTCTCCCCCCCCACTCGCGCGCTCTCTCTCCCCCCCCACTCGCGCGCTCTCTCTCCCCCCCCACTCGCGCGCTCTCTCTCCCCCCCCACTCGCGCGCTCTCTCTCCCCCCCCACTCGCGCGCTCTCTCTCCCCCCCCCACTCGCGCGCTCTCTCTCCCCCCCCCACTCGCGCGCTCTCTCTCCCCCCCCCACTCGCGCGCTCTCTCTCCCCCCCCCACTCGCGCGCTCTCTCTCCCCCCCCACTCGCGCGCTCTCTCTCCCCCCCCACTCGCGCGCTCTCTCTCCCCCCCCACTCGCGCGCTCTCTCTCCCCCCCCCCACTCGCGCGCTCTCTCTCCCCCCCCCACTCGCGCGCTCTCTCTCCCCCCCACTCGCGCGCTCTCTCTCCCCCCCCCCACTCGCGCTCTCTCTCCCCCCCCACTCGCGCTCTCTCTCCCCCCCCCACTCGCGCTCGCTCGTCCCCCCCCACTCGCGCTCTCTCCACCCCGCCACTCGCGCTCTCTCTCCCCCCCCACTCTCTAAACTAGCTGGAGTGCCCGGCGATGCAGAGGCTTTTTCGAGGGCATGTTGTTGTTGGAAGAGAGAGAGAGGGCGACTGGGGGGGGAAGAGAGGGCGACTGGGGGGGGGGGGGGGGGAAGAGAGGGCGACTGGGGGGGGGGGAAGAGGGGGCGACTGGGGGGGAAGAGAGGGCGACTGGGGGGGAAGAGAGGGCGACTGGGGGGGAAGAGAGAGCGACGGGGGGAAGAGAGGGCGACTGGGCGGGGGGGGGGAAGAGAGGGCGACCGGGGGGGGGGAAGAGAGGGCGACTGGGGGGGAAGGGAGGGCGACTGGGGGGGAAGAGAGGGCGACTGGGGGGGAAGAGAGGGCGACTGGGGGGGAAGAGAGGGCGACTGGGGGGGAAGAGAGGGCGACTGGCAGGGGGAAGAGAGGGCGACTGGCAGGGGGAAGAGAGGGCGACTGGCGGGGGGGAAGAGAGGGCGACTGGGGGGGGGAAGAGAGGGCGACTGGGGGGGGGGGGGGGGAAAGAGAGGGCGACCGGGGGGGGAAGAGAGGGCGACCGGGGGGGGGGGAAGAGAGGGTGACCGGGGGGGGGGGAAGAGAGGGCGACCGGGGGGGGGGGGAAGAGAGGGCGACCGGGGGGGGGGAAAGAGAGGGCGACCGGGGGGGGGGAAAGAGAGGGCGACCGGGGGGGGGGGGGGAAGAGAGGGCGACCGGGGGGGGGGGGAAGAGAGGGCGACCGGGGGGGGGGGGGGAAGAGAGGGCGACCGGGGGGGGGGGGGAAGAGAGGGCGACCGGGGGGGGGGGGGGGGAAGAGAGGGCGACCGGGGGGGGGGAAGAGAGGGCGACCGGGGGGGGGGGAAGAGAGGGCGACCGGGGGGGGGAAGAGAGGGCGACCGGGGGGGGGGGGAAGAGAGGGCGACCGGGGGGGGGAAGAGAGGGCGACCGGGGGGGGGGGAAGAGAGGGCGACCGGGGGGGGGGAAGAGAGGGCGACCGGGGGGGGGGGGGGGGAAAGAGAGGGCGACTGGGGGGGAAGAGAGGGCGACTGGGGGGGGGGAAGAGAGGGCGACCGGGGGGGGGGGGAAGAGAGGGCGACCGGGGGGGGGGGGGGGAAGAGAGGGCGACCGGGGGGGGGGAAGAGAGAGGGCGACCGGGGGGGGGGGGGGGGGGGGAAGAGAGGGCGACCGGGGGGGGGGGAAGAGAGGGCGACTGGGGGGGGGGGGGGGGAAGAGAGTGTGATGAAATATATTCCATTCATCACTGCCTGTTTTCTGTGTCTTGTAACTGCCTGCTTTCTGTGTCTTTTCCCTTCCCCCAGTCCTCATGTATTATGTATTGGAATGTGCTGGAACTGGTTGTGTGCAGGGCTCCGCCCATACCTGGCTCCTTTGTAATCTAAGTTCAGTCGGGCATCAGCCTCCTGAAGGAAGACATCTCTCTATTTTACGTGTTATGTTCTGAGTTAATAAAAGCCTTACTTTTGTTCTGCTAACTTCGAGTCTCGGAATAATTGAGGCACATCAATTTTATTAACTCAATTTTTCAACACTATGGATCAACTCCTGAAACCCGAACGTTTGGATTTGGATCAACATGCTCCGGACGCATCAGCACGCTTCGGACACTGGTTTGACTGTATGGAATTCTTCCTGGACAATTCCGCAGCCGTCAAAGACGCTACGGACACTGCGAAGATGAGACTCGGAATGCTACGGAATTGGGTAAGCCACCGGGTTTACCCCCTCATCCAAGACGCCGATACGTACCTGGCCGCCTGCAACACCTTAAAGGCGCATTACCAGCAGCCTACGAATGAGGTGTATGCTAGGCATCTACTCGCTACTCGCGCACAGCGACCTGGGGAATCGGTGGAGGAGTTCCTAAGCATCCTGAAAAAGCTTGGCAAGGACTGCAAGTGCCGAGATGTAAAAGCCGCAGTGTACACCGACGAGCTTGTTCGCGATGCCTTTATCACAGGCCTCAGCTCCACTCACATCCGGCAAAGACTGCTGGAAAAAACGGAGTTGGACCTGAAACAGCTGCGGACACCGCGCGGTCGCTGGAGATGGCCCAGAGAAACTCGGACACCTACTCTTCAGCCCGCGCCGCCCACGCCGCCACGTGTGCGCCACCATCTTGGAAGGCATCTTCCCCGCCCGGCAGCCCGACACCGGCGGGGCCCAGCTCTCCCCCCAGAAGCCCTACGACAGCCGCGACGCGTCAAGGACCCAACTGCTACTTCTGCGGGCAGCCAAAGCACACCAGAAACCTGTGCCCGGCGAAAGGCACCACCTGCTTTAAGTGCGGTAAGAAGGGGCACTTCGGGAAGGTGTGCAGAGGGAACCCCGCCGGAAAACCAACCGCCGGAAAATCCGCCACCGCCGCGTGTGCGCCGTGGGAGCGGCCATCTTGGACGCCATCTTGCCCGACCTCGTGGGGTCCGCCATCTTATGAGCAGACAGCGTGGACGCCATCTTGTCTCGATCAGGGCCCTACAGTGGCATCGGTCACAGTGGACCAGACCAGGCCGCATCCGCTATCCAAATCAATGGTGGACATCGAGGTAAACGGGTGCCGGGTTAAATGCTTAATTAACAGTGGAAGCACGGAGAGTTTTATCCACCCTGAACTGGCACAACAACTCTCCCTAAAGGTGGTCCCTGCTCAGGGTACCATCTCTATGGCCGATAAAACCCAGACATCGACCATTCTGGGTTACTGCACGGTACAATTGTGCGTTAACGGAACTGTGTATGATAATTTTAAAGTATTAATCATGAAGAATCTATGTGCGAGCGTGATCTTGGGTTTGGATTTCCAGTGCAACCACCAAAGCATCACGCTCAAGTACGGTGGGTCCCAGCCGCCCCTCACAGTGTGCGGTCTGGCTACCCTGAAGGTAAAGCCGCCTTCGCTATTCGCGAACCTTACCCCTAACTGCCGGCCAATAGCGACCAAAAGCAGGAGGTACAGCTGGGAGGACAGGCGGTTTATCGCGACCGAGGTAGACAGGCTCCTGAAAGAGCACATTATTGAACACAGCAACAGCCCGTGGCGCGCCCAAGTGGTAGTGGTAAGGGGTAGCGAGAAGAAACGGATGGTGATCGACTATAGTCGAACGATCAACAGGTACACCCTACTAGACGCCTACCCGCTACCCCGCATATCAGAAATGGTGAACCAAATCGCCCAATACCGGGTGTTCTCCACCATCGACCTCAAGTCAGCGGACCACCAGCTCCCTATCGGACCAGAGGACCGCCCGTGCACCGCCTGCGAGGCGAACGGACGCCTCTACCAATTCCTCAGAGTCCCCTTTGGGGTGATGAACGGGGTCTCGGTCTTCCAGAGGGAGATGGATCGCATGGTCGATGACCACCACTTGCAGGCAACCTTCCCCTACCTCGACAACGTCACCACCTGCGGTCACAACCAGCAGGATCACGACTCGAACCTCGAGAGGTTCCTGAAAACCGCACAAAAACTCAACCTCACCTATAACGAGGACAAGTGCGTTTTCAACACCACGTGCCTCTGCATACTGGGCAGCATGGTGGAGAATGGGGAATTCGGACCAGACCCCGACCGATTGCGCCCCCTACGGGAGCTGCCCCTGCCCAACACTCCCAAAGCCCTGAAAAGGTGCCTGGGGTTATTTTCTTACTATTCCCAATGGGTCCCCAATTACTCCGACAAAGCCCGCCCCCTCTTGAAAGCATCCTCTTTTCCGCTCTCTGCTGAGGCCCACGCCGCCTTCAAAAGCATTAAGCAGGATATTGAGCGGGCCACGCTACAGGCAGTGGACAAGAACACTCCATTTCAAGTGGAAAGTGATGCGTCCGACTTCGCCTTGGCGGCCACCCTCAACCAGGCGGGGCGGCCCGTAGCTTTCTTCTCGAGGACCCTCCAAGGCCCCGAGATCAGACACTCCTCCGTGGAAAAGGAGGCCCAAGCCATCGTGGAGGCAGTGCGCCACTGGCGCCACTACCTAGCCGGCAAACGCTTCACCCTACTTACCGACCAGCGGTCGGTAGCGTTTATGTTCAACAACAAACAGAGGGGGAAGATTAAAAATGATAAGATTCTTAGGTGGCGGATCGAGCTCTCCACTTTCGAGTACGACATCATTTACCGGCCAGGGGCCCTTAACGAATCCCCTGACGCCCTCTCACGAGGGATGTGTGCCAGCGCCACCGAGGATCGGCTACAGACCCTCCACAACGACCTCTGCCACCCAGGGGTCACGCAGCTGTTCCACTTCATAAAGTCCCGTAACTTACCCTACTCGATTGAGGAAGTTCGGTCTCTGACCAGGAACTGCCGCACTTGCGCTGAGTGCAAGCCTCGGTTCTACCGCCCAGATAGAGCCCACTTAATCAAAGCTACACGGCCCTTCGAGCGGCTCAGCTTAGATTTCAAGGGCCCCCTCCCGTCCGTCGACCGCAATGTTTACTTCCTGAACATTGTGGACGAATACTCCCGTTTCCCATTCGCCTTCCCCTGCCCAGACATGACCAGCGCCACGGTCATTAAATGCCTCAACAGCCTGTTCTGCCTGTTCGGTATGCCGAGCTATATCCACACGGATAGGGGGACGTCCTTCATGAGTAAAGAGCTACGCCAGTACATGCTGTCCAAGGGGATCGCCACGAGCCGTACCACCAGCTACAACCCCCGGGGTAACAGCCAGGTGGAGCGAGAGAACGGGACAGTGTGGAAAGCAGTCACTCTCGCTCTAAGGACCAAGGGCCTCCCTATCTCCCGCTGGCAGGAAGTCCTCTCGGATGTGCTCCATTCGATACGGTCGCTATTGTGTACGGCCACTAATGCCACGCCTCATGAACGAATGTTTGTCTTTCCTCGGAAATCCACCTCAGGCGTATCCATGCCGTCATGGCTCTCCACACCAGGTCCGGTACTCGTGCGAAGGCATGTGAGGGGCCACAAGACAGACCCTCTCGTGGAGCCAGTACACCTACTCCACGCCAACCCCCAATACGCATATGTCCGGCACGCCGACGGAAGGGAGGACACCGTGTCCATAAAAGACGTCGCCCCAGCCGGCATCGACCACAACCACGGCAATAGCAGCGACGACGATCACAGCAACCCTTACCCACCCACTATTCTTTCATCACCCCCGGAAGAACATCGACCAACGGCACCCCCACCAACTACCCCTTCAACAACCCCGGCGGCACCCCCGGCAGAGACCCAGGAGGCTACCGGGGACACACAGCCGACACCCGCGGCACCACAACAGCCACGTCGGTCGCAGAGGACTATCAAACCCCCGAACAGACTAAATCTACAGAAGGGATGAATGTGATGAAATATATTCCATTCATCACTGCCTGTTTTCTGTGTCTTGTAACTGCCTGCTTTGTGTGTCTTTTCCCTTCCCCCAGTCCTCATGTATTATGTATTGGAATGTGCTGGAACTGGTTGTGTGCAGGGCTCCGCCCATACCTGGCTCCTTTGTAATCTAAGTTCAATCGGGCATCAGCCTCCTGAAGGAAGACATCTCTCTATTTTACGTGTTATGTTCTGAGTTAATAAAAGCCTTACTTTTGTTCTGCTAACTTCGAGTCTCGGAATAATTGAGGCACATCAGCGAGCGCGACCGGGGGGGGAAGGGAGCGAGCGCGACCGGGGGGGGGGGAAGGGAGCGAGCGCGACCGGGGGGGGGGGAAGGGAGCGAGCGCGACCGGGGGGGGGAAGGGAGCGAGCGCGACCGGGGGGGGGAAGGGAGCGAGCGCGACCGGGGGGGGGGGGAAGGGAGCGAGCGCGACCGGGGTGGGGGGAAGGGAGCGAGCGCGTGCGACCGGGGGGGGGAAGGGAGCGAGCGGGACCGGGGGGGGGGAAGGGAGCGAGCGGGACCGGGGGGGGAAGGGAGCGAGCGCGACCGGGGGGGGGGAAGGGAGCGAGCGCGACCGGGGGGGGAAGGGAGCGAGCGCGACCGGGGGGGGAAGGGAGCGAGCGCGACAGGGGGGGGAAGGGAGCGAGCGCGACCGGGGGGGGAAGGGAGCGAGCGCGACCGGGGGGGGAAGGGAGCGAGCGCGACCGGGGGGGGAAGGGAGCGAGCGCGACCGGGGGGGGAAGAGAGAGAGCGACTGGGGGGGGAAGAGAGAGAGCGACTGGGGGGAAGAGAGAGAGCGACTGGGGGGAAGAGAGAGAGCGACTGGGGGGGAAGAGATTATACACTCTCAGGACCTCCACAATTATTGTACAATAAATCTTTCACAGTTTTGGCTCCTGCAGGAGCTAGTGAAGCCAAACTATGCAGTTCAGCATCTGGTTCCTGGGTTCTTTTGATGCAGGCACCAACTCTAAAATGGGAAGGACGATAGCAAAATACTGCGGATGCTGGAAATCCGAAATAACAACAGAAAATGCTGGAATAACTCAGCAGGTCAGGCAACATCCATGGAGAGAAATTTGAGTTGACGTTTCGGGTCGAAACCCTTCTTCAAAACTGCCTTCGATCTATTTTCTTTTCTTACCAGTTTTGAAGAAGGGTTTCGACCCGAAACGTCAACTCAAATTTCTCTCCACGGATGTTGCCTGACCTGCTGAGTTTTTCCAGCATTTTCTGTTGTTATTTTTAAAATGGGAACCTATGCAGGGAGAAAGAGGAAAGGGAAGCAAGGATATAAGCAAAAGACAGGAAGGAGAAAAGCAAAAGTGGAAGGCAGAGAAATCAAGTGTGTAAATCAAACAGGGCCACAGTAAATAATAATTCTAAAAGGACTAAGAGTTTAAAAAAAACAAGCCTCAAGGCTTTGTGTCTTAATGCAAGGAGCATTCATAATAAGGTGGATGAATTAGCTGTGCAAATAGATGTAAATGGATATGATATAATTGGGATTACGGAGACATGGCTCCAGGGTGACCAAGGCTGGGAATTCAACATCCAGGAGTATTCAATATTCAGGAAGGACAGGCAAAAAGGAAAAGGAGCTGGGGTAGCATTGCTGGTTAAAGAGGAGTTTAACACAATAGTAAGGAAGGATATTAGCTCTGATGATGTGGAATCTGTATGGGTAGAGTTGAGAAATACCAAGGGGCGGAAAATGTTAGTGGGAGTTGTATACAGACCCCCAAACAGTAACGCTGAGGTTGGGGATGGCATTAAACAGGAAATTAGAGACACGTGCAATAAGGGCACAGCAGTTATCATGGGTGACTTTAATCTACATATAGATTGGGCTAACCAAATTAGTAACCATACTGTGGAGGAGGAATTCCTAGAGTGTATACGGGATGGTTTCCTGAACCAATATGTCGAGGAACCAACTAGAGATCAGGCCATCTTAGACTGGGTATTATGTAATGAGAAAGGATTGATTAGCAATCTTGTTGTGCGAGGCCCCTTGGGAAGGAGCGATCATAATATGATAGAATTCTTCATTAAGATGGCGAGTGAAGTAATTGACTCAGAGACTAGGGTCCTGAATTTAAATAAAGGAAACTACGATGGTATGAGGTGCGAGTTGGCTAGGATGGATTGGGGAACGTTACTTAAAGGGTTGACGGTGGATAGGCAATGGCAAACATTTAAAGATCGCATGGATGAACTACAGAATTTGTTCATCCCTGTCTGGCATAAAAATAAAACAAAAAAGGTGGCGCAACCGTGGCTAACAAGGGAAATTAGGGATAGCATAAGAGCCAAGGAGAGGACATATAAATTGGCCAGAAAAAGCAGCAAACCTGAGGATTGGGAGCAGTTTAGGATTCAGCAAAGGAGGACAAAAGGATTAATTAAGAGGGGGAAAATAGAGTATGAGAGTAAGCTTTCAGGGAACATAAAAACTGACTGTAAAAGCTTCTATAGATATGTGAAGAGAAAAAGATTGGTGAAGTCAAGCATAGGCCCCTTGCAGTCAGAATCAGGGGAATTTATAATGGGGAACAAAGAAATGGCTGACCAATTAAATACATACTTTGGTTGTGTCTTCACAAAGGAGGACACAAATAATCTCCCAACGATGTCAGGGAACATAGGGTCTAATGAGAGCGAGGAACTGAATGAAATCAGTAATTGTAGGGAAATGGTGTTAGGGAAATTGACGGGATTGAAGGCCGATAAATCCCCAGGGCCTGATAATCTACATCCTAGGGTACTTAAGGAAGTGGCCCTAGAAATAGTAGATGCATTGCTGGTCATCTTCCAAAATTCTATAGATTCTGGCACAGTTCCCATAGATTGGAGGGTAGCTAATGTAACCCCACTATTTAAAAAAGGTGGTAGAGAGAAAACGGGGAATTATAGGCCTGACATCGATAATGGGGAAAATGCTAGAGTCCATTATAAAAGATGTAATAGCAGAGCAATTGGAAAACAGTGACAGGATCGGACAAAGTCAACATGTATTTACAAAAGGTAAATCATGCTTGACTAATCTACTGGAATTTTTTGAGGCTGTAACTGGTAGAATAGATAAGGGAGAACCAGTGGATGTGGTGTATTTGGACTTTCAGAAGGCTTTCGATAAGGTCCCGCATAAGAGATTAGCGTGTAAACTTAAAGCACATGGGATTGGGGGTAAGGTACTGACTTGGATAGAGAACTGGTTGGCAGACAGGAAGCAAAGAGTTGGAATAAATGGGTCTTTTTCCAAGAGGCAGGCAGTGACGAGTGGGGCACCGCAGGGATCGGTGCTAGGACCCTAGCTATTCACAATATATATTAATGATCTAGACGAGGGAACTAGATGTAATATCTCCAAGTTTGCAGATGACACAAAGCTGGGTGGGCATGTGTGCCGTGAGGAGGATGCTGAGAAACTTCATTATGATTTGGACAGGTTGGGTGATTGGGCAGATGCAGTATAATGTGGATAAATGCGAGGTTATCCACTTTGGTGGCAAAAACAGGAAGGCAGATTATCTGAACGACAATAGATTGGGAGAAGGGGAAGTGCAACGAGACCTGGGTGTCCTTGTGCACCAGTCGCTGAAGGTAAGCATGCAGGTGCAGCAGGCAGTTAAGAAGGCAAATGGTAGGTTGGCCTTCATAGCGAGAGGATTCGATTACAGGAGCAAGGATGTCTTGCTGCAGTTGTACAGGGTCTTGGTGAGACCACACCTTGAATATTGTGTGCAGTTTTGGTTGCCTTATCTAAGGAAGGATATTCTTGCCATGGAGGGAGTGCAGCGAAGATTCACCAGACTGATACCTGGGATGGCAGGAATGACGTAGGAGGTGAGATTGGGTCACTTGGGCTTATATTGCAGGAAGGATGTTCCCAATGACAGGGGAGTCTAGAACCATGGGTCACAGTCTAAGGATAAGGGGTAAGCCATTTAGGACAGAGATGAAGAGGAATTTCTTCACCCAGAGAGTGGTGAACCGATGGAATTCTCTACCACAAAAGGCAGTTGAGGCCAATTCATTAAATATATTAAAAGGAGCTGGATATATTTCTTAAAGTGTAAGGGATCAAGGGATATGGGGAGAAAGCAGGGACAGGGTACTGAACTTGGGTGATCAGCCATGATCTCATTAAATGGCGGAGCAGGCTCGAGGGGCCGAATGGCCTACTCCTGCTCCTATCTTCTATGTATCTATGTATGTTTCTAAAATATGACCACAACCCATTCTTTTCCACCAAGTAAGTTTTGCAGTAGACCACAGCTGCCAAGACGTTTGCACACGTCTATTTACCAAGAGAATGGGTTTTTACACGAACACCACCTCTGATGAGACGTAACTGCAGAAGAGAATCACAAGTTAAATACAATGGTGTATTTGTGGTGCGAACAAATCAGCATCACTGACACAGCACAAGGATTTAGTGTAAATAAGTAATCTTAAGTAAAACATTAGCACCCCGAGTGGAAAGAAGAAAATTCACATCCTGCTCTACGCGTCAAGCAGTGCATTTATTCTTCAAGCTGTACTGATGAATTTCACAACTAAAACCACTAAGATCTGCGTTAGTGATGTGCACTGCAAACAATCAAACCCGTTTAAAATAATTATCGGGATGTCAACAATGCTGGCAAGGCTTAGTGTCCATCCTCAGCTGCCCCGAGCAGGTCATCGTTCTCTGGCTCCACATTACCACCACAGCCCCTGCGGTGATGGTGCTCCCACATGGCATTAGGTGGCGAATTCCAGGATTTGGACCCAGTGACGAAGCAATGGCAATGCATGTCCAAGTCAGGTTGATGTGTGGTTGGAGGTGATGGTGTTCCCATGATATTGATGCTTTTTCTTATTGGAGATAGTCACCGGCCTGGCACTTGTGTGGTACTAGCCTGCAAGTTATCCAAGTCTGGCTCGAGCCTGACATGGGCGGTTTCATTGTCAGAGAGGTTGTAAATGGAGCTGAACAGTGTGGAATCATCAGAAAACAACTCTACTGCTGGCAGGAAGGTCACTGATGAAGGAGCTGAAGATGGTTGGGCCAAGGATGCTGCCCCAGAGCACTCCTGCAGCAACCACCTTCCTGTGTGTCAGGCATGGCTGAGGTTGCATAATTTTTTTTCCCCTTTATTCGTTTATGGGATGTAGGCATCGCTGGCAAGGCCAGTAGTTATTGCACATCCCTAATTGCCCTTGAGAAGGTGGTGGCGAGCCACCTTCTTGAACTGCTGCAGTCCATCTGGTGAAGGTACACCCACAGTGCTGTTAGGTAGGGAGTTCTAGGATTTTGACTCAGCGACGATGAAGGATCGGCGAAATACTTCTAAGTCAGGACTGTGCATAAGTTGGAGGGGAACTTGGAGGTGGTGGTGTTCCCATGCGCCTATTGCTCTTGTTCTTCTAGGTGGTAGAGGCCGCGGGTTTGGGAGGTGCTGCCGAAGAAGCCTTGGCGAGTTGCTGCAGTGCATCTTGTGGACGGTACACACTGCAGCCACGGTACACCGGTGGTGGAAGGAGTGAATGTTTAAGATGGAGGATGCAGTGCCAATCAAGTGGGCTGCTTTGTCCTGGATGGTGTCATGCTTCTTGTGTTGTTGGAGCTGCACTCATCCAGGCAAGTGGAGAGTATTCCATCATACTCCTTACTTGTGCCTTGTAGATGGTGGAAAGGCTTTGGAGAGTCAGGTGAGACACTCGACACAGAATATCCAGCCTCTGACCTCCTCTTGTTGCCACAGTATTTATGTGGCTGGTCCAGTTAAGTTTCTGGTCACTGGTGACCCCCAAGACGTTGATGCGGGATTCAGCTATTGTAGTGCTGTTGAATGTCAAGGTGCGGTGGTTAGACGTGTGTGGCGCAAATGTTACTTGCCACTTATCAACCCAAGCCTGAATGTCATTCAGGTCTTGCTGCATGTGGGCAAAGACTGCTTCATTATCTGAGGAGTTGCGAATGGCACTGAACACTCTGCAGTCATCAGCGAACATCCCCACTTCTGACCTTATGTTGGAGGGAAGGTCATTGATGAAGCAGCTGAAGATGGTTGGGCCTAGGACACTGCCCTGAGGAACTCCTGCAGCAATGTCCTGGGGCTGTGATGATTGACCTCCAACCACCACAGCCATCTTCCTTTGTGCTAGGTATGACTCCAGCCAGTGGAGAGTTATCCCCTTGATTCCCATTGACTTCATTTTTATTAGGGCTCCTTGATGCCACACTTCATCAAATGCTGCCTTGATGTCGAGGGCAGTCACTCTCACCTCACCTCTGGAATTCAGCTCTTTTGTCCATGTTTGGACCAAGGCTGTAATGAGGTCGTGAGCCGAGTGGTCTTGTCAGAACCCAAACTGAGCATCAGTGAGCAGGTTATTGGTGAGTAAGTGCCGCTTGCTAGCGCTGTCAATGACACCTTCCATCATTTGCTGATGATTGAGAGTAGACTGATGGGGTGGCAATTGGCTGGATTGGATTTGTCCTGCTTTTTGTGGACAGGATATACCTGGACAGTTTTCCACATTGTTGGATAGATGCCAGTGTTGTAGTTGTACTGGAACAGCTTTGCTAGAGGCGCAGCTAGTTCTGGAGCACGTCTTCAGCATGACAGCCGGGATGTTGTCGGGGCCCACAGTCTTTGCTCTGTAGGGTTTGAAAATCCACAACCACGTTTTATTGGAGCCCTCTAAGGGCAAGGTGACCAAAATTGGATTGCCCTATACAGTTTAAAACCAACATTTTCGGCCAATGCAGTGGTCCCGAAAAGCAGGCTGGGATATCTGAATACAGGGGACTGTGGCTCAGAAGCGAGCCATAGATGTCGGCCAATCGAAACAAAGTGCATTCTCAAAGGCCAATCAAGGGACTAAGTCGGGCCTGAAGCAAGGAAATCCCCGGCCAATGGGGACGGACCCGGCCCAGGTTTGAATATGTGACTCACCCCTAATTGAGCTATGAGTACAGGCCATCATCACCTTAATCAACTCGGACTAGGGACAATAGTTTTGGGATCACTACAGTTAAGAGGTGGCCCAAAATAATCAAGTCCCAGGACTGACACAATGGGGCAGCAGACTTGGAGGAGCCGCTGTGCACTCAAAACAATACCCTTGCCCTCACACTTGTAAACACCAACTTAATTGGGCGCGAAGAGGCCAAAATGGAATTGGGTATAAAACACAGAACCAAGAGATTAGCTGAGGGAGAGACGAGCTGGGGCGAACTACCATCTAAAGAACTCCAACCACGCTGATGAGAAGATCCACCATCAGGCCCCAGACTCAATCGGCATACTGAAAGTTTACTCCGCTACCAGACGGCGCAACATCACCGCAAGAAACCGCACCGTATACCGACTCCCGTCCCGGGGACATCAACAAGAAGACACCAACGACTGAAGTGGCTGTGGAAGACGGCATTCACTCCCGCTATTTCGGGAGCCTTTTCCATCAAGCACAAACCAACCAACAGCAACAACCCAACAGCCGCACGCAAAATAGGCTGCGAGTATAATCCAAGGGCCTGCAACTGTCAGTCTAGTCTAGGTAGGAAAGTGGGTTGGTGGGATTGGACTTGGTAAAGTTAAAACAGTGTAAAACATTTTCGTTATGTCCGTTCTCTCCCATATTTTATTTACAGTTATAGAGTGTGTGTGTTTATTACGTTTGTGGTAGAACCAAATAAAATTGGTTGTCACCTGTTTTTTCCAAGGACTACTTGTCTCCGAGTGTCTATTTAAAGTGCATCGTTCTCCATCCAAATTCTGGAGTTAGAACCAGATAGGGGCATTAGGGCGCTTCGAACCCGCCAAAGGGAACAGCAGGCTAGGGAAAAAGAGAGAGGACTATAGGAGCCCTTGGGCTCAGGAGTACCCCGCAGATTAGGTATAAACTGTGCGGGTCGTCACCGTATTCTAGTCCTCCTCTATAAGCTGTTGTTCTCTATCTCCTTAGAGGGTGTTTAGTGACACCCGACCTGCAGGCTAACATAAGCTGCAAGGGTATAAAGGAGACAGAGGCCCAATACATTAACAGGCACTAAAGACCCCTGTAATTGGGCAGAGCAAAACCCCCTACAGCTCTATCCAGTGCGCTCAGCCGTTTCTTGATATCACGTGGAGTGAATCGAATTGGCTGAAGAATGGCTTCTGTGATGGTGGGGACCTCAGGAGGAGGCCGAGATAGATCATCCACTCGGCACTTCTGGCTGAAGATGGTTGCAAACACTTCAGCTTTGTCTTTTGCACTCACGTGCTGGGCTCCGCCATCATTGTGGCAATCAGAAACAAGTAAAAAATGGTTAATTTATTTTGTTTTTAAATTATGAAACAAAATTCCCCCAACTCCCACCCCAAGAATGAGTTTGAGATGTAATACAGCAGTAGAGGACCAAAAGATCGGGCTGCACTCCATTAGCAGGCAATGCAGTAAGCAGGGCTGAATACTCAGGTGAATTAAGAAATAGTAAAATTTACACACCCATTTTCATTAAATGTATGTTTATCACTGTGCTTTTTCTTATGGTCCAGAGAGAAAGTAAGTACAAATGTGGTACAGTACATGTCACACAAGGTAACAGCACCTTCACAGAAAGACTGCACTGCTGTAAAGGTTGATTTATATCCATTACTTAATTTGCTTACGAACGGACAAGATGATATGCTGCCAATTCAACACAAGCAACATAAAAGCACTGCTCACATCAGCATTCCAGCTGTGGAACCTGAACAACTAAATGTAGGAAGTATCAAGCTAGCTCAGCTCAAGCAGGCAGCCATGGCAAACACCGCGCAGCTGCAGTTCTGCATTTCTTCGAACCTTCAGCATCAAAAACATGACTTTTGGATCCTTGGTCACAGTCTCACTTCTGTTGCAAGTGTACATTTGAGTCCATTCTCCTTGTGTTGGCAGCATGACATGACTTTCATTTTTACATCAGCTCACTGCTCACGCTACTTTAACAAGCCACGCTTCCACAGTTCCAATGTTTGCCTCTCCTTCGTCTCCTTTGCTCCCCCTTGCACTGCACTCCACAAACTCGATCTTCATAGGTCCCTGAGAGAAATCAAACTCCTTTCCCTTCTTTCCCAAGGGCACTGTTCCACCAGTGCCAGATCCATCCAGAGACTTTGGTGCACCAGAGCGAATCATCCTCAAAGTGTTGCTGTGGATGAGATAAGAGAAAGCATGGTTTAAATGTGGCACTGAGTGGTAAGTGGAGGCCAAAAAGGCAAAACAAACATTGCAGCTCATTGACCCATCCTCAGAGGATAGCTGAGATTTCCAAAGCTGCACTCTCAAATGTAGTCAGGTCAAACATTTTATAATCACAGGAAGGTTCAGACACAGGTTCTTAAAAGTAATGCACCTATGCTTGTTTATTCCGTCAGTAAGACTTTAAAGCTGGGGACAGATGAAGATAATGTATGTTGACATGTCCCATTTCTACCAGTTGCACTGTGTGTCACATACAAAATCAGTAGTGTGGGAAATCTATTGCTTCAGCCGCTGTCCACTCCACCGTCAATATTACACAGTTAAGATCAATAAATGAATTCACCGAGTTAGCAACTTACACACCTACTGCAAAACAGAGTGAAACACTTAAATATATTACAAATTATTGCTAATACTGCCTGAAAATGTAACCTCCTTGGATATTTACAATGGTGGAATTCTCTGACTATCTTGGCCCCAATAGCTGTGATTTTAACTAGAGACACAACCTGAGATAACATCTAATAAATTGAAAGGAGAAAGCAGAGATTGCAGGAAGAACACAGACAAGTTAATATCTCAGTGCAAGATCTAACTCTGTGCTGTCTCAGAGAAGCATTAAAGTTCAAACAAGAAGCTACTAATACAGGCACACATTCAATCTCAAAGATCTCAAGCACTATTATCAAGAGCTGCAGAAAGCCAGGATTCATTCAAAACCCACAAGCACGTGTTTTAAATGTGATTTATCTTCTCCAAGAACAGCAAAAGATTCTGTGGAGGTTTCAAGGGAGAAAAACAGAGCTCTAGAATCCTACATTCCCATTAAACTAGCCCTGTTGAGATTTGTTGAACTCTGACAGTGGATAAAAATTGTAGTGCATTTCAACCTTTACCTGCTGAACACATCAAAACGACAGCAGCCACAGGTACACTGGTGCTCAGCACGGGGTTTAAAAATCAGGAAAACGCATTTATATCAAAGACTCGAGAAACATTTACAAGGGTGTAAAGAAAATTAGCATTTGAGATGATGAGTAAATGCTCTGTTGGCCAAATGACATATGGCTGTTCTCTCTGTAGGTTAATCCAATTTTATGAGGACATTTCCTCAGTTGAAAATGAACTGCAGTGGAAGGAGATTTGAATTTGGGAAGAAAAATTCTTCGTATTACCACTGACCTTTTCTTAGACATATGTCAGATTGTACTGACAGTACAATTATAGCATCAGCACAAAGTGGCGTCACTTTGCACCGACACTACAGCTCCACAATACACCTGCTTTGAACAAGCCATGCTGACAATGATTAAGAGACTTATCAACCCGCTATAAAAACAATGTGCATAATCTTAACCTAACCCACCCAGAGGGAACTGACCGATCAGGTACCCCTTTTACAATCCACTCGATCAGATCCTGTCGCTTTCCCACTGGGCGGGTTAGGTTAAAATTACCTCCAAAGTGTCAGATTTATGGAGTTGCTTAAAGACCAACACTGTAGGTATGCAACCATATAGCTTCCACTTCAGAGGCCAGTTGACCTTCAGCTTACTCTGCAAAGCTGCAAAGAACGCAACAGAATATTCAAATCATAGGGACATTAATACGCAGCGAGCCCAGATTCTCTATTATAACTAATATCAAGTTGTCTTGAATGGCCATTTGGGTAAAGTTCACATCAAAGCACATTTTCACCATGGAAGGAAGTTTTGCTTTAGCAAGTCAAATGTTCGCAATATAGAACTTCTCAAAAGTTGCAAACGGCAACTTATAGCAGCTCATTGTTCAAGTTTATTCAACAAGAACTATCCACAGGGAAAAGCAGCCAACCAGAGTAAATCAGCAGCTCTACGAGAACACTAAGTTATTTCTTTCTTTCCACTGTTAAAGATATACAATTTTTAAAAGTTGCATCTCCCACAAATATCATGCTGTTTTCTGTGGATTTTCTCATGCAATCTAACCACATATCTGTGGAGAGAACCCCAAGTCTGCTGCTCACTGAGGCAGTCCACAGCCTGCAGTGTCACTCATCAAACTGAGCAACAGAAAAGGTTAATCTATTATATATGAGGCCCTCCTCAGTTATTTTGCATTCCAATAGTCACACCGAGCAAGAATTTGATACTTACAGTTCCTTTTCCAATTGCTGCTGAATTAATTTTGAAGATTTGGCCATGGTCACATCTGAAATTCAACAGAAAACAAAATTAACAATTCCACCCGCCTGCAGAGCATACAAGCGACTTCATTAGTGCATGAGCCAGAAACCAATATTGCCTCTCAAATTTCTACAGATAGATCACACTTTGACAAATGTTCGTGGAACATGTTGTGTTGGCATTCATAACAATCAGATTAGAGTTCTAACTTCATGTCACTTGCTGTTTTGGGATTTTAAAGAGCGTATTCGTTAAACCATTGAAACAGTACTCGCACAGATGGTAAGCAAATGGACATTAAGGACCCTAAACTTAAGTGCATTACTTTGTATCTATGTTTACAACATTGACGTAATCAGAGCTTTCAGTTCTGAGGACAAAGTTCCTGAATGACAATTACCAAATACATTTCTTGATTTACCTCAATATTACAGCACAGACTGCATATCCGCAATATGCAGAGCTGAAGTACCTCCCCGCTCCCACAGCAAAATGCAAAACCAAGACCCTCCTCAACCACAAACAGGTACACAGCGAAGAGGCCTCATATCTGTACTCTACACTGACAACTTGGAAGGGAAGCACAAACAATCTAGGACCTTACCTTGCTTGTTACAAGCAATGAGGAGCGGAGGTGCATTCTTCGAAATGACGGCATCAGTTAGCAACGTGTACAGGAACTCAGCTACATCCTTCACTTCTTTTTGGAATGACACACTGTCCACTACAAAGACAATGGCTCTGTGTGAAAAGCACACTGAATTATGTCCACGCTCACTCACAAATCCTCAGTATCTTATTTTATGGTTTGCTTTACTTACCCTAAAAGGTACAGCCAAAGTTTAAGATATTATTTCTTGCTACTGGCATGTAGTAAATATGATACAATTGGAACAATTATATGGTAGAAATCCAAACAAAAGCTACGCCCCCCCCCCCCCACAAATCATGTCAGTGAGGCAGGTAAAGCTGGTGGCCTGGTGCCAAATGGCCAGTCATACTCTGGTAGTTCACTGATTGGAGACAGCTCCTAACAATGGTACTACCCAACCGTGCGGAAAATGGGCAAGGGTCAAGGACCGGTCAGCCCATCTGTGAATGCACCAGCTCACAAGCAACAACTTCTTCTGTTAAGTGTGGTCCTGAAACCTCTGCTTGCACAAAACAGACGGACTGCACTTCTTTCCCTCCACCAGATAATCCAAGTTTGCGGTGGAAGGCGGAGTCAAAAGAAATGGATCTGATGATCATTGAGCATGTTGCCTGGCCTGCTGAGTTTTTCCAGCATTTTCTGTTGTTATTTCTGATGATCATTGACCTTGGTTGCCACTCTGATGAGGACTTTGGCACAAACTCCATCCTGCAATGCTGTGGTGTAGCAAAGGATCTTGAAAGGTTTCTTTTGAGATGCAAGTTGGAGAGGGGATGCAAACACGTGTGAGGTGATTCGTCACAAACATTGGGGGGGGGGGGGTAGCACATATATTTGGGTATTGTATTGCCTGACATCCTAGACCTACCTCAGAGATCCCTCCATCATGGATTCCTTTGAAAGGTCAGCCTCTTTTGCCACCTGAAATATCAACTCTTGGGATGGCACTAAGCTCTAGATGGTGCTTTTCCTTTCCCCAGGAATGGATTTGTGTCCTTGTCATATAAGAGATGTATGGAATGGCTAATAATCATTTAAGGGTCAACAGGTACCAAATAATTAAGCCGCCTATGGACCTAATTATAAAGGGGTCAATGATTAGTGACTGTGACTTCAGTGGAAGCTGGGATGGGTTCAGCTAAACTTGGTCGAGCTTCTGGGAAAGATCAGTTGCTTTTACATTGGTGCTTGTTTCGATTGGATTCAGAGGCTGGTACCCGAGAACCAGCTCTCAGCATTTGCACTAGTCAATGTAGCTTCCTTATCCTGTAGCAGAATTGCGGATGTGGTTTTTTGTCATCAAAGGTAAGGGATGTATTAGTATCTGCAGAACCCCAAGTTTAGCTACAAACTTCTAAATATGCTATCTAGCTCAATGGCCAGGCCTCCGAGAAAACAACATGCACAAGGGTGCAACTCAAAATACAAATACAAGATCTTCTTCCATCTCACATATGTTGAGAACAGGCTTTTTGAGAACCTCGAGATACAAATATCCCACATAATAAATGATAACAATGACACTATTTAGGTCACCATCTCATTTTCTGACGATACAAAGAGCACAGAAACCAATTAAGATTTGCATGCCATATACCAAGGAAGCTATATCTGAATAAACACTATTTATGGTGACGACACTCCTCTTCACCACTTCTCTCGACCCCTCGATTGTCTGTTTTGTCAAGCAGCTTTTGCGATATTCAATCTTGGAAGAGCCGCAATTTCCTTCAGTTAAACACTGGGAAGATTGAAACCATTGTCTTCGCCACAGCCACAAACTCCATTCCCTCATCACTGATTCAAATCCCCTCCCCGGGCATTGTCCCAGGCTGAATTAGACTATTTGTGATCTTGTGTGTCCTATTGGATCCAAAGCTCAGCTTCCGACCCCATACACTGTACATCACAAAGACCCTCTGTTTCCACCTCTCGATCATCGTCCGTTTCCGTTCCTGCCTCAGCCTATCTGCTGCTGAACCCTCATCTATGTCATTGTCACCTCCATAATTGACTATTAAAATGCTCTCCATCCTCCCCCCTCTAAACTTCAGGTCAGCCATAACGCTGCTGCCCTTATCCTATCCTGTACTGAATCACACTCAATCACCTTTGGCCTACATTCTCGCCCTGTTTAAATCCTTTCATGGCCTTGCCCCTCCTGATCTCTAACTATGCATTCCCCTGCCTTCTTCCACCATTGATAGCTGTGCCTCCAGCTATCTCGGCATTATGATCTGGAATTCCCTCCCTAAAACCTTGTTTCCCCACATCCCTCTCCTCCTTTCAGACCCTCCTTAAAACTCACCTCTTTAACTAAGCTTCTATCCAATTCAATTCAATTCAAATCGCTTTATTGGCATGACAAGGTACATCTTATGTTGCCAAAGCATCGAAAAAACATTTATGGTTGAACACAAACGCAGATCTATCCATACAGTGTATAAACAGATATATCCCTGAGTGTATAAATATACATTCATATAATTTGTATATACTCTATTCTTAGATTTAATGGTTGTCCCTCTGTTTATGGCAAGCTGCAACATAGTGTGCCGCCAAGGTTACACAATTTCTCTGTTCCCCTAATAGGTATGGGAGTTTTTGGTCGTCATTCAAATTTTTGAATTCAGGGCATATTTGTGAATTTTGGGTAGAAATTCCCCCTTATGCCCTGATATTTTCCACAAGCTGTGAGGAAGTGCATCTGTCTCCACCACTCCCTGACTGCAGTAAGAGCATATCCTGTCCTCTCTTGTCAGCCAGGTCTGTCTGTGTCTGCCTTTTTCGATAGCCAGGCTATGCTCACTAAGTCTGTACATAGTCAAGGTTTTTCCTCAATTTGCTATCTTTTACTGTGGTCAGGTATTCAGCCATGTTGTATTGTCTGTTTAGGGCCAAGTAGCAATTGAGTTTGTTTTGGGTTTTTGTTGTTTCTGCCCAATATGACAGATATTTTTCCTTTTGCTTAGTGACAATTGTGTTGGGTCGAATTCTCTGTGCTACGATGTCACTGTCCTGGGGCTGGTTATTGTTAGTAGTGTTAGTATTTACTTCACTGAGTCCCAGGACTAGTTGACTGAGGGTATTCTTCTTTATGATCCTCTCTTGGCATTTCAGGGCTTCGTAATGATAGCAGTGGGGGTTGCTCATTTTTAGGTGTTTCCAAAATTTGGTGGCTCTTTTTTGGATAGTAATTAATAGTGGATATTGGCCTAGTTCTGCCCTGCATGCATTGTTTGCGGTTTTCCTTTGAGTCCGGAGGATACTTTTACAGAATTCTGCATGTAGGATCTCAATTGGATGTTTGTCCCATTTTGCAAATTCTTGTTGTGTTAGCGGTCCCCACACCTCACTGCCATCGAGTGCAATTGGTTCAATTACTGATTTAAAAATTTTGAGCCAAATGCCAATTGGGATTTCTATTTGGATTGATTTTTTTAATGGCATAGAAAGCCCTTCTTGCTTTCTCTCTCAGTTCATTCACAGCCAGATGAAAATTTCCCATAGAACTGATTTTTAAGCCCAAGTATGTGTAGTTAGTGGTTTGTTCAATTTTAGTTGTTCCTAGTGTGAAATTTATTCTGGGTCCCTGATGTCTGGATCTTTGCTGGAACACAAGAACTTTGGTTTTTTGGGGGTTTATTGTCAGGGCCCAGGTCTGACAGAACGACTCTAGCAGATCCAGGTTCTGCTGTAGACCCTCCTTAGTTGGTGACAGCAGAACCAGGTCATCTGCATAGAGGAGGAATTTAACCTTGGATTCATATAGGGTGAGGCCGGGTGTTGTAGATTGTTCAAGGAGTTTTGCCAATTCATTTATGTAAATATTAAAGAGTGTCAGTGAGATGGGCGAGCCCTGCGTCACCCCCCACCCCGTGGGAAGTATTTTGTTTGTTTGTCTCCAATTTTAACTGCACATTTATTGTTTGTGTACATTGATTTAATTACATCATATGTTTTTCCCCCTACACCACTTTCAATAAGTTTCAAGAATAGACCGTCGTGCCAAATGGAATCGAAAGCCTTCTGGAAATCTATAAAGCAGGCAAAAATTTTGCTTTTGTTTTGATGAACATGTTTGTCAATTAGGGTGTGTAGGGTGAAGATATGATCCGATGTTCTATAGTTTGGTAGGAATCCAATTTGGCTTTTACTAAAGACATTGTGCTCCTCAAGGAAGTTTATAAGTCTTTTGTTTATGATACTACAGAATACCTTCCCCAGGTTACTGTTTACACAGATGCCTCAATAGTTATTTGGGTCAACTTTGTCTCCACTTTTGTATATGGGCGTTATGAGTCCTTTGTTCCAGATATCAGGAAAGTAACCGACACTCAGAACCAAGTTGAAGAGTTTTAGGATAGCCAATTTCATTTTATCGTCCGTGTGTTTAATCATTTCGCTTAGGATGCCATCTGCACCGCAAGCGTTTCCTGGTCACAGGTCCTTGAGTTTTTCAAATAGCTCTTTTTCAGTTATTAGGGGGTCTAGTGGGTTTTGGTTATCTTTTATGGCCAATTGGAGCTTTTTCAGTTTTTTGCATATTTGATATTGCTCTGGGCTTAGTGTGTTTTTCTGGTATCATTTTTCAAAATGGTTTTCCCATGTGTCTCCGTTTTGAATGGCCAATTCGTCGTGTTGTTTTTTGTGTAATGTATTCCAGTTGTCCCAGAAACAATTAGAATCAATAGATTCCTCAACGGAGCTGAGTGTATTCTTAATATACTGCTCTTTCTTGGTTCTGAGTGTGTTTTTGTATTGTGTTAGTGTCTGACAATAAGTAAGGCGTAATTCCTCGTTTTCTGGCTGTCTGTGTTTTTGGTTTGATATTTTTGAGAGTTTTTTCCTCATGTTATGGCAATCTGAGTCAAACCATTTTTCATAGTTTTTTGTTTTGGGTTTGTTCTTGCGAACTTTCAAGTTTGACATTGATGCCAAATTATCAAAAATATTATTTAGGTTATTCACCGACCGGTTTACACCTTCTTTGTGAGTGTATGTTTTCCAGAAAGGTGTCCAAGAGAGCTTGAGTTGATTGATTGCTAATTGCTTTCTGGTATTTTTCTGTGCTGTTTTTGGCCCATCTGTATGATTTTTTAACGTTGTACAGCTTACTGGGTTGTGTTTCTGTGTTGGTTATTTCTGTCCTTTTTAGATACACAGTAATTTGACTGTGGTCTGACAGTGTTGTTTGTGGTTTGACTGTGAATGCTCTGAAAGAGGATGAGTCCAAATCCGTAATCATATAGTCTACGGTGCTGAAGCCAAGAGGTGAGCAATAGGTGGATCTTCCTAGGTAGTCTCCCATGAACCTACCATTGACAATGTACAGACCCAGGCTTCGACAGAGCTGCAGGAGCTGTTTTCCGTAGGCATTTGTCTGTTTGTCGCAGTTATGCCTGTGTGGATGGAAAGGGAGATCAAAGTGGTTATTCCCAAATATGTAATTGTTCCCCTGATTATTGGTGAAGTCTGGTTCTTCACCAGTTCTTGAGTTGAGGTCACCACAGATCAACACGTTCCCCTGGGCCTGGAATTGGATAATCTCCCTCTCAATGTTGGAGAAGGCGTCCTCTTTGAAGTACGGGGATTCTATCGGGGGGATATAGAGTGCGCAAATGAAAACATCTTGCATGCTAGAGATGATGCCCCTCTTAATTTTGAGCCATATGTGGTTTTCGCCCTTTTTTATAAATTTAATGTAATTCCTAAGCTGTTTTAAGCCAAATCAGTATGCCTCCAGAGTGTCTGCCCTGGGTTACTCCTGGCAGTTTATTGGTGGGGACCACCAGCTGTGTGCACCCATGGGGACAGCCAGTGTGTTCTTCTCTTCTACACCAGGTTTCCTGTAAACCCCTCCGAATATCTTCTTCCTTGTCTCAGCGTCCATTTTTGTCTAATTACACCTCTGTGAAGTGCCACGGGACAGTTTTCTAAGTTAAAGGCACTATATAAATGCAAGTTGCTGCTTTTTGTGGTCACTAAAGAGATCTCCACTTAGGATCTGAGCATTAGTCATAATCTACCATTGTCACGGGGACTAGATATCTTACAACACAAACTGAATTTTGTGGATTCACTGGGAGGCCCCTCTGAGCAAAACGATTGAAATGCTAATGGTAAAGTTTTCAATGAGACAACTCTTTAAACAAACCCAGCCTTCTGATGAATTGTTAGCCTACAATACCCCACTGCACAAAGTTGATCCACTCTCCTACAAACCATAAACAACATTCAAAGTTTGCATCCAAATCCAGTCATAAGACAATATAAAGCAACGGTATTGCACTGTATGTCACCTGGCATCGCTCTTGTGTTTCTCCAAGTACTGATGGCGCAGACTCTCGTGACCAGGGAGGTCATATAAAGCAACGGCGGGGCCCTGCGAGAAGAGATACAAGACCAGCAGTTTCCTTAACACTTATTTTGTTTCGAGAAGGACTAGTTCTTTTGCACTAGCTTGACTAACTTTGCAACAAACTAACACGTCAGAAATGGTTCCATTTTTAATGGTTGTCTGGTAGCATTCCAAGTATTTGCACTGGGAAAGGAGTAAAGATTCTTAAGAGTAAAATTACTTTGTAAAAGTCTGCTGCATTGCCTTTGCAACCCAAAGAATGCTTGAATGTGTGCACTAAAGGCTTACAAATAATCAGTCACATACTCCACTGGATAATCTCATCATTGTTCATTTAGCTACATATTCAACATGAACACTTTAGCTGTCATACAGTGCATTTATGAAATTTCTCCTTCAATACTGCACAAAAGTATCAGCCTATTTTTATATGCTCATGCCCTGGTGCGAGGCTTGAACCTACATCTGACTGAGATGAAAACACTACCAAGTGAGCCAAGCTGACATTTGCCAAAGTCAGCAACAACTGAAGGTGTTGTTTGGATGAGATGTTAAACTGAGGCCCCCTGTCTGCTCCTCTGGTCCAGGTAGACGTTAAAGATCCCATAGTACTGCTTAAACAAGAGCAGGAGGTTCCTCCCTTAGCCAATAACGCCAAAACAGATTAACTCGTCATTTACCTCATTTGCTGTTTGTGGGACCAAGTGGTTGTGTAAAAAGGCTGCCGCTTTTGCCTACACAAGAACAGTGACTGCACTTCTAAGCAATTCAGTGTCTGAAAAGCACTTTGGGTGCTTCTGAGAGACACGATAAAGGTGCCATATAAATGCAAATCTTTCTTTGACAACATCTTCAAAAGAAATAGAAATAAAACTGAGGAAAAGAATTCTCCCTGCACAAAACTGCAGGAAAAGATAGAAACACAATCCTTAGAATAACCAGAGACAAGTGCTTGATATTTCGTAGAAGGCAGTTAATGTAATGAATCTTTGAGAGTGCTGCCCCCAAGATTATTATGTAATGTTTAAAGTGGGGAACAGTGGTTAGGCCGAGGGTATGTCCTGGTGGATGCCAACAAACAGAGGAATCAATCATGATGACATTCATTTTATTCAAAAAGGTGTTTAAAGCCCAGAAAATATTCTATATGATCACTCCGCCCAGTCGATTACTCAACACTGTAGGTGCAGTACAGAGTGTCCAGGGAAGGAGTTTAATCCCTTCCCCTTCCTGCTGTTAGGAATCAAGCACTGCCTCAGAGAACCAGTCATAGCAATAAGTCAGTTATTTCAATAAATGCAGATGCACAGTTTGACGATCGCACACCTACCTTGTCACTTTTAACCCTGTACAATGCAGAGTTACTGGTAATGGACGTGTGCGTCACCTTAAACTTCCCAGACAATAGCTGAAATGAGAAATAAGTTGTCAGGAAAGTTCCCAATTCTTTATTTATTCAGGCAAGTCTCACTTTCTGTATTGCAATTGGAAAAGATTAATTATAGGCAACCAAACTTATTCCAAGGAACGCTCTCGGCAGTGATTTCAAATGTGCAGAAAAATGCTCCAGAAAGTAACCATGCCAGAATGTCAACAGCCGTCATAATTAACCTTCCCACAAATAAAACCAGGGTTGTGCTCTTCAGCCATTGATGTCAGAATGAATTCACCCCGAGTTCACCCACCAGTTACACATTTGATAACCTTAAAAGGGACACGGTGCCACCTCATCAGTGACACAATACACTACAATTTACGGTACATTGCTCTCATTATTACCTGACTTACCACAGGAGATCCGCTGGTAATATATCTGTAGAATACCGAAAACATCACATATAAATGCAGTTCTGGCCCACAAACATTACTTCCTGTTGCCACATTTTTGGTAATGCTTTTATCTTAACATTTAACATTGAAGCTGCCCATGTATTCATTGGTAATGGGAATTTCTAGTAGAAATGGCTGCCTTTGAAGATTTGTTGAACCAAATCACACAAAATGCTTTTTGGGAAAAGAAATCTGCAATTTCTTCCCCTCAGTGACTGAAATTTCAAAGCAAGATTTTAAACAAAACAAAAAAAATCAACAAGTTACATATTTCACAATGACATGACTAAATTTATCCACTGATGTGCCTTTTAATACCTTCCTTAAAGTCTTTACTTCAAAGCCTCAGCCTCTCC
>NC_140992.1:110168185-110520108 GCF_052327205.1 Somniosus microcephalus
TGAGTGCTCCAGCTCCGCACCACCCAATTTTGGAGATTACCTGCTGCCCCGTCTGATATTTGGGTTATTCTCGATCAAGTGGTCGCCCACCCTCTCTGTGACACCTTGATTCTGACTGCCGGCTTGGGGCTGCAGCCGAGTCACTTCCCACCCATTTGGTTTGTAGTCTTTGAGCTTACCACCTCCGGTCTTGTGATGCCTGACTTTGCAATCCTCTAGCCCCTGTACCCTACTGTTAACCATACGCCCCTCACCACTTACCCATTCCCTTCTTGCCCACTGCACCTCTCACCTGATGCTTCCTTTTGTTTGTCTTGGATTCCCAGCTGGAAAAGAGCTTTTACAAACGCTTGGAGTGAGTATCCCACACAAGTGTACAAAACTGACTCTTCACAAACTCTGAAAGCTTCTCCGTCACATCACTGAGCGGAACACCCAAATTTTCCATGGGGGTTGGGGAGAAGGTGTCACATACATGGTCATAACAGAGGGCAAAACAGTGTACTCACCAAGAGCAATGCCACGGGAGATCGAAGTAAAGGGGCTGAGCCCAGGTCCTCAGCTTAAGGACAGAGATTTAGGAAGTAGGATGCACAAAAAGGAAAGCAAACTCAAAGCAAAAGAAAGAATAAAATGCATATGGAGGCACCAAAATAACACTAATGGGATCATTGCTGGGCTTTGGGGAAAGAGCAGAGGATTGGGTCCTAATTGGATAGCTCTTTCAAAGAGCCGTGGGCTGAATGGCCTCTTTTTGTGCTGTAGGATTCTATGAAAAATAGGTCTTGACGGATAACAGAGAGCCATGCACAGACTACAGGGTCAGCGAGTGAGATCAGCCTTGTACCAGAAAAAGCTCAAAGAATTAATGACATTTAATAAAAAGAGTTGAATGAAGAAAAAACTGTGTGTTGGGGCCTATATTTCTGAAGCGTTAGGAGAAGATATCAAAACATTGCCTTGAATCACCTCCCCGAATTCTGCTCCCAGCTTTTCTCTCCTCTCTGCACGCCTGTGAATCTTCTCGGGACACTTTGCTAAAGGGTGTGAGTTGTAATGTAGATGTGTATGGAGACATTCCATTCCGCACCAAACACTGACCAGACCGTGGCAACCCAACCTCAAAAAGGAACAAAACAAAAAATCAGTTTAAGGAGTTTTGCCTAAAACCTCCAGACAAGTTGGAAGGTTTAAAGAAAAAAGTCAACCGTAGAATTTTTTTTTAGAACTGTACCAGTGGTGTTGCCCACAGAGATCGAGGAGGAAGCGAACTTGCCTCCGAGTGCATTAGCGATGCTGCAGGCACAGGTGTGGGGATCTGGCGCTTATGAAATTAGCTACTTGCAGAAGCGCCAGGCAGCCTTATAATCGGAACATCTCATCTAGATGCCACCTAGAGACATGGCAGAATGATGTTGTCCAAATAGGGAGTGTGGCCGTCCAAAGCAAATCTGATACATTGGCCCAGACATTCGGGTCGGAGGCTTCCCGCGGGTGCAAGCCTCCGACCTGCACTTACCTAACGCGCCGGCCATTGAGCTGTGGGCCCCCGTGGAATTGCAATCCTGGGCCTCCTCCAACTGCCGGCGCGCAGTGCTTGCGTATCCCTGGGGCGCAGTTAGTTCGATGCATCCCCTGGGATCACGTGGGCCATGGAGAGCCAATGGTAGCAGGGAAGAGCTGTCAAACCTATAAATACTATAAACCCCAAAACATCACTAAAACTTCAAATACATTTTTTTTAAATCACATTTTTAAAATAACTATAAATTACATGAAATAACTATTTTAAACAATTTAAATTTTTGAAAAAGTTAATTACATTTTCTAACGTGGCTAAAAATAAACTTACCTTTCTTTAAAGTATTTAAAAATAATAAACCTGTGGAAAAAATGTTTTAATTTTAATTAATTCACCACTTACCTTGTTAAAAGCCGGCCTTGCGACTGCTTTTTACATGTCTAACTTCTGGAGACTTACCTTCCCGGAGAAACCTGGAAAAAAAAACGTAAGTTCGATGCGCACGCGCTGCCTCTCCCGCGCACGCCTTCCACCTCTTAACCCCTTCTTTCAGGGGAACGGAAGTGCCGGTTTCCCGCGCACGCAGGAAACCGGCACTTTCGTTGGGCCTATGCGTGAGTACCTCGTGCGTACTCACGCGTTGGGACCCGAATTTCTGGCCCAATTTAGTCGCGATTGCTAGCTTATATCACACGAACAAACAAGTCATCTGTGTTGGTAATGGCTGCAAAGGCTTGTAGTATGAGAGTTTTGTCAGCAGTTGTCTTCAAAGAGGTTTGATTTGTCTTTGAACATCCCGTGAGACTTGGAATAGTGTTCTTATTTCTCCAACAGTGATCTGATTTCAAGTTCAGTCAGTATACCTTGGTATGGTTTTAAATAAACGGAGTGCAAAATCTTTGTGTATTGCCCCAATATTGATGTTGAAATATGAAAGTTAGTCTCCGCAATTGTTAATGCCATCCACTGAAAGCAGAACTAACAATTTTTCACTCTGCATTGAGGCCTAGGCTCCCTGCTCCAACTGACTACATGTAAAATATAAAGCAGTGCGGTTTAACCTAAATGAGCCCTACTTCCTGGTATTTCTCTGAAAATATTTAGTCTCTTGAGGGGACCTACTCCGCTATAAATAGCTCCAGCCGTCTGTTCTCACTAAACGCACAGACTGATGCTGGCCAGATGGAATTCGCCTGCCAGAACATGCAGACAAACAACAAAACACTCCATTTGCTGCTTTTTTTTTTCCAGAGACTTGTTTGAGTTAAAAAATGTAATGCGTGTATCAAGTCCTAAAGGTCCCGTAAAGTTTGGTCCCAAGATTGGAACCGCAACGCCTTGCCCTTCTATCACCCCTCTTGTAGCAGAGCGTTTTGAGTTTAGTGAGCGAGGAGGGCATTGGAGAATGACACTGGAGACCTGGGGGGCGGGGGGGTTGGTGGCATGGTCAAAGTCTTTAGGGGGCTTTTGAAGTCAGGGAATGATAGTTAGACAAAGCAGCTTTTGGAGACAATTCCAGAGAGTATCGATGTAATGGCTAAAAGATGGGACTGGGGGAGGGAGCGGGGGTGGTCAAAGTAATTAGAGGCAGAGGGGCGTTGGGTGTGGCTGGGACATGTGGCTAAGGGAAGATCCTTTGGGTGGGGGGGGGTGGTGGCGGTACTGGGGGGCAGGGAGATGATCATGCAGAGGGAATCGAAAACACGATCCTTGAGTAGTGTTTAGATGAATGCTTCATATCGAGTCAGATTGTGGTATTCTTCCTGATCCCTTGGCATACAGCAATGAATGATTTTGCTGCTGAACGTTAGAATTTGAGGAACGTGCATACTGGTCACGCTGTATTTGAAGTTATACATCATCATTCTTGCAGGGTGGGCTGCACAGTGAGTTTAATCTTAGCCCCGGTATCCAGTCTTCAGTCCCCATCACAAACTCCGTACCACCGACTCCCATCGCCCTCCCCGGCCACTGTCTCAGGCTGAACCGGACTGTTTGCAACCACAGAATCCTAAACGACCACGAACTGAGTTTCCAACCCCATGTGCTCTTATCACAAAGACCACCCACTTCCACCTTCCTAATACCACCTGCATCCATCCCTGCCTCAGCCCATCTGCTGCTGAAACGCTCCAATGCCTTTGTCACCTCCAGACTTGACTATTCCAACGCTCTTCTCGCCAGTCACCCATCCTCCACCCTCCACAAACTTGAGCTCATCCAAAACTGTGCTGCCTGTACCCCATCCCACACCAAGTGCCGTTGACCTATCGCCCCTGTCCTCGCTGACCGACATTGGCTCCCGATCCGACAATACCTCCCATTTAAATTGTCATCCTTGTGTTCAAATCCTTTCATGACTTTGCTCCACTTACGTTAAACGTGCTCTATAAATGCAAGTTGTTGTTGATGTGCTGTCTCTATACGTGTATGTGATGTGCTAACTAGTTCCACTTGATGCCCCATATGTTTATTAACACATGAGATGCAATCTTTATATCAACATGGGGTCTGTCATTAATATATTAATGTCGGATGTACGATCCATGTATTGCATTTGACATGTTGCCTGTGTATTTACACGTAATGTGCTAACTCTATTTTCAGTATTTTCTACCGCCACCTGTGTATTTGTGACGTGCTGTTTGCATATTAACACTGGATACGCCATCCATATATTTACGTGATGTGTCATTTACACATGACAAATTAGCTGTAGGTTTGCATGTGACGTGCCAATTAAAAAAAAATTATTTGTTCCTGGAAAATGTGTGTCACTGGCAAGGCCAGCATTTATTGCCCATCCCTAGTTGCCCTTGAGAAGGTGGTGGTGAGCCGCCTTCTTGAACCGCTGCAGCCCGTGTGGTGAAGGTACTCCCGCAGTGCTGTTCGGGAGGGAGTTCCAGGATTTTGACCCAGCGACGATGAAGGAACAGCGATATACTTCCAAGTCAGGATGGTGTGTGACTTGGAGGGGAACTTGGAGGTGGTGGTATTCCCATGTGCCTGCTGCCCTTGTCCTTCTAGGTGGTAGAGGTCGGGGGTTTGGGAGGTTCTATATTTACATTTGACGTGCTAGCCATATAAACGTAATCTGCCATCTGTTTCTTAAGACAGGATGTGCTCCTGTGTATCAATGCTGGAGCTGCCATACGTATACTTGCATATGACATGCTATCTCTGTATTTACACGTCATGTGCTATCTATGTTAGCATGTGATGTGCTACCTATATATTTACATGTGATGTGCTGCCTCTGTTTATATATAACATGTTAGTATATTTCCGTGTGCTATCTGTGTAGTTATATGTGACGCACAATCTGTATATTCATATTATGCACTATCTGCATAGATACAGTTGATGTGCTGTTTGAATATTAACACTACGTGCTGTCTTTATTTACACATGCTGTCTTATCTCAATGCACCTGATGAGTTATCTTTACACATGATGTGCTCTCTATATGCGATGTTCCATCTCTTTATTTACACAATGCGTGCTATTTGTATATTTACACTTGATGTGTTATCTCAATATTTTTCACAGCCATACTGTCAGTATGTTTATACACGGCTTGCTGTCTGTATATTGACACAGGATGTGCCGTCCATAAATTCACAAGTGACGTGCTATCTCTCTATTTACACAGGAGTGCTAACAGTAGACATTTATATGTGATGGGCTGTAGCTATATTTTCACATGATGTGCTAGCTATATGTTTACACATGGTATGTCTATCTATATTAACTTAGGATGTGTCATCAGTATATTAACGTGTGAATTGCCTTGTATAATTGCATATAATGCACCCATCTGTGTGTTACATGTGGCAATCTCTGTTTACATATGACCTATTTTCATGTGACATGCTGTCTCTGTTGTCCTGTGATGTGCAACTTGCATTTTTACATGTAACGTGCTATTTCAATTCTTACATGACATGCTACCTGTATATTTATGTGATGTATGATATCTGCCGTACATGTGATGTGCTTTCTCTGTATTTACCCATGATGTGCTGTCTATATGGTTGCACATGATTTGCTGTCTGTTTACACATGACCTGGCATCTCTAGGCGTGATGTGCTATCTGCATGTTTACACATATTGGCCTGTAATTTGCAGTCAGCGGCGAAGCAAACGCAATCACCGCTGGCCCCGAGTAAACTGCCCACAAAGATATCACGATCTCTGTGGCGAGAAGTTTGGCTTTTCCGACGTTCAGTTGAGATCCACGTGGGGAATCCCTAATACGAGTTGTTGTGACCTCAACAAGCTGTCTAAGCAGCCAATCACAATGCGGAATTCTCCCAGACCGAGAACCAGGAAGTGAAGAAGCTCCTTTAATTCTGACTTTTTAATAATGTTATAGAGAGCAAAACAAAGGTTGGGGCTCTCACATAGGGAAAAGGTAAAGCTGAAATAAAGATGACCAAACTTTAACAAAAAAATCTTTAAATTTTCTTTAAAATTGAAACTTTTATTAAAATGGAGAAATTTGACATTCCGCAAAATTAAAATTAGTTTTTCAGGACTGTAACAATTGTTTAGCAGTCAATACACTGTTAAAACCCCAGTTACACCTAATCCAAAAGGGTCTAACTTTTAATGGGATATTTAACAGCGATATTAAAAGCTCAAGTTATCGTCAGTTTGACTGATGCCAGCTATTGGGGGATGGGTAAAGCACAGCCAGTGTCGGAGCAGTGAATGACTGACCGCAACCTCAGGATTTCCGTGTTTAGATGCGCACGTGCTAAATCCTGAAGTTGCGGTCAGTTTCAAAGGGATAATAACAGCAAACACTGCTAGTTCACTATTATTACCCACTGCAAATTCTGTTTACGTGCATGTGCTATCTGTGTGCTTACACATAATGTGCTATCTACTTGCATTATGATGCTATGTCTATTTACACGCATGTGCTCTGTATTTACACAATGTGCTATCTCTACTTACATGTGATGTGCTATCCCTTTCTGCACACGATGAGCTATCTATATTGCATTTGATACGCTATCTTTTACGCATGATGTACTTTCTCTCTTATATTTGACATGCAATCTGTACACTTAAATTGTGATGTTATCTGTAATTTACATGTGATGCAATCCATATATTTACATGGCAATGCTATCTGTATATTTACAGACTGTACAAAGTACTGAATTTACAGAATACTCAGACTATACAGAAAACTCGGGCACTGTAGAAAACACTGAGATACTCTACAGCATAATGTTGCTGTACAAAATACTCTTGACTGTATAGTTGCTCTGTACACAGTACTGTTTACAATTGCTCTGCTGAATACTGTGACTGTACATGTACTCTGAGCAAAATACCGTGACTGTGCAGAATACTGTGACTGTACAGGTACTCTGTGCAGAATACTGTGACTGTACAGGTACTCTGAGCAAAATACCATGACTGTACATGTACTCTGCGCAGAATACCGTGACTGTGCAGAATACTGTGACTGTACAGGGACGCTGTGCAGAATACCATGACTGTACAGGTATTCTGTGCAGAATACCGTGACTGTACAGATACACTGTACAGGTACTCTGTGCAGAATACTGTGACTGTACAGGTACTCTGTGCAGAATACTGTGACTGTACAGGTACTCTGTGCAGAATACTGTGACTGTACAGGTACTCTGTGCAGAATACTGTGACTGTACAGGTACTCTGTGCAGAATACTGTGACTGTGCAGGTACTCTGCAGAATACTGTGACTGTGCAGGTACTCTGTGCAGAATACTGTGACTGTGCAGGTACTCTGTGCAGAATACCGTGACTGTACAGGTACTCTGTGCAGAATACTGTGACTGTACAGGTACTCTGTGCAGAATAAGAACATAAGAAATAGGAGCAGGAGTAGGCCAATCGGCCCCTCGAGCCTGCTCCGCCATTCAATAAGATCATGGCTGATCTGATCCTAACCGCCAATCTACTATCACAGAACCATCTCCTGAATCTAACAGAATTAGACACACGAAATAGGAGCAGGATCAGGCTACACGGCCCCGGGCCCGCTCCGCTACCCACAGGGCCATGACCGATCCGAACCTAGACTCGTGTCCAAATTCCTGCCCGCTCCCCGTAACCCTTAATTCCCTTTACTTCTAGGAAACTGTCTATTTCTGTTTTAAATTTATGTAATGATGTAGCTTCTACAGCTTTTTTGGGGCAGCATATTCCATGGACCTACCACCCTCTGAGTGAAGTAGTTCCTCCTCATCTCAGTTTTGAAAGAGCAGCCCCTTATTCTAAGACTATGCCCCCTAGTTCTAGTTTCACCCATCATCGGGAACATCCTCCCCGCATCCACCCGAACCAACCCCTTCACAATCTTATATGTTTCAATAAGATCGCCTCTCATTCTTCTGAACTCCAATGAGTAGAGTCCCAATCTACTCAACCTCTCCTCATATGTCCATCCCCTCATCCCCGGGATTAACCGAGTGAACCTTCTTTGTACTGACTCAAGAGCAAGTATGTCTTTTCTTAAGTATGGACACCAAAACTGTATGCAGTATTCCAGGTGCGGTCTCACCAATACCTTGTACAACTGAAGCAATACCTCCCTATTTTTATATTCTATCCCCCTAGCAATGAAAGCCAACATTCCATTGGCCTTTTTAATCACTTGCTGCACCTGCATACTAACCTTTTGAGTTTCGTGCACCAGGACCCCCAGATCCCTTTGTACTTCAGTACTTTCCAGTTTCTTGCCATTAAGATAATAACTTGCTCTACGATTTTTCCTGCCAAAGTGCATAACCTCACACTTTCCAGTATTGTATTCCATCTGCCAAATCTCTGCCCACTTACTTAGCCTGTCTATGTCCTCTTGCAGGTTTTTTATGTCCTCCTCACACTACTTTCCCTCCCCTCTTAGTATCATCTGCAAACTTTGATATGTTACACTCGGTCCCCTCCTCCAAATCGTTAATATAGATTGTAAAGAGTTGGGGACCCAGCACTGACCCCTGCGGAACACCACTAGTTACTAATTGCCAGTCTGAGAATGAACCATTTATCCCAACTCTCTGCCTTCTGTTAGATAGCCAATCCTCTATCCATGCCAGAATATTACCCCCAATCCCGTGATTTTTTTATCTCAAGCAATAATCTTTTGTGTGGCACCTTGTCAAATGCCTTTTGGAAGTCTAAATACACTACGTCCACTGGTTCCCCTTTATCCACCCTATATGTTACTTCCTCAAAGAACTCCAGCAAATTTGTCAAACATGACTTCCCCTTCATAAAACCATGCTGACTTTGTCCTATTAAATCATGATTATCCAAATGTCCTGTTACTGTCTCCTTAATAATGGACTCCAAAATTTCACCTACCACAGATGTTAGGCTAACCGCTCAATAGTTTCCAGCCTTCTGTCTACTGCCCTTTTTAAATAAGGGTGTTACATTAGCAGTTTTCCAGTCTGCCGGGACCTTTGCTGAGTCCAGGGAGTTTTGGAAAATTATTACCAATGCATCCACAATCCCTACCGCCACTTCCCTCAAGACCCTAGGATGTAAGTCATCAGGTCCAGGTGATTTATCCGCCTTGAGTCCCATTATTTTACCGAGTACCACTTCCTTAGTGATTTTGATCGTGTTTAGCTCCTCCCCCCCTATAGCCCCCTGTTTGTCCAGTGTTGGGATATTCTTAGTGTCCTCTACTGTAAAGACTGATACAAAATATTCATTCAGTGTTTTTGCCATCTCCATACTTCCCACCATTAATTTCCCGGTCTCATCCTCTAAGGGACCAACATTTACTTTAGCCACCCTTTTTCTTTTTATATAACTAGAAAAACTCTTACTATCTGTTTTTATATTTTTTGCTAATTTACTTTCATAATCTATCTTCCCTTTCTTAATCAATCTTTTTGTTATTTTTTGCTGTCTTTTAAAGTTTTCCCAATCCTCTATCCTCCCACTAGATTTGGCTACCTTATATGCCCTTGTTTTTAGTCGAATACTATCCTTAATTTCTTTACTTAGCCACGGGTGGCTGTCTTTTCTTTTACACCCTTTTCTTCTCAGTGGAATATATATTTTTTGGAAGTTGTAAAATAACTCCTTAAATGTACACCACTGATCATGTATCGTCTTACCCTTTAATCTATTTTCCCAATCCACTCTACTCAATTCCACTCTCATACCTTCATAGTCTCCTTTATTCAAGCTTAGCACGCTTGTTTGAGATCCAACCTTCTCACCCTCTAATTGAATATGGAATTCAACCATGTTATGGTCACTCATTCCAAGGGGATCCTTTACTAGGACATTTTTAATTAATCCTGTCTCGTTACACAGGACCAGATCTAAGGTTGCTTGCCCCCTGGTCGGTTCAGTTACATACTGCTCAAGAAACCCATCCCTAATACACTCAATGAACTCATCCTCAAGGCAGCCCTGCCCAATTTGATTTGTCCAATTAATATGATAGTTAAAATCCCCCATAATTATAGATGTTCCCTTATTACAAGCCTCAACTATTTCCTGATTGATACTCCGTCCAACAGAGTTGCAACTGTTCGGAGGCCTATAGACTACACCCACTAGTGTTTTTTTCCCCTTATTATTCCTTATCTCCACCCAAACTGTTTCATTATCCTGATCTTTTGACCCAATATCATTTCTCTGTATTACAGTGATTCCTTCCTTTATTAACATAGCCACCCCACCTCCCCTTCCTTCCTGCCTGTCCTTCCTGATTGTTAAATAACCTGGTATGTTTAATTCCCAGGCATTGTCACCCTGCAGTCATGTTTCTGTAATGGCCACAAGATCATACCCATATGTAGTTATTTGTGCCATTAACTCGTCTATTTTGTTACGAATGCTGCGTGCATTCAGATAGAGAACTTTCAAATATGTTTTGTGACACTTAGTTCCTGCTTTTGCCCTTTTTATTACTTTACCTTTTACTCCATACCTTCTGCCCCTTCCTGATACTGTGACTACAGGTACTCTGTGCAGAATACTGTGACTGTGCAGGTACTCTGTGCAGAATACTGTGACTGTGCAGGTACTCTGTGCAGAATACTGTGACTGTGCAGGTACTCTGTGCAGAATACTGTGACTGTACAGGTACTCTGTGCAGAATACTGTGACTGTACAGGTACTCTGTGCAGAATACCGTGACTGTACAGGTACTCTGTGCAGAATACCGTGACTGTGCAGAATACCGTGACTGTGCAGGTCCTCTGTGCCGAATACCGTGACTGTGCAGGTACTCTGTGCAGAATACCGTGACTGTACAGGTACTCTGTGCAGAATACCGTGACTGTACAGGTACTCTGTGCAGAATACCGTGACTGTGCAGAATACCGTGACTGTGCAGGTACTCTGTGCCGAATACCGTGACTGTGCAGGTACTCTGTGCAGAATACCGTGACTGTACAGGTACTCTGTGCAGAATACCGTGACTGTACAGGTACTCTGTGCAGAATACCGTGACTGTGCAGAATACCGTGACTGTGCAGCTACTCTGTGCAGAATACCGTGACTGTCCAGGTACTCTGTGCAGAATACCGTGACCGTACAGGTACTCTGTGCAGAATACCATGACCGTACAGGTACTCTGTGCAGAATACCGTGACCGTACAGGTACTCTGTGCAGAATACCGTGACCGTACAGGTACTCTGTGCAGAATACCGTGACTATGCAGGTACTCTGTGCAGAATACCGTGACTGTGCAGGTACTCTGTGCAGAATACCGTGACTGTGCAGGTACTCTGTGCAGAATACCGTGACTGTACAGGTACTCTGTGCAGAATACCGTGACCGTACAGGTACTCTGTGCAGAATACCATGACCGTACAGGTACTCTGTGCAGAATACCGTGACCGTACAGGTACTCTGTGCAGAATACCGTGACCGTACAGGTACTCTGTGCAGAATACCGTGACCGTACAGGTACTCTGTGCAGAATACCGTGACTATGCAGGTACTCTGTGCAGAATACCGTGACTGTGCAGGTACTCTGTGCAGAATACCGTGACTGTCCAGGTACTCTGTGCAGAATACCGTGACCGTACAGGTACTCTGTGCAGAATACCATGACCGTACAGGTACTCTGTGCAGAATACCGTGACCGTACAGGTACTCTGTGCAGAATACCGTGACTATGCAGGTACTCTGTGCAGAATACCGTGACTGTGCAGGTACTCTGTGCAGAATACCGTGAATGTGCAGGTACTCTGTGCAGAATACCGTGACCGTACAGGTACTCTGTGCAGAATACCGTGACCGTACAGGTACTCTGTGCAGAATACTGTGACTGTACAGGTACTCTGTGCAGAATACTGTGACTGTACAGGTACTCTTATGGTGTGTACTGAATAACTGTACAAAACTCTTGGACTGCACATAATAGTCACGGACTGTAAAGGATATTGTGTGACTACAAAATGCTCACTCTGTAAAGAATATTGTATGACTATAGAATTTTCACTGTACAGAATATTCAGCGACCTCACAAAATACTCAGTGATGGCACAGAATACTCACTAACTGTACAAAACTCTCACTGATTGCAGAATACTGACTGTACAGAACACCTATTGGTTGACTGTTGGACAGATGTTGACTTGTAACTCCTTACACAAACAGTCATTTGAGTGGAGCTGTACAGACCACCTCCAGTTGAGATCAGTACTGAGAATACTAGCTCAAATGCTGGGCAGAATAATAGGGCAACTTTGCACTGAAATGAAAACCATGAAAGATATGGGCATTTTTTGGGTTGTCATGAGGTTTGGCAGAACTTGCTACAATGGGCCATTATACTTGGAAGTAGTGAACAGCCACTGTACCAACACACCAAGCACACTGCAGGCAGTTACAGTTTCTAGTGTTTCCCCACCTACCACTCTGTGTAATTCTCATTCAATCACATTCCAGTCAGTAACTAAATGAAAAATGTTTGAAAGCATTCCTGACGTAAAGTTAAATTTCTCGTATTTTTCACTCAGTGTTTTTTCCGTTAGGTTCCTAATTTATTTCTTGTTGCCTGAAATGGAATGTGTTGAATCCGTAATTCTTAAAGTATGATGTTTTCCAATAACTAGATGGAGGCTGTAACTTAACAATCAACAGGTGTTTACTGGAGGAGGGTAGTCTAAAGACTAACAGTACAGAGGCATGCTCAAGGCTTATATACAGGTGTGGTCACTGCCGGTACTACAGTATACAGGAGCTGTAAAAGTCGTTCTCTCTTAAAGGTACATACACTACAATTCCTCCCCTTTTAGATTAACAGTACCCATAACATTCAAATAACAGTTAACACTTTAACATGCACATTAAACTGAAATAGTCCATTTATAGATTCAGTCTTTGAGGCGGCTTCCTGATCCTTTCTGGATAGCACCTTTCCTGAGGTTCTTGTTCTTGGTGCGGAGACGATTCTGGCCCCTTTTCGTTGGTTAGTGCATCAGTTTCCGCTGCTACTGTTTCTGAGGTAGAGGCTACCGGTATGTCGGGTTCATTCCCAGGTACGCGAGACATGGGGTTGACTCGTTCCTGTGACGCTAGGATCTGGTCGACGTGGCGTCTCACAATGTTCTCCCCGACATCCACTGTGTACATTAATGGCCCCTGCCGTGTGCATATCGTTCCGGGTTGCCATTTCTCTGTTCGGTAGTCGCGGGCCAAGACTGGTTGTCCTACATTGAAGCTCCTTGTCGGCTTCTCATTGATGTGCTGGAATTGCTTATCCTCAACATTTCTTCGCACATTTGGTCTGAGCAAATCCAGATGAGATCTCAACCTTCGGTTAAAGAACATCATGGCCGGGGTCTGGTTGGTAACTGCATGTGTCGCATTTCTGTCGGCTAACAGTAAATTGTCCACCTTATGCTGCAGTGGAATTTCATCATCGCACATGGCCTTTATCGCCTTTTTAAAGGTTTGTACGAACCTCTCAGCCAATCCATTTGTGGCTGGATGATACGGGGCGGATGTGTAATGCCTTACCCCATTCCTTCTCATAAATTTCCGAAACTCTTCGGACACAAACTGTGGTCCATTATCAGAGCAAATCTGCTCTGGCAAGCCGTTCCTGGCAAATATGGTCCGTAGGACTGCAATCGTTTTCTCTGCAGTGGTTGAGGACATTTTGATCACCTCAGGCCATTTCGAGTGCGCATCCACTGCTATTAAGAACAGTGAGTCCATGAATGGACCAGCAAAATCAATATGCACCCGTTGCCATGGAGAGGAGGGCCACTCCCATGGGTGTAGAGGGGCATGTGGTGGTGCATTTTGGACCTTCTGGCATCCTGAGCAGCTCTTTGTTCGGTCTTCGATTTGTTGATCGATCCCCGGCCACCACACATAAGCCCTAGCAAGGCTTTTCATTTTCACCCCTCCCAGATGACCTTCGTGAAGCTCATTGAGCACTCTCTCCCTTAGCTTGGGTGGAATTACGACTTGGGATCCACACATCACTGTCCCCTGGCATACTGACAGCTGTTCTCTTCTGGATGAGAATGCTGGCAACAGTGAGTCGCCATGTGTTGGCCATCCCCTCACCGTCAAATCATATACCCGAGACAGTGTCGGATCATTGCGGGTCTCCTTCTCTATATCCGCGTTAGTTACTGGCAATCGTTCAATTATCGACGAATAAAATATTTCGATAGGGTCCACTGCTGGTGCTTCCTCCACAGTAGGCAGTGGCAGGCGTGATAGCCCATCAGCGTTTCCATGCTGTTTCGTGCCTTTATACTCTCTTTCATATTGGTTCGCCCCTAGAAAAAGGGACCATCTTTGTAGCCATTGTGCGGTCATCACCGGAACGCCCTTCTTTGGATTAAAGATGGAGACAAGTGGTTGGTGGTCAGTCAGTAAGGTGAACTTCTGCCCATGCAGATAGTGGTTGAATTTTTTTACTCCCCATACTAGGCTGAGGGACTCCCTGTCGATCTGGGCGTATTTGCGCTCGGCTGAGGTTCGTGACCGAGACGCAAAGGCTACTGGCCTCTCCAACCCGTCTGGGAATTTGTGCGACAGCACCGCTCCAATACCATAGGGTGATGCATCACACGCCAACCGAATTGGTAGTGCTGGGTTGAAATGGGCCAACACCTCTTTTGATGTGATCAATTCTTTGCACTTCTGGAAAACTCGTTTACATTCGTCATTCCACTTCCATGGTACCCCCGTTTGCAGTAGGGTGTTCAGTGGGTGTAATACTGTAAACAAATTTGGTAAGAACTTATGGTAGTAGTTCACCAGCCTGAGGAACGACCTCAGCTGTGACACATTTTCCGGTGCTGGAGCCTTGACTACTGCCTCAATCTTTTCAGGGGACTTATGTAACCCCTCTTCATCAATAACGTGGCCACAATACGAGATCTGCTTCTGGAAAAACTCGCACTTGTGGCGATTAGCTCGTAGCCCATATTCCTTTAATCTAGTGAGCACCTTCTCCAGGTTGGCGAGGTGATCACTGTCATTTTCGCCCGTGACCAGGATGTCGTCCAAATAACACTGGGTCCCTGGTATCCCTTGCAGGACTTGATCCATTGCCCTTTGCCAAATAGCCGGAGCCGATGCTACCCCGAACACCAGCCGGTTGTATTGGTAGAGACCTTTGAGTGTTGATCGTGAGGTATTGTTTCGAGGCTTCTTCTACCTCCATTTGCAAGTACGCCTGGGCCAGATCAATTTTGGTAAAGCGTTTACCTCCAGATAGCGAGGCGAAAATATTCTCAATCCGTGGAAGTGGATATTGTACCGTGTGAAGGACTGGGTTCACTGTCACCTTAAAATCCCCACAGATGCGGACCTTCTTTGGTTCTCCAGGCGTATTACTCAACGACCTCTTCATTACAGGAACGATGGGTGTAGCCCACTCACTCCAGTCTACTTTGGACAGTACTCCTGAACGTTCCAACCCTTCCAGCTCTGCTTCGACGGCTGGTCGGATCGCATAAGGCACCGGTCTGGCCTTAAAAAAAAAAAAAAAAAACTTTGGGCTTGCATTTTCCTCTATTTTAATCGTTGCTGTTATGCCTTTTAGTGTTCCAAGTCCCTCCTGGAACACTTCTTTTGCGTCAGTTAGCATTTTTGACAATCGTCCAGGTGTGACGTCGTCATCCTTTTTGGCCTCAACCTTCAGTGCCTGTATGGAATGCCAATCTAATTGTATCTTCCGGATCCATTCACGTCCTCGTAGTGGTGGTCCTCCATCTGGCAATACATATAGGTCCATTTTAGGTATTTCCTGGCCTTTGTATATCACTTTCACCCTTATTTTTCCTTTGGGGTAGACTTTTTGCCCCGTGTACGTCTTCAAGACAATCTCTGTAGCTTTCAAGGGTATATGTGAAAATAGCCGCTTGTAGTCCCTTTGGTTTATGACTGTTAGGGCTGATCCTGTGTCCAATTCCATTTTCACTTGGATGCCGTCTATCTTGAGTGTGACCCAGATAGTCTGGTGATCCTCCATTTTGATTACCTTATGTAGTTTCAGACAACCCAGCTCCTTGCTTCCGGAGTCTGTATCACTTTTCTGTTCGTCTGAACTACTGTCCATCACCTTATGTACCTTTTTGTACTTCTCCTGTGGAGATTTCTTGCTGGTTTTCTTCCCTGACCTGCAGACTCTTGCTATGTGTCCTGCTTTTCCACACTGTCTGCACACTTGGTCCTTGAACCAACAATCCTTCTGGTCGTGTGTTGTTCTGCCGCAGCGATAACACTTCCCTGCTCCATATGACATTTCATTGGTGCCATATTCTTGCGGTCTCCGTTGTATCTCTGTAGCGCCCCGTGCGGCTGCTTCGTGTGATACTGCCATGCTGAAAGCCTTGACAAGCGTAAGATCCTTTTTTGATAGAAGCCGTTTCTGGGTTCCTTCACTTTGAAGCCCACACACAAACTTGTCCCTTAACGTATCTGCTCGTCCCATTCCAAACTGGCAGTGTTTCGATAGCTTGCGCAGTTCCGTTAAGTACTCAGCATTACTTTCGTCTTTATGCTGGTTCCTTTTGTGGAACTTAAATCTTTCTGCTATCAGCAGCGGTGTGGGGTTTAAGTGGTCCTGTAGGATTTCCACTATGCTTTTGAAATTCTTATCCACTGGCTTCTCTGGGGTTATTAGGTTTCGCAGTAAGCCATAAGTTTTTGCACCCATGGAATTTAACAAAACCAGTGCTTTCCTAGCATCTGGCACTTCATTCGACCTGCAGTACACCTCAATGCGTTCCACATAATTCGCCCAATCTTCGACTTCATTGTCGAACGCAGTGATACTGCCACTCTTCGGCATCCCTGGGTGTGATTAAACTGTCTAAAATGGCGTCTCCCGCGCTTTCCTTTCTTCCCGCGCTCGCCCTTCTTCTCCGCTACGGCTTCTAAAATGGCGTCTCCCGCGCTCTCCCTTCTTCTCCGTGGCTCAATGGCGTCTCCCGCGCTTCCTTTCTTTCCCCCGCGGACGCTGTTCAGCCCTTGAGCCCTGGCTGTGCTCTGCGCGTTCTCCTGTGCACCTCTCCCGTTGCCGCCGCTCGGTCCTGAACCCGGCTGCTGCTTTACCCTCTCTTTTTTGTTTTTCCTCGACGCTGCTCGGTTTTCAACCCCCGGCTGCGCCCTGTGCGCTTCACCCTCTTGCCCCGTCGACGCTGCTCGGCTTTTTCTGTGCCATCGGTCGGCTCCAGCCGCCGCTGTCCGGGAAGGGTCTGCGCTGTACCTGTTGCCAGTCTGTTGCTGGATCGTCGTGGCTGGGGAACCAAGCCCGGCTCTCAACAGCCTCCCCTGCGATGTTCACTCTCTGCCGGATGACTGGGCGGTTGCTCGTGGTCGACGCCCGTGCTTCCGGCCTCGACTTTCTTCCACCGCCCTCCCGGAGCGAATCGTTGAAAGGAAATGCAGAGTTGCAGGTAGATTCGAATCGACCTCGTCGCCACTGTTGAATCCGTAATTCTTAAAGTATGATGTTTTCCAATAACTAGACAGAGGCTGTAACTTAACAATAAACAGGTGTTTACTGGAGGAGGGTAGTCTAAAGACTAACAGTACAGAGGCATGCTCAAGGCTTATATACAGGTGGTCGCTGCCGGTACTACAGTATACAGGAGCTGTAAAAGTAGTTCTTTCTTAAAGGTACATACACTACAGAATGAATGTGAGCCCTGGTCGAACATCTCCACAGAGTTCCTGCTCACCCCAGTCAGTGTGAGACACTGCATCACCTTGCACAGAGCTCCTGCTCACCCCAGTCAGTGTCAGACACTGCATCACCTTGCACAGAGCTCCTGCTCACCCCAGTGTCGGTCAGTGTCAGACACTGCATCACCTTGCACAGAGCTCCTGCTCACCCCAGTGTCGGTCAGTGTCAGACACTGCATCACCTTGCACAGCAACTCCTGCTCACCCCAGTCAGTGTCAGACACTGCATCACCTTGCACAGCAACTCCTGCTCACCCCAGTCAGTGTCAGACACTGCATCACCTTGCACAGCAACTCCTGCTCACCCCAGTCGGTGTGAGACACTGCATCACCTTGCACAGCAACTCCTGCTCACCCCAGTCAGTGTGAGACACTGCATCACCTTGCACAGCAACTCCTGCTCACCCCAGTCAGTGTCAGACACTGCATCACCTTGCACAGCAACTCCTGCTCACCCCAGTCAGTGTCAGACACTGCATCGCCTTGCACAGCAACTCCTGCTCACCCCAGTCAGTGTGAGACACTGCTTCACCTTGCACAGCAACTCCTGCTCACCCCAGTCAGTGTCAGACACTGCATCACCTTGCACAGCAACTCCTGCTCACCCCAGTCAGTGTCAGACACTGCATCACCTTGCACAGCAACTCCTGGTAACCCCAGTCAGTGTCAGACACTGTATCACCTTGCACAGAGCTCCTGCTCACCCCAGTCAGTGTCAGACACTGCATCACCTTGCACACGCTCCTGGTAACCCCAGTCAGTGTCAGACACTGCATCACCTTGCACAGCAACTCCTGCTCACCCCAGTCAGTGTCAGACATTGCATCACCTTGCACACGCTCCTCACCCCAGTCAGTGTCAGACACTGCATCACCTTGCACAGCAACTCCTGCTCACCCCAGTCAGTGTCACTCAGTGTCAGATACTGCATCACCTTGCACAGCAACTCCTGCTCACCCCAGTCAGTGTCAGACACTGCATCACCTTGCACACGCTCCTGCTCGCCCCAGTCAGTGTCAGACACTGCATCACCTTGCACACGCTCCTGCTCGCCCCAGTCAGTGTCAGACACTGCATCACCTTGCACACGCTCCTGCTCACCCCAGTCAGTGTCAGACACTGCATCACCTTGCACAGCAACTCCTGCTCACCCCAGTCAGTGTCACTCAGTGTCAGATACTGCATCACCTTGCACAGCAACTCCTGCTCACCCCAGTCAGTGTCAGACACTGCATCACCTTGCACAGAGCTCCTGGTTACCCCAGTCAGTGTCAGACACTGCATCACCTTGCACAGCAACGCCTGCTCACCCCAGTCAGTGTCAGACACTGCATCACCTTGCACAGAGCTCCTGCTCACCCCAGTCAGTGTCAGACACTGCATCACCTTGCACAGCAACGCCTGCTCACCCCAGTCAGTGTCAGACACTGCATCACCTTGCACAGCAACGCCTGCTCACCCCAGTCAGTGTCAGACACTGCATCACCTTGCACAGAGCTCCTGCTCACCCCAGTCAGTGTCAGACACTGCATCACCTTGCACAGCAACGCCTGCTCACCCCAGTCAGTGTCAGATACTGCATCACCTTGCACAGAGCTCCTGCTCACCCCAGTCAGTGTCAGACATGGCATCACCTTGCACAGAGCTCCTGGTGTCAGACACTGCATCACCTTGCACAGCAACTCCTGCTCACCCCAGTCAGTGTCAGACACTGCATCACCTTGCATAGAGCTCCTGCTCACCCCAGTCAGTGTCAGACACTGCATCACCTTGCATAGAGCTCCTGGTAACCCCAGTCAGTGTCAGACATTGCATCACCTTGCACAGCAACTCCTGCTCACCCCAGTCAGTGTCAGACACTGCATCACCTTGCACAGAGCTCCTGCTCACCCCAGTCAGTGTCAGACACTGCATCACCTTGCACAGCAACTCCTGCTCACCCCAGTCAGTGTCAGACACTGCATCACCTTGCACAGAGCTCTTGCTCACCCCAGTCAGTGTCAGACATTGCATCACCTTGCACAGCAACTCCTGGTAACCCCAGTCAGTGTCACTCAGTGTCAGATACTGCATCACCTTGCAAAGCAACTCCTGCTCACCCCAGTCAGTGTCAGACATTGCATCACCTTGCACACGCTCCTGGTTACCCCAGTCAGTGTCAGACACTGCATCACCTTGCACACGCTCCTGGTTACCCCAGTCAGTGTCAGACACTGCATCACCTTGCACACGCTCCTGGTTACCCCGTCAGTGTCGGACACTGCATCACCTTGCACACGCTCCTGGTTACCCCAGTCAGTGTCAGACATTGCATCACCTTGCACAGAGCTCCTGGTTACCCCAGTCAGTGTCAGACACTGCATCACCTTGCACACGCTCCTGGTTACCCCGTCAGTGTCAGACACTGCATCACCTTGCACACGCTCCTGGTTACCCCAGTCAGTGTCAGACACTGCATCACCTTGCACACGCTCCTGGTTACCCCAGTCAGTGTCAGACACTGCATCAACGTCCAGACAACAAAATCTGAGTTGAAAAAAAGTGATTTAGCATTTAATTGAAAAAATAACCAAACTTAATAGCAAACAGATGGAAATGACTTGTGAGAAAATTATGCTGTTTCTCGCTGTCTGTCTCAAGGGATGGGAGAAATAACTTTTTATAGAGGAGTCACTTCCTGAACAGTATGTTAGGGGCCACTCGTTCAGCTTTGAGGCTCTGTGCAGTGCTGTAACTTCAGGGCACTACGATCCCATATATTACTGCTGTCAGAGGGGCTCGAAAAAATTCAGAAAAAGGGATCAGCATTGCTTTAACATTTTACATAAGTAGGAGAGGCTGAGGAAATTATCTGTCATCTGGAGAAAAAAAGGAACGAGAGGCATGGTTGATGGTGTGCATCTTGAAGCAGTGGAGTTTAGAGAGTTTGTCTGTACACAACCAGCAGCCTCGCACTCGAGCCAAGGAAAAACAAACGGTGCGATTTAAAGAGCAGCTCCTTACATTTGACGTTCAGACTGCCACCTAGTGCAGTGAATGCTGACTGGGTAGTAAAGAAAATGATGAGATTTGAGATTGAGTTAGGACCGGATTGATGGGGAGGGGGGAGGGATTATCCTAGGGACAGGAGGGAGGTGAAAATGGTTGGAGTGAGCCAAGGGGAGGAGCTAAATGAATGGGCCGAGTTTTTTTTTATGGGATGTGGGCGTCGCTGGCAAGGCCAGCATTTATTGCCCATCCCTAATTGCCTTGAGAAGGTGGTGGTGAACTGCCTCTTGAACCGCTGCAGTCAGTGTGGTGAAGGTACTCCTACAGTGCTGTTAGGGAGGGAGTTCCAGGATTTTGACCCAGTGATGATGAAGAATCGGCGATATACTTCTAAGTCAGGATGGTGTGTGACTTGGAGGGGAACTTGGAGGTGGTGGTGTTCCCATTTGTCTGCTGCCCTTGCGGGTTTGGGAGGTGCTGCTGAAGAAGCCTTGGCGAGTTGCTGCAGTGCATCTTGTAGATGGTACACACTGCAGCCACGGTGCGTTGGTGGTGGAGGGTGTAGTGTATGTAACCATCTACCTTTTAAGAGACTATGTATGTAACCGTTCACCTTTAAGAGAACTATTTTAGGTGTGGCACTACTTGTTTGGCTTCTGTATACGGTAATACCGACGGTGACCACACCGGTATATAAGTGCTGTGGCATGACTTATTGGGCAGATTCGCCCTGACCTTCGAATAGTAAAGTCCTGTTGTATGTTACTCCTGAAGTCTGTGTCGTAATTAACTGCACAAACCACAGACTTTACAGAGGGGGTGAATGTTTAAGGTGGTAGAGGATGTGCCAATCAAGCGGGCTGCTTTGTCCTGGATGAGTGTCGTTGGAGCTGCACTCATCCAGGCAAGTGGAGAGTATTCCATCACACTCCTTACTTGTGCCTTGTAGATAGTGGAAAGGCTTTGGGGAGTCAGGAGGTGAGACACTTGCCACAGAACACCTAGCCTCTGACCTGCTCTTGTTGCCACAGTATTTATGTGGCTGGTCCAGTTAAGTTTCTGGTCAATGGTGACACTCAGGATGTTGATGGTGGGGGATTCAATTCAATTTTATTTGCCATATGTAACTTGTACAATGGAATGCTTACTCCCCGTAGGGACATGTCAGCTATTCTTACAGCGCGATGGTAATGCCGTTGAATGTCAAGGGGCGGTGTTTAGACTCTCGCTTGTTGGAGATAGTCATTGCCTGGCACTTGTGTGGCGCGAATTTTACCTGCCACTTATCAGCCCAAGCCTGAACGTCGTTCAGGTCTTGTTGCATGCAGGCATGGACTGCTTCATTATCTGTGGAGTTGTGAATGGCACTTAACACTGTGCAGTCATCAGCGAGCATCCCCATTTCTGACCTTATGTTGGAGGGAAGGTCATTGATGAAGCAGCTGAAGATGGTTGGGCCTAGGACACTGCCTTGAGGAACTCCTGCAGCGATGTCCTGGGGCTGTGATGATTGACCTTCAACCACCAGAACCATCTTTCTTTGTGCTAGGTATGACTCCAGCCAGTGGAGAGTTTTCCCCCCGATTTCCATTGATTTCAGTTTTACTAGAGCTCCTTGATGCCACACTCAGTCAAGGGCAGTCACTCTCGCCTCACCTCTGGAATTCAGCTCCTTTGTCCATGTTTGGACCAAGGCTGTAATGAGTCGGGAGCCGAGTGGTCCTGGCGGAACCCAAACTGGGCATCAGTGAGCAGGTTAATAGTGAGTCAGTGCCGCTTGATCCTGTCTCCTATACTGGCATTTGGAGGTTTCACTGCAGGACACTTAGAATTGGCAATGATTATAGAGCCCAGTGAGATTTTGTTTGCTCTGCTTATCTCGCAAGAGTTTATTATTTGGACATCTTTCCCATTTATACTCCTGAGATGGTGGCACAGAGTGTAGAACCAGCACAAACTTTAACAGTGACGAGTTCATTGCACTGGTTTAAAAACTATCCTTTTTACAAAATAGTAAATATTTACTTCAGTGCATTTTCCGTTCCTTGAAATTAAAAGTTGGATTATGGCTTCCACTGCTGTGTCTGAAGGGAGCATTTGAGCTGTAAAATACTGGGGTGAAATATTGGAGGGTACAGGTCTGTCATTGTATAACACTGGGGGACAGTATGGGTACAGGTCTGTCAATGTATAACACTGGGAGGGCAGTATGGGTACAGATCTGTCACTGTATAACACTGGGAGGGCAGTATGGGTACAGATCTGTCACTATAACACGGGACAGTATGGGTACAGGTCTGTCACTGTATAACACTGGGGGACAGTATGGGTACAGGTCTGTCACTGTTTAACACTGGGGGCAGTTATAGATATGTGAAGAGAAAAAGATTGGTGAAGTCAAGCGTCGGTCCCTTGCAGTCAGAATCAGGGGAATTTATAATGGGGAACAAAGAAATGGCAGACCAATTAAATACATACTTTGGTTCTGTCTTCACAAAGGAGGACACAAATAAGCTCCCAAAGATGTCGGGGAACATAGGGTCTAATAACGGGGAGGAACTGATAGAAATCAGTATTTGTAGGGAAATGGTGTTAGGGAAATTGATGGGATTGAGGGCCGACGAATCCCCAGGGCCTGATAATCTACATCCGAGGGTACTTAAGGAAGTGGCCCTAGAAATAGTAGATGCATTGTGGGTCATCTTTCAAAATTCGATAGACTCTGGAACAGTACCCATGGATTGGTGGGTAGCTAATGTTACCCCACTGTTCAAAAAAGGGTGGAAGAGAGAAAACGGGGAATTACATACCGGTAAGCCTGACATCGGTAGTGGGGAAAATGCTAGTCCATTATAAAGGATGTAATAGCAGAGCACTTGGAAAAAAGTGACCCGATCGGACAAAGTCAACATGGATTTACAAAAGGTAAATCGTGCTTGACTAATCTACTGGAATTTTTTGAGGATGTAACTGGTAAAGTAGATATGGGAGAACCAGTGGATGTGGTGTATTTGGATTTTCAAAAGGCTTTCGATAAGGTCCCGCATAAGAGATTAGCGTGTAAAATTAAGGCACATGGGATTGGGAGCAAGGTATTGACTTGGATAGAGAACTGGTTGGCAGACAGAAAGCAAAGAGTTGGAATAAACGTCTCTTTTTCCGAGTGGCAGGCAGTGACTAGTGGGGTACCGCAGGGATCGGTCCTTGGACCCCAGCTATTCACAATATATTTTAATGATCTGGATGAGGGAACTAGATGTAATATCTCCAAGTTTGCAGATGACACAAAGCTGGGTGGGCGTGTGTGTTGTGAGGAGGATACCGATAAACTCCAGTATGATCTGGACAGGTTGGGTGAAGCATGGCGGATGCAATATACTGTAATGTGGATAAATGCGAGATTATCCACTTTGGTGTCAAAAACAAGAAGGCAGATTATTATCTGAATGGCAATAGATTGGGAGAAGGGGAAGTGCAACGAGACCTGGGCGACCTTGTGCACCAGTCGCTGAAAGTAAGCATGCAGGTACAGCAGGCGGTTAAGAAGGCAAATGGTATGTTGGCCTTCATAGCCAGAGGGTTTGAGTACAGGAACAAGGATGTCTTGCTGCAGTTGTACAGGGCCTTGGTGAGACCACATCTGGAGTATTGTGTGCAGTTTTGGTCGCCTTATCTGAGGAAGGATGTTCTTGCCATGGAAGGAGTGCAGCGAAGAGTCACCAGGCTGATACCTGGGATGGCAGGAATGACGTATGAGGAGAGATTCGGTCGATTGGGCTTATACTCGTGGAGTTTAGAAGATTGAGAGGGGACCTCATTGAAACTTATAAAATTCTAACAGGACTAGGCAGACTAGATGCTGGAAGGATGTTCCCAATGGTCGGGGAGTCCAGAACCAGGGGTGACAATCTAAGGATAAAGGGTAAGCCATTTAGGACAGAGATGAGGAGGAATTTCTTCACCCAGAGAGTGGTGAACCTGTGGAATTCTCTACCACAGAATGCAGTGGAGGCCAATTCATTAAATATATTCAAGAAGGAGTTGGATATATTTCTTAAGACTACAGGGATCAAGGGATATGGAGAGAAGACAGGAACAGGGTACTGAATTTGGACGATCAGCCATGATCTCATTGAATGGCGGAGCAGGCTCGAGGGGCCGAATGGCCTACTCCTGCTCCTATCTTCTATGTTTCGATGGGTACAATCTCTGTCACTGTATAGCACTGGGGGACAGTACGGGTACAGGTCTGTCACTGTATAACACTGGGGGACAGTATGGGTACAGGTCTGTCACTGTATAACACAGGACAGTATGGGTACAGGTCTGTCACTACAACACTGGGAGGGCAGTATGGATACAGGTCTGTCACTGTATAACACTGGGGGACAGTATGGGTACAGGTCTGTCACTATAACACTGGGGGACAGGATGGGTACATCTCTGCCACTATAACACTGGGGGACAGTATGGGTACAGGTCTGTCACTGTATACCACTGGGGGACAGTATGGGTACAGGTCTGTCACTATAACACTGGGGCACAGTATGGGTATTGGTCTGTCACTGTAACACTGGGGACAGTATGGGTACAGGTCTGTCACTGTATAACACTGGGGACAGTATGGGTCCAGGTCTGTCAATTTCAAACTGGGAGGGCATTATGGGTACAGGTCTGTCACTATAGCACTGGGGGACAGTATGGGTACAGGCCTGTCACTGTATAACACTGGAGGATATTACGGGTACAGGCCTGTCACTGTATAGCACTGGGGGGCAGTATGGGTACAGGTCTGTCACTATAACACGGGACAGTATGCGTAAAGGTCTGTCACAAAAACACTTGGAGGGCAGTATGGGTACAGGTCTGTCATTATAACACTGGGGGACAGTATAGGTCTGTCACTATAAAACTGGGGGGCAGTATGGGAACAGGCCAGTCACTATAACACTGGGGGACAGTATGGGTACAGGTCTGTCACTGTATAACACAGGACAGTATGGGTACAGGTCTGTCACATTAACACGGGACAGTATGGGTACAGGTCTGTCACTACAACACTGGGAGGGCAGTGTGGATACAGGTCGGTCACTGTATAACACTGGGGTCAGTATGGGTACAGATCTGTCACTGTATAACACGGTGGGGGGCAGTATGGGTACAGGTCTGTCACTATAACACTGGGGGACAATATGGGTACAGGTCTGTCACTGTATAACACTGGGGGACAGTATGGGTACAGGTCTGTCACTATAACACTGGGGCACAGTATGGGTATTGGTCTGTCACTGTAACACTGGGGACAGTATGGGTACAGGTCTGTCACTATAACATGGGACAGTATGGGTACAGGTCTGTCACTATAACATGGGACAGTATGGGTACAGGTCTGTCACTGTATAACACTGGGGTACAGTTTGGGTCCAGGTCTGTCACTGTATAACACTGGGGGACAGTATGGGTACAGGTCTGTCACTGTATAACACGGGACGGTATGGGTACAGGTCTGTCACTGTATAACACGGGACAGTATGGGTACAGGTCTGTCACTATAACACTGGGGGACAGTGTGTTTACAGGTCTGTCACCATATAACACTGGGGGACAGTATGGGTACAGGTCTGTCACTGTATAACACTGGAGGCAGTATCGGTACAGGTCTGTCACTATCGCACTGGGGGACAGTATGGGTACAGCTCTGTCACTATTACCCTGGGGGACAGTATGGGTACAGGTCTGTCACTATAACACTGGGGGACAGTATGGGTACAGGTCTGGCACAATTTCACTGGGGGACAGTATGGGTACAGGTCTGTCATTAACACTGGAGGACAGTATGGGTACAGGTCTGTCACTATAACACTGGGGGACAGTATGAGTACAGGTCTGTCACTATTACACTGGGGACAGTATGGGTACTGATCTGTCACTATAACACTGGGGGGCAGTATGGGTACAGGTCTGTCACTATAACACGGGGGGGCAGTATGGATACAGGTCTGTCACTATAACACTGGGGGACAGTATGGGCACAGGTCTGTCACTATAACACTGGGGACAGTGTGGGTACAGCTCTGTCACTATTACACTGGGGGACATTATGGATACAGGTCTGTCACCATAACACTGGGGGACAGTATGGGTACAGGTCTGTCACTATAACACTGGGGGACAGTATGGGTACAGGTCTGTCGCTGTTACACTGGGGGGCAGTATGGGTACTGGTCTGTCACTAACACTGGGAGGGCTGTATGGGTACAGGTCTGTCACTATAACACTGGGGGACAGTATGGATACAGGTCTGTCACTGTATAACACTGGAGCACAGTATGGGAACAGGTCTGTCACTGTGTAATGCTGGAGGACAGTCTGGGTACAGGTCTGTCACTGAATAACACCGGGGGGTAGTCTGGGCACAGGTCTGTCACTATAACATGGGACAGTATTGATATACCTATCAATTCATCCAATGAAAAGCGACGAGTTAAGAAAGTAACTATAGGTTTTTATTGGCTAAATAACAGAGCCCACCCTCGTGGGTGATCGGATACAACAAGGAGGAATGCCAGCCAGTCGACTACCTTTATACCTGGGCAGGTAGGTGGAGTCATGGGCGGAGTCAGCAGTGGTCAGCCCAGGTATAACAGCGTGACAAGAGGCAACCTCGTATAGTGATACAACAGTGTGAACAGTGATAACCATAGAGTAACAATATAACAGTGATAACTATAGTGTAACGATAGTGAACGATAAAAGTGGTTTACCACATTCACCCCTTGTTTAGATTTGAGTCCGGCGGGGTGAAGTCTACTACCAGTTCTGGTATGTCAGTCTGTCCGGAGGCCTCGTAAGCCTTTCTGATCTACGCAGCGGCGGTGTTGCATTATCCGGTGTTAATGCTGGTGTCTGCGTGGTCGGCGAAGGCTCGTGGGGTTCCGGCATGCCGTCTACCTTGGCTGGAATTGGGGGGGTGGTGGGGGGGGGTGAAGGTGGTGTCTCCGGAGTGCCCGAGGGTGCGAGGTCTCGTAAGGAGACTGTGTCCTCCCGCCCGTCTGGGTATGCCACATAGGCGTACTGGGGGTTGGCGTGCAGGAGGTCCACCCTCTCGACCAGGGGGTCCGTTTTATGGGCCCTCACGTGCTTTCGCAGCAAGACGGGCCCCGGAGAGGTCAGCCAGGTTGGTAGCGTGGTTCCCGTAGTCGACTTCCTGGGGAAAACAAACATTCGTTCATGGGGGGTGGCGTTGATGGCAGTGCAAAGTAGTGACCGGGTGGAATGCAGCGCTGCCGGGAGGACTTCCTGCCAGCGGGAGGTTGGGAGGCCCTTAGACTTTAAGGCTAAGAGGACGGCCTTCCATACTGTCGCGTTCTCTCTTTCCACCTGGCCGTTCCCTCGGGGGTTGTAGCTGGTGGTCCTGCTTGCAGCAATACCTCTCGCTAGTAGGAACTGACGGAGTTCCTCGCTCATGAAGGAGGAGCCCCGGTCACTATGTATATAGTTTGGGAACCCGAACAAGGCGAAGAGGTCGTTCAGGCATTTAATGACCGTGGTACTGGTCATGTCTGGGCAGGGGAAGGCAAAGGGGAAACGGGAGTACTCATCAACAATGTTGAGGAAGTACACATTACGGTCAGAGGACGGGAGGGGCCCCTTAAAGTCGATGCTCAGGCGCTCGAAGGGGCGGGTGGCCTTGATCAGGCTTGCTCTGTCCGGCCTAAAGAAGTGCGGTTTGCACTCGGCACAGGTCTGGCAGTTCCTGGTCATGGTCCTGACCTCCTCGATGGAGTAGGGCAGGTTGCGGGCCTTAATGAAGTGGTAAAGTCTGGTGACCCCGGGGTGGCAGAGGTCGTTGTGGAGGGTCTGAAGTCTATCACTTTGCGCGCTGGCGCATGTAATTCGTGACAGAGCATCGGGGGGTTCGTTCAGCTTACCTGGCCGGTACAAGATATCATAATCATAGGTGGAGAGCTCGATTCTCCACCTCAAGATCTTGTCATTCTTGATTTTGCCCCTCAGCTTGTTATTAAACATAAAAGCGACCGAACGTTGGTCGGTGAGGAGGGTAAATCGTTTGCCTGCCAGGTAGTGCCTCCAGCGTCGTACTGCCTCCACAATCGCCTGGGCCTCCTTCTCGACCGACGAGTGTCGGATCTCAGGGCCCTGTAGGGTCCTTGAGAAGAAGGCCACCGGTCTCCCCTCCTGGTTAAGGGTGGCAGCTAGGGCGAAGTCGGATGCATCGCTCTCGACTTGGAAGGGGATGGACTCATCCACTGCGTGCATTGTGGCCTTGGCAATGTCTCCCTTAATGAGGGAGAAGGCTGCGCACGCTTCCTCCGTAAGGGGGAAGGATGTGGACTTCATGAGGGGTCTGGCTTTGTCCGCATAATTGGGCACCCATTGGGCATAGTAGGCGAAGAGCCCCAGGGTTCTCTTCAGTGCCTTTGGACAGTGGGGGAGGGGTAGCTCCATGAGGGGGCGCATTCTTTCGGGGTCGGGGCCGATGACTCCGTTCTCTACTACACAGCCGAGGATGGCAAGGCGCGAGGTGTTAAACACACACTTATCCTTATTGTAGGTGAGGTTCAGCCGTCGGGCCGTACGGAGGAATCTCTCCAGATTAACATCGTGGTCCTGCCGGTCGCGGCCGCAGATGGTGACGTTATCTAGATAGGGGAACGTGGCGTGCAGCCCGTTCTGGTCAACCATCCGGTCCATCTCCCTTTGGAAGACCGAAACCCCGTTGGTGACGCTGAAGGGAACCCTAAGGAAGTGGTAGAGGCGGCCGTTCGCCTCGAAGGCTGTATACTGGCGGTCCTCAGGGTGGATAGGGAGTTGGTGATAGGCCGACTTAAGGTCGATGGTGGAGAATACCCGGTACTGCGCAATCTGATTGACCATATCAGATGTGCGGGGAAGGGGGTATGCGTCCAGCTGGGTGTACCTGTTTATGGTCTGGCTGTAGTCGATGACCAGGCGGTTTTTATTGCCGGTCTTAACGACCACGACCTGGGCACGCCAGGGGCTGGTGCTCCCCTCGATGATGCCCTCCTTCAGGAGACGCTGCACCTCAGAGCTAATGAAAGCTCTGTCCCCGGCGCTGTACCGCCTGCTCTTGGAAGCGACGGGTTTGCAGTCGGGGGTGAGGTTAGCGAACAGGGAAGGCGGCGGGACCTTGAGGGTGGATAGGCCGCAGGTGTTACGCGGTGGGCGGTTTAAAATCTGCTGGTTGTCGACTGAGTGGGGGGAGGGGTCCGCCGTATGCTAGCGTGACACTTTGGAGGTGGGATTGGAAGTCTAGGCCTAGTAGGACAGCAGCGCATAGCTGGGGCAGGACGAGGAGTTTAAAATTTTTATACTCCGTACCCTTAACCGACAGGGTCACAACACAGTCGCCGCTGATGTCTGTGGCGTGTGACCTCGATGCCATCGAGATCCGGTTGCGCGTTGGCAGGACAGGGAGGGAGTAGTGGCTCACCGTGTCTGGGTGGATGAAGCTCTCCGTGCTTCCGCTGTCGAACAGGCAGGTCGTGGCGTGGCCGTTTACTTTGATGTCCATCATCGACTTGGACAGGTGATGCGGGCGGACCTGGTCCAGTGTGACGGAGGCTAGTGTATAGCTGAGCGAGTTGTTGTAGTCTGCGGTTGAGGCGGTATTCGGGTCTAGAGGCACGGTGGCGGTCGGGCGTGGTGGGTAAAATGGCGTCTCCCACGAGGTTGGACAAAATGGCGGAGAAGATGGCTGCCCCCATAACTCACATGAGGCACTGCTGGTGTCGGTTGCCTGAATCAAAGATGGCCGCCCCCATGACTCACGTGTGGGGATGCTGGCCTCTGTGGTCTTGATGGAAGATGGCCGCCCCCACAGCTCGCATGAGGCACTGCTGGCCTCTGATGATCCACCTCTGCAGGCCTTGGCGAAGTGGCCTTTCTTCATGCAGTTTGAGCAGGTAGAGTTCCTGGCTGGGCAGCGCGCCCTCGGGTGTTTCGCCTGGCCGCAGAAGAAGCAGCCGGCGGCCCGATCGCGGGGGTCAGAGGTCGCAGCCGGTACCGGGGGTGGCGGTCCCGATCGGGTCCGGGACGCCGACGCTGAGGTAGGTCCCGGGGAGGGGTGCTGCGGGAGGTATTGGGGTCGGTCCCGAGTCCCAGGGTCGCAGGTTACAGTACCTTGAGTATGCCTCGAGGTCCCGATGGGCCACTTCTAGGGAGCGAGCGAGGGCTGCAGCTTTGTCCAGGTCGAGGTCCTTTGCTTCCAGTAGTCTTTGCCGTGAGTCGTCGGACCGCAGGCCTTTCACGAAGGCATCGTGGACATTGTCTTCAGTATTTTCTGCCGCCGTTACCGCTTTAAAGTTACAGTCTCTGCCGAGTGCTTGCAGCACCTGTAAAAATTCATCCACGGTCTCTCCTGGCTGTTGCGGGCGGGATCTTAGGAGGTGTCTGGCATACATGGAATTTACCGGGCTCAGGTATTGTCTTTTCAGCCGGTTGATGGCGTCCTCGTATGTTTTAAGGTCCCGGATGAGTGCGAATACTTTAGGGCTCAGTTGGGCAGTCAGAACTCTTAGCTTGGATCTCTGAGGCACGCCGGATTCTCCCAGGTAGGACTCGAAACAGCTCAGCCAGTGTTCGAAGTCGAGGGCTGAGTTTGCTGCCTGTGGGTTTAGATCCAGGTACGGTGGTCTGAGGGCTCGCAGCCAAGCTGGCTGCTGTGGCTGTTGTAGCTCGGCGTCTGGCTGGTCGTTTGACTGCTTGCTTTGCTGCTCAGGGAACGACATTTTAAAATTTAGCCAATAAAATTGATATACCTATCAATTCATCCAATGAAAAGCGACGAGTTAAGAAAGTAACTATAGGTTTTTATTGGCTAAATAACAGAGCCCACCCTCGTGGGTGATCGGATACAACAAGGAGGAATGCCAGCCAGTCGACTACCTTTATACCTGGGCAGGTAGGTGGAGTCATGGGCGGAGTCAGCAGTGGTCAGCCCAGGTATAACAGCGTGACAAGAGGCGACCTCGTATAGTGATACAACAGTGTGAACAGTGATAACCATAGAGACGATATAACAGTGATAACTATAGTGTAACGATAGTGAACGATAAAAGTGGTTTACCACAAGTATAGGTACAGGTCTGTCACTATAACACTGGGGGACAGTATGGGTACAGGTCTGTCACTAACACGGGACAGTATGGGTACAGGCCTGTCACTGTATAACACTGGGGGACTGTATGGGTACAGGTCTGTCACTATTACACTGGTGGACAGTATGGGTACAGGTCTGTCACTGTATAACGCAGGACAGTATGGGTGCAGGTCTGTCACATTAACACGGGACAGTATGGGTACAGGTCTGTCACTATAACACGGGACAGTATGGGTACTGGTCTCCCACTATAACACGAGACAGTATGGGTACAGTTCTGTCACTATAACACTGGGGGACAGTATGGGTACAGGTCTGTCACTATAACACTGGGGGACAGTATGGGTACAGGTCTGTCACTGTATAACACTGGGGAACTGTATGGGTACAGGTCTGTCACTATTACACTGGGGGACAGTATGGGTACAGGTCTGTCACTAACACGGGACAGTATGGGTACAGGTCTGTCACTGTATAACACTGGGGGACTGTATGGGTACAGGTCTGTCACTATTACACTGGTGGACAGTATGGGTACAGGTCTGTCACTGTATAACGCAGGACAGTATGGGTGCAGGTCTGTCACATTAACACGGGACAGTATGGGTACAGGTCTGTCACTATAACACGGGACAGTATGGGTACTGGTCTCCCACTATAACACGAGACAGTATGGGTACAGTTCTGTCACTATAACACTGGGGGACAGTATGGGTACAGGTCTGTCACTATAACACTGGGGGACAGTATGGGTACAGGTCTGTCACTGTATAACACTGGGGAACTGTATGGGTACAGGTCTGTCACTATTACACTGGGGAACTGTATGGGTACAGGTCTGTCACTATTACACTGGGGGACAGTATGGGTACAGGTCTGTCACTATAACACTGGGGGACAGTATGGGTAGAGTCATAGAGTTATACAGCACGGATAGAGGCCCTTCGGCCCATCGTGTCCGCGCCGGCCATCAAGCCCTGTCTGATCTAATCCCATATTCCAGCATTTGGTCCGTAGCCTTGTACGCTATGGCATTTCAAGTGCTCATCCAAATGCTTCTTAAATGTTGTGAGGGTTCCTGCCTCCACAACCCTTTCAGGCAGTGAGTTCCAGACTCCAACCACCCTCTGGGTGAAAAAGTTCTTTCTCAAATCCCCTCTAAACCTCCCGCCCTTTACCTTGAATCTATGCCCCCTAGTTATTGACCCCTCTACTGAGGGAAAAAGCTCCTCAGCATCCATCCTATCTATGCCCCTCATAATTTTGTACACCTCAATCATGTCCCCCCTCAGCCTCCTCTGCTCCAAGGAAAACAAACCCAATCTGCCCAGTCTCTCTTCATAGCTGAAGCGCTCCAGCCCCGGTAACATCCTGGTGAACCTCCTCTGCACCCTCTCCAACGCGATCACATCCTTCCTGTAGTGTGGCGACCAGAACTGCACACAGTATTCCAGCTGTGGCCTAACCAGTGTTTTATACAGTTCCATCATAACCTCCTTGCTCTTATTCAATGCCTCGGCTAATGAAGGCAAGTATCCCATATGCCTTTTTTACCACCTTATCCACCTGTTCCGCCGCCTTCAGGGATCTGTGTACTTGCACACCCAGATCCCTCTGACCCTCCGTCTTGCCTAGGGTCTTAGCATTCATTGTGTATTCCCTTGCCTTGTTAGTCCCCGCAAAGTGCATCACCTCGCACTTTTCCGGGTTAAATTCCATTTGCCACTGTTCCGCCCATCTGACCAACCCATCTATATCGTCCTGCAGACTGAGGCTACCCTCCTCGCTATTTACCACCCTACCAATTTTTGTATCATCCGCGAACTTACTGATCATACCTTTTACATTCATATCCAAGTCATTAATGTAGACCACAAACAGCAAGGGACCCAGCACCGATCCCTGTGGTACCCCACTGGCCACAGGCTTCCAGTCACAAAAACAACCTTCGACCATCACCCTCTGCCTTCTGTCACTAAGCCAGTTTTGTATCCAATGTGCCAAGGCACCCTGGATTCCATGGGCTCTTACCTTCTTGACCAGTCTCCTGTGCGGGACTTTATCGAAGGCCTTACTGAAATCCATATATACCACATCCACTGCGTTACCCTCATCCACACACCTAGTCACCCCCTCAAAAAATTCAATCAAATTAGTCAGACATGATCTTCCCTTGACAAAGCCATGTTGACTATCCCTGATTAATCCTTGCCTCTCCAAGTGGAGACAAATTTTGTCCCTCAGAATTTTTTCCAATAATTTTCCTACCACTGATGTTAGGCTCACTGGCCTGTAGTTCCCTGGTTTTTCCCTACTCCCCTTCTTGAATAATGGTACTACATTAGCGGTTCTCCAGTCCTCTGGCACATCCCCTGTGGCCAGAGAGGTCCTGAATATATGTGTTAGAGCCCCCGCAAGCTCTTCCTTTGCCTCACACAGCAGCCTGGGATACATTTTATCCGGGCCTGGGGATTTATCCATTTTTAGGCCAGCCAAAACCACCAATACCTCCTCCCTCTCGATGTGAATATGTTCAAGCATATCACAGTCCCCCCGCCCTATTTCTATGTCTACATCGTCCTTCTCCATAGTGAAAACAGATGCAAAAAATTCATTTAGAACCCCTCCTACATCTTCCGGCTCCACACACAGATTGCCACTTTTGTCCCTAATGGGCCCTATTTTTTCCCTAGTTATCCTCTTACCCTTAATCTATATATATAAAGCGGCTCGTCTGTCTGTCCCGATGTCTGTCTGTCTGTCTGTTCTCTATACGTTTGAAAGTTACAGAGCGTACCGACGCGCGCGTCGCCTCAAAAGAAAGCTTGCGATTCCGGACCGGTCATAGGCGTATTTACGTTTCGGCCGGACAAAAACCGCGCCCGCGGTATCCGAAAAACGTTCAGCCTTCCGCTCATTAGCATCTCATTAGCGACCGTGTGACGTCGAGGTCGACCAATCGGACGGCGGGTTCCTTCCTACAGTTGAGTGTCGAGTGACTCGACGATTGACCAATCCTACGCTTCGGTGACCTGACCGGTCGACCAATCGGTGCGTGTGTGGGCGGGCCTTATCCTTCTGAACTGAGGTGAGTGGCCGCCATCTTGATTTTTCACTTTTTTCCCCACACTTTCAGTGTTAGGGAAGTAAGGTAAATATTTTAATGATGTGTTAGGGAATTAAATAACAATTTAATAGGGGGGGGGGAGAGCCTCGGGAAATCGCGGGGGGGGGGGAGAGCCTCGGGAAATCGCGGGGGGGGGGAGAGCCTCGGGAAATCGCGGGGGGGGGCGGGAGAGCCTCGGGAAATCGCCGGGGGGGCGGGGGGGGGGGGGGGGAGAGCCTCGGGAAATCGCGGCGGGGGGGGGAGAGCTGATGAGTTTAAAAAAAAGAAGAGGCCGCCAGTTGCGCGGCCGCCTTGACGACGGCACGCATTCGCACGGCCCCCGGCAACGGGGCACGCCGGCGGTCTTGCCTGCTCCCCGCGGGCCGCCTCGCGCTGACCGCGCATGCGCCGCCCGCCCGCAGCGGCCGTCCATCAGCCGCGCGATACGCGGGGGACCTCAGCTCAGGCGCTAGGCAGGGGGAGGGGCCGGAGAGAGGGACAGAGGGGAGTGGGGGAGGGGAGGGGTGGGGGTGGGCGAGGGGAGGGGAGGGGTGGGGGTGGGCGAGGGGAGGGAGGGAGGGAGACAGGGGAGGGGAGGGAGGGAGAGGAGGGGAGGGAGGGAGGGAGAGGAGGGGAGGGGAGGGAGGGATAGGACAGTGAGAGGACATGACAGGGAGAGGGGGGACACACAGGGGCAGGGAGACCAAGCGCCCCAAAATTGCCCTCGCAACGCGGGGCTCCCCAGCTAGTATACTTATAAAACATCTTAGGATTTTCCTTTATTTTGCTCGCCAGTGTTATTTCATGGCCCCTCCTTGATCTCCTAATTTCTTTTTTAAGTATCCCCCTGCGCTTTTTGTACTCCTCTAGGGCTTCCTCCGTCTTTAGCCTTTTGTATCTGCCAAAAGCCCTCCTTTTTTTCCTAATCCATTCTCGTATATCCCCTGACATCCAAGGTTCCCTGTGGTTTTTGGAACCACCCTTGACCTTTACGGGAACATGTTGCCATTGTATGATCTCAATCTCCCTTCTGAAAGCCTCCCATTGCTCTGATGCGGATTTTCCTACAAGTAGCTGATCCCAGTCCATTTTGGCCAGATCCTGCCTTATCCTATTAAAATCGGCCTTCCCCCAATTTAGAACCTTTATTTCCGGCCCATCCCTGTCCTTTTCCATGACCACCTTAAATCTCACCCTATTATGGTCACTGTCACCAAAGTGCTCACCTACTAGCACTTTTTCCACTTGGCCGGCCACATTCCCTAGAATTAGGTCCAGTACCGCCCCCTCTCTTGTAGGACTTTCTACATGCTGGCTCAAAAAGCTCTCCTGGATGCACTTGAAAAATTCTACACCCTCTGAGCCTTTCACACTCTGACTATCCCAGTTAATATTGGGGAAGTTGAAATCCCCCATTATTATTACCCTATTATTTGCACATTTCTCTGAGATTTGCCTACATATCTGTTCCTCTATCTCCCCCTGACTGTTTGGAGGCCTATAGTACACTCCCATCAAAGTGCTTGCCCCCTTTTTGTTTTTAAGCTCCACCCATATGGCCTCATTAGAGGAACCTGCTAATATATCATCCCTCCTTACTGCAGTAATTGACTCCTTAATTAATATTGCGACACCCCCTCTTATACCTCCCCCTCTGTCTCGCCTGAAGATTCTGTACCCCGGAATATTGAGCTGCCAGTCTTGCCCCTCCCTCAACCATGTCTCCGTGATAGCAACAATATCGTACTCCCATGTGTTTATCAACACCTTCAGTTCATCCACCTTATTTGCAAGACTCCTTGCATTAAAATAGATGCCATCCAGCCTTCCCCTTATATATTTGCCCTGTCTACCAAGCTGACTTGTTTTTTTCTCTGTAATTGGCAGCACATCACCCCCTATTTCAGCTCCCCTCTGTATCCCATCCCCCTGCCAAGTTACAGGTACAAGGTACAGGTCTGTCACTATGACACTGGGGGACAGTATGGGTACAGGTCTGTCACTATAATACTGGGGGACAGTATGGGTACAGGTCTGTCATGATAACACTGGGGGACAGTATGGGTACAGGTCTGTCACTATAACACCTGGGACAGTATGGGTACAGCCCTGTCACTATTACACTGTGGACAATATGGGTACTGGTCTGTCAGTATAACACTGGGGGACAGTATGAGTACAGGCCTGTCACTGTATAACACTGGGGGACAGTATGGGTGCAGGTCTGTCACTGTATAACACTGGAGGGCAGCATGTGTACAGGTCTGTCACGATAACACTGGGGGGCAGTATGGGTACAGGTCTGTCACTATAACACTGGGGGACTGTATGGGTACAGGTCTGTCACTATAACACTGGGGGACTGTATGGGTACAGGTCTGTCACTATAACACTGGGGGAGAGTTTGGGTACAGGTCTGTCACTGTATAACACTGGAGGACAGTATGGGTACAGGTCTGTCACTATATCACTGGGGGACAGAATGGGTACATCTTAGCCACTATAACACTGGGGACAGTATGGGTACAGGTCTGTCACTATAACACTGGGGGACAGTATGGGTACATGTCTGTCACTATATCACTGGGGGACAGTATGGGTACATCTCTGCCACTATAACACTGGGGACAGTATGGGTACAGGTCTGTCACTATAACACTGGGGGAGAGTTTGGGTACAGGTCTGTCACTGTATAACACTGGAGGACAGTATGGGTACAGGTCTGTCACTGTATCACTGGGGGACAGAATGGGTACATCTTAGCCACTATAACACTGGGGACAGTATGGGTACAGGTCTGTCACTATATCACTGGGGGACAGTATGGGTACATCTCTGCCACTATAACACTGGGGACAGTATGGGTACAGGTCTGTCACTATAACACTGGCGACAGTATGGGTACAGGTCTGTCACTTTCACACTGGGGGACAGTATGGGTACTGGTCTGTCACTGTATAACACAGGGGAGCAGTATGGGTACAGGTCTGTCACTGTATAGCACTGGGGGACAATAAAGGTACAGGTCCGTCACTGTATAACACTGGGAGACAGTATGGGTACAGGTCTGTCACTGTATAACACAGGACAGTGTGGGTACAGGTCTGTCACATTAACAAAGGACAGTATGGGTACAGGTCTGTCACTACAACACTGGGAGGGCAGTATGGATACAGGTCTGTCACTGTATTACACTGGGGGACAGTATGGGTACAGGTCTGTCACTGAATAACACGGGGGGCAGTATGGGCACAGGTCTGTCATTATAACTTGGGACAGTATAGGTACAGGTCTATCACTATAACACCGAGGGCAGTAAGGATACAGGTCTGTTACTGTATAACACTGGGGGACAGTATGGATACAGGTCTGTCACTAACACTGGGGGCAGTATGGGTACAGGTCTGTCATGGTATAACGCTGGGGGGCAGTATGGGTACAGGTCTGTCACTGTATAGCACTGGGGGGCAGTATGGGTTCAGGTCTGTCATGGTATAACACTAGGGGACAGTATGGGTACAGGTCTGTCACTGTATAACACTGGGGGACAGCATGGGTACAGGTCTGTCACTATAACACTGGGGACAGTATGGCTACAGGTCTGTCACGGTATAACACTGGGGGACAGTATGGGTACAGGTCTGGCACTATAACACTGAGGGACAGTATGGGTACAGGTCTGTCACTGTATAACAAGGGGGTGCAGTATGGGTACAGGTCTGTCACTGTATAGCACTGGGGGGCAGTATGGGTACAGGTCTGTCACTATAAAACGGGACAGTATGGGTACAGGTCTCCCACTATGACACGGGACAGTATGGGTACAGTTCTGTCACTATAACACTGGGGGACAATATGGGTACAGGTCTGTCACGGTATAACACTGGGTATGGGTACACGTCTGTCACTATAACACTGGGGGACAGTATGGGTACAGGTCTGTCACAATTACACTGGGGTACAGCTCTGTCACTATTACACTGGGGGACAGTATGGGTACAGGTCTGTCACGGTATAACACTGGGGGGCAGTATGGGTACAGGTCTGTCACTATAACACTGGGGACAGTATGGCTACAGGTCTGTCACGGTATAACACTGGGTATGGGTACAGGTCTGTCACTATAACACTGGGGGACAGTATGGGTACAGGTCTGCCACTGTATAACAAGCGGGTGCAGTATGGGTACAGGTCTGTCACTGTATAGCACTGGGGGGCAGTATGGGTACAGGTCTGTCACTGTATAACACGGGACAGTATGGGTACAGGTCTCCCACTATAACACGGGACAGTGTGGGTACAGTTCTGTCACTATAACACTGGGGGACAGTATGGGTACAGGTCTGTCACTATAACACTGGGGGACAGTATGGGTACAGGTCTGCCACTGTATAACACTGGGGAACTGTTTGGGTACAGGTCTGTCGCTGTATAACACTGGGGGGCAGTATGGGTACAGGTCTGTCACTATAACACTGGGGAACAGTATGCGTACAGGGCTGTCACGATAACATGGGGGGGCAGTATGGATACAGGTCTCACTTTCACACTGGGGGACAGTATGGGTACTGGTCTGTCACTGTAAACACGGGGGAGCAGTATGGGTACAGGTCTGTCACTGTATAGCACTGGGGGGCAGTATGGGTACAGGCCTGTCACTATAACACTGGAGGACAGTATGGGTACAGGTCTGTCATTGAATAACACGGGGGAGCAGTATGGGTTCAGGTCTGTTACTAGAACACTGGGGGACAGTATGGGTACAGTTCTGTCACTGTATAACAGGACAGTATGGTTACAGGTCTGTCACTATTACACTGGGGGACTGTATGGGTACAGGTCTGTCACTGCGTAACACTGGGGGACAGTATCGGTATAGGTCTGTCACTGTATAATACTGGGGGACAGTATGGGTACAGGTCTGTCACTATAACATGGGACAGTATAGTTACAGGTCTGTCAGTATAACACTGGGAGGCCAGTATGGATACAGGTCTGTTACTGTATAACACTGGGGGGCAGTATGGGTACAGGTCTGTCATGGTATAACACTCGGGGACAGTATGGGTACAGGTCTGTCATGGTATAACACTAGGGGACAGTATGGGTACAGGTCTGTCACGGTATAACACGGGGGGGCAGTATGGGTACAGGTCTGTCACTGTATAACACGGGGGAGCAGTATGGGTACAGGTCTGTCACTGTTTAGCACTGGGGGGCAGTATGGGTACAGGTCTGTCATGGTATAACACTGGGGGACAGTATGGGTACAGGTCTGTCACTATAACACTGGGGACAGTATGGCTACAGGTCTGTCACGGTATAACACTGGGTATGGGTACAGGTCTGTCACTATAACACTGGGGGACAGTATGGGTACAGGTCTGTCACAATTACACTGGGGTACAGCTCTGTCACTATTACACTGGGGGACAGTATGGGTACAGGTCTGTCACGGTATAACACTGGGGGGCAGTATGGGTACAGGTCTGTCACTATAACACTGGGGACAGTATGGCTACAGGTCTGTCACGGTATAACACTGGGTATGGGTACAGGTCTGTCACTATAACACTGGGGGACAGTATGGGTACAGGTCTGCCACTGTATAACAAGCGGGTGCAGTATGGGTACAGGTCTGTCACTGTATAGCACTGGGGGGCAGTATGGGTACAGGTCTGTCACTGTATAACACGGGACAGTATGGGTACAGGTCTGTCACTATAACACGGGACAGTATGGGTACAGGTCTCCCACTATAACACGGGACAGTGTGGGTACAGTTCTGTCACTATAACACTGGGGGACAGTATGGGTACAGGTCTGTCACTATAACACTGGGGGACAGTATGGGTACAGGTCTGCCACTGTATAACACTGGGGGGCAGTATGGGTACAGGTCTGTCACTGTATAACACGGGACAGTATGGGTACAGGTCTGTCACTATAACACGGGACAGTATGGGTACAGGTCTCCCACTATAACACGGGACAGTGTGGGTACAGTTCTGTCACTATAACACTGGGGGACAGTATGGGTACAGGTCTGTCACTATAACACTGGGGGACAGTATGGGTACAGGTCTGCCACTGTATAACACTGGGGAACTGTTTGGGTACAGGTCTGTCGCTGTATAACACTGGGGGGCAGTATGGGTACAGGTCTGTCACTATAACACTGGGGAACAGTATGCGTACAGGGCTGTCACGATAACATGGGGGGGCAGTATGGATACAGGTCTCACTTTCACACTGGGGGACAGTATGGGTACTGGTCTGTCACTGTAAACACGGGGGAGCAGTATGGGTACAGGTCTGTCACTGTATAGCACTGGGGGGCAGTATGGGTACAGGCCTGTCACTATAACACTGGAGGACAGTATGGGTACAGGTCTGTCATTGAATAACACGGGGGAGCAGTATGGGTTCAGGTCTGTTACTAGAACACTGGGGGACAGTATGGGTACAGTTCTGTCACTGTATAACAGGACAGTATGGTTACAGGTCTGTCACTATTACACTGGGGGACTGTATGGGTACAGGTCTGTCACTGCGTAACACTGGGGGACAGTATCGGTATAGGTCTGTCACTGTATAATACTGGGGGACAGTATGGGTACAGGTCTGTCACTATAACATGGGACAGTATAGTTACAGGTCTGTCAGTATAACACTGGGAGGCCAGTATGGATACAGGTCTGTTACTGTATAACACTGGGGGGCAGTATGGGTACAGGTCTGTCATGGTATAACACTCGGGGACAGTATGGGTACAGGTCTGTCATGGTATAACACTAGGGGACAGTATGGGTACAGGTCTGTCACGGTATAACACTGGGGGGCAGTATGGGTACAGGTCTGTCACTGTATAACACGGGGGAGCAGTATGGGTACAGGTCTGTCATGGTATAACACTAGGGGACAGTATGGGTACAGGTCTGTCACGGTATAACACTGGGGGGCAGTATGGGTACAGGTCTGTCACTGTATAACACGGGGGAGCAGTATGGGTACAGGTCTGTCACTGTATAGCACTGGGGGGCAGTATGGGTACAGGTCTGTCATGGTATAACACTGGGGGACAGTATGGGTACAGGTCTGTCACTATAACACTGGGGACAGTATGGCTACAGGTCTGTCACGGTATAACACTGGGTATGGGTACAGGTCTGTCACTATAACACTGGGGGACAGTATGGGTACAGGTCTGTCACAATTACACTGGGGTACAGCTCTGTCACTATTACACTGGGGGACAGTATGGGTACAGGTCTGTCACGGTATAACACTGGGGGGCAGTATGGGTACAGGTCTGTCACTATAACACTGGGGACAGTATGGCTACAGGTCTGTCACGGTATAACACTGGGTATGGGTACAGGTCTGTCACTATAACACTGGGGGACAGTATGGGTACAGGTCTGCCACTGTATAACAAGCGGGTGCAGTATGGGTACAGGTCTGTCACTGTATAGCACTGGGGGGCAGTATGGGTACAGGTCTGTCACTGTATAACACGGGACAGTATGGGTACAGGTCTGTCACTATAACACGGGACAGTATGGGTACAGGTCTCCCACTATAACACGGGACAGTGTGGGTACAGTTCTGTCACTATAACACTGGGGGACAGTATGGGTACAGGTCTGTCACTATAACACTGGGGGACAGTATGGGTACAGGTCTGCCACTGTATAACACTGGGGAACTGTTTGGGTACAGGTCTGTCGCTGTATAACACTGGGGGGCAGTATGGGTACAGGTCTGTCACGATAACACGGGGACAGTATGGGCACAGTTCTGTCACTATTACACTGGGGGACAGTATGGGTACAGGTCTGTCACTAACACTGGAGGACAGTATGGGTACAGGTCTGTCACTGTAACACTGGGGGACAGTATGGGTGCAGGTCTGTCACTGTATAACACTGGAGGGCAGTATGTGTACAGGTCTGTCACTAACACTGGGGGGCAGTATGGGTACAGGTCTGTCACTATAACACTGGGGAACAGTATGCGTACAGGGCTGTCACGATAACATGGGGGGGCAGTATGGATACAGGTCTCACTTTCACTCTGGGGGACAGTATGGGTACTGGTCTGTCACTGTAAACACGGGAGAGCAGTATGGGTACAGGTCTGTCACTGTATAGCACTGGGGGGCAGTATGGGTACAGGCCTGTCACTATAACACTGGAGGACAGTATGGGTACAGGTCTGTCATTGAATAACACGGGGGAGCAGTATGGGTTCAGGTCTGTTACTAGAACACTGGGGGACAGTATGGGTACAGCTCTGTCACTGTTTAACAGGACAGTATGGTTACAGGTCTGTCACTATTACACTGGGGGACAGTATGGGTACAGGTCTGTCACTGCGTAACACTGGGGGTCAGTGTGGTAAACCACTGTTGTTAGTATTGTTGTTCACTGTTAGTACTGTTGTTCACTCTTGCATATTGTTGTACTTGTCTGTGCATGCCTCAGCTGACTCCGCCCCTGGCTCCACCCTCATGGCTGGGTATAAAGGTCGCTGCTCAGAAGCCTCCAGCCCTTTTGGATACCAGGCAACCACAAGAGGCATGCTCTGTTCTTTGGTAATAAAAGCCTGTTTATTACTTTCTCAATCTCCAGTCTTTTGTAGCAATTGATAGTGCATCAATTTTATTACCAAAGTTAAATGTTGGCTGCGGATGCTGATCAACCGATGGCGCAAAACGCTGAGCAGCAGGCGCTGCTGCGAGCCCTCAGACCAACATGCCTGGACCTAGACCCCCAAGAAGCGGGTTCGTCGACGAAATTCGCACAATGGCTGCGTTGCTTTGAGGCGTATCTGGAAGCCTCGACCGTGACTCTTGATGAAAATAAACTGAAAATCCTGGCCTCGAAGGTGAGCCACCAAGTCTATACTTTAATCCAAGATGCGACGACCTACGCGGCGGCTATCGACCTACTGAAAGGGCAGTATGCACGCCCGGTTAACACGGTCTATGCCAGGCACCTTTTAAGATCTCGCAGACAGCAGCCCGGGGAATCGGTGGAAGCCTTCCTACGGGCACTGCGGGTACTCGGACGCGGCTGCGACTGCAAGGAAGTATCGGCCGCGGCACATGCGGAGGGATTGATACGAGACGCTTTCGTTGCGGGTCTAAGGTCCGACTACTCCCGGCAGAGGCTGCTGGAGAAGGGTGAAATAGACCTGACAAAGGCAGTGTCCCTCGCGCTCTCGCTCGACGCGGCCCACAGAAATATGGACGCTTTCTCCCCTCATCGCCCCGCGCCGTGGACGCCGCAATCTTGGGCCATGGGACCGCCACCTCCGACTGCTGCAGCGATGTCCAAGGCACAAAAATGCTATTTTTGTGGCCAAGCTAAACACCCTAGAGCACGCTGCCCCGCGAAGAATGCTACCTGCTCCGGCTGCGGGAAGAAAGGTCACTACGTTAGCGCCTGCAAAGGGAAGACCGCTAACGCCAGCAGCGCTGCGTGCGAACCGTGGGCGCAGCCATCTTGTCCGCCATCTTGGGCTCCCCCAGCCACGTGGGGATCGGGACCGTGGGCGCCGCCATTTTGTCCGCCATCTTGGACGCCTCCGACTTCAACCACGGGGGAGCCGGACTCAACCACCGCCTCATCTGACGACCACATCGACTCGCTCGACCATACGCTGGCCTCCGTGACGCTGGACCAATCTCTCCCTCATCAACTGTCCAGGTCCATGATGGATATTACGGTAAACGGCCGCGCCACTATCTGCCTTTTTGACAGCGGGAGCACGGAGAGCTTTATCCACCCCGACACGGTGCGCAGTTACTCTCTCCCGGTCCTGCCGACGCGCCATCGGATCTCTTTGGCTTCCAAAGCCCAGTCAGCGGACGTCGGTGGCTACTGTGTAGTGACCCTTTCAGTAAGGGGCACAGAATACAAAAATTTTAAACTTCTGGTCCTGCCCCATCTCTGCGCTGCCGTTCTACTGGGGTTGGATTTTCAGTGCCACCTTAAGAGTGTCACATTAGCGTATGACGGACCCCTCCCCCCACTCACAGTCTGCAGCCAGCAGCTTTTAAATCGCCCGCCGTGCACCATTTGCAGCCTCTCCACCCTTAAAGTTCCCCCCCCCTCCTTGTTCGCTAACCTCACCCGCGACTGTAAGCCCATCGCTACCAAAAGCAGGCGTTACAGTGTTGGGGATAGGAGCTTCATTAAATCCGAGGTAGCGAGACTCCTGAAGGAAGGGATTATTGAAAGTAGCACCAGCCCATGGCGAGCACAAGTGGTGGTAGTGAAGACTGGCGAAAAACAGCGCCTAGTTATTGACTACAGCCAGACGATCAATCGCTACACCCAACTAGATGCATACCCACTCCCCCGCATATCTGACATGGTCAATCAGATAGCACAATACCGGGTGTTCTCGACGATTGATCTGAAGTCGGCATACCACCAGCTCCCCATCAGGGCTGAGGACCGCCAGTACACAGCTTTTGAAGCTGACGGTCGGCTCTATCACTTTCTCAGAGTTCCCTTCGGCGTCACCAACGGAGTTTCTGTCTTCCAACGGGAGATGGACCGGATGGTTGACCAGAACGCGCTCCAGGCCACTTTCCCATATCTAGACAACGTCACCATCTGCGGCCACGACCAGCAGGACCACGACGTTAATCTAGAGAAATTCCTCCGGACGGCCCAGCGGCTGAATCTCACATACAACAAAGACAAATGTATGTTTCGTACTACGCGCCTCGCTATTCTTGGCTGCGTAGTGGAGAACGGAGTCATCGGCCCAGACCCCGATAGAATGCGCCCCCTTATGGAGCTCCCCCTCCCCCACTGCCAGAAAGCACTGAAGAGATGCCTGGGGTTTTTCTCTTACTATGCTCAGTGGGTGCCCAACTATGCGGATAAAGCCCGACCCCTCATCAAGTCCGCCTCCTTCCCCCTGACAGCAGAGGCCTGTGCAGCCTTCACTCTCATAAAAGGAGACATTGCGAAGGCCACAATGCACGCTGTGGATGAGTCCCTTCCTTTTCAAGTGGAGAGCGACGCATCCGACTTTGCCCTAGCTGCAACCCTTAACCAGGCGGGGAGACCCGTGGCCTTTTTCTCAAGGACCCTCCAGGGCCCCGAGATTCGACACTCCTCTGTCGAAAAGGAGGCCCAGGCCATTGTGGAAGCCGTGCGACATTGGCGGCATTACCTGGCCGGAAAACGATTTACCCTGCTCACTGACCAGCGTTCAGTGGCTTTTATGTTTCATAATAAGCAGCGGGGCAAAATCAAGAATGACAAGATCTTAAGGTGGAGAATCGAACTCTCCACCTACAATTACGATATCTTGTACCGGCCCGGGAAACTCAATGAGCCCCCAGATGCCCTATCACGTGGTACGTGCGCCAACGCGCAGGTTGATAGGCTACAGACCCTCCACAATGACCTCTGCCACCCGGGGGTCACCAGGTTCTTCCATTTTATCAAATCCCGTAACCTGCCCTACTCCATCGAGGAGGTCAGGACCATGACCAGGAACTGCCAGATCTGTGCCGAGTGCAAGCCGCATTTTTATAGGCCAGACAGAGCGAGCCTGATCAAAGCCACGCGCCCCTTCGAGCGGCTGAGCATCGATTTTAAAGGGCCCCTCCCCTCCTCTGACCGCAATGTGTACTTCCTCAATATAATTGATGAGTACTCCCGTTTCCCGTTTGCCATCCCTTGCTCGGACATGACCAGTACCACGGTCATTAAATGTCTGAATGACCTCTTCGCCTTGTTCGGTTTCCCTAGCTATATCCATAGCGACAGGGGCTCATCTTTTATGAGCGACGAACTTCGGCAGTACCTGCTCGCGAGAGGCATTGCTACAAGCAGGACCACCAGCTACAACCCCCGGGGTAACGGCCAGGTGGAAAGGGAGAATGCGACAGTCTGGAAGGCAGTCCTTTTAAACTTAAAATCTAAGGGCCTTCCGACCTCCCGCTGGCAGGAGGTCCTCCCTGCGGCGCTCCATTCCATTTGGTCGCTGCTCTGTACACCCACCAATGCCACTCCTCACGAGAGAATGTTCTCCTTCCCCAGGAAGTCCACGTCGGGGATTTCGCTACCAACATGGCTGACTTCTCCAGGTCCCGTCCTACTGCGGAAGCACGTGAGGACCCATAAGGCGGACCCCCTGGTCGAGAGGGTGAGCCTCCTCCACGCCAACCCGCAGTATGCTTACGTGGTGTACCCGGACGGGCGGGAGGACACAGTCTCCATTCGAGACCTCGCACCTGCAGGTGCTCCTGAAACACCCTCTTCGCCACCCACCGCTACTCCTGCCTACCCCCAGGACACAGTCCCCGCACGGGACCTCGCACCTTCGGGTGCCTCTGAGAGACCACCATTGCTACCTCCCATTACCCATGCTCTGACCCCTGTAGACGGCATGCAGCAGCCCCAGGGTCCGCCACCTGCTACACCTCCTCTGAACGAGACACCGGGTTCACCATTGGATGCTGCACCATCACCGCCGCTGCTGCGACGCTCAGGACGGCTTACAAGGCCTCCTGATAGACTTCAGTACACGAATTTTTAGTGCACTTCACCCCGCCGGACTCAATTCTAAACAAGGGGTGAATGTGGTAAACCACTGTTGTTAGTATTGTTGTTCACTGTTAGTACTGTTGTTCACTCTTGCATATTGTTGTACTTGTCTGTGCATGCCTCAGCTGACTCCGCCCCTGGCTCCACCCTCATGGCTGGGTATAAAGGTCGCTGCTCAGAAGCCTCCAGCCCTTTTGGATACCAGGCAACCACAAGAGGCATGCTCTGTTCTTTGGTAATAAAAGCCTGTTTATTACTTTCTCAATCTCCAGTCTTTTGTAGCAATTGATAGTGCATCAGTCAGTATGGGTATAGGTCTGTCACTGTATAATACTGGGGGGCAGTATGTGTACAGGTCTGTCACTATAACATGGGACAGTATAGTTACAGGTCTGTCAGTATAACACTGGGAGGCCAGTATGGATACAGGTCTGTTACTGTATAACACTGGGCGCAGTATGGGTACAAATCTGTCACGACAACACTGGAGGACTGTATGGGTACAGGTCTGTCACTATAACACTGGGGGCAGTATGGGTACAGGTCTCTCACTGTATAACACTGGGGGCATTATGGGTACAAGTCTGTCACTATATAGCACTGGGGCACAGTATGGGTACAGGTCTGTCACTATAACACTGGAAGACAGTATGGGTACAGGTCTGTCAGTGAATAACATGGGGCAGTGTGGGTACAGATCTGTCACTGTATAGCACTGGGGGGCAGTATGGGAACAGGTCTGTCATGGTATAACACTAGGGGACAGTATGGGTACAGGTCTGTCACGGTATAACACTGGGGGGCAGTATGGGTACAGGTCTGTCACTGTATAGCACTGGGGGGCAGTATGGGTACAGGTCTGTCATGGTATAACACTGGGGGACAGTATGGGTACAGGTCTGTTACTGTAACACTGGAGGACAGTATGGGTATAGGTCTGTCACTGTATAACACTGGGGGACAGTATGGGTACAGGTCTGTCACTGTATAACACTGGGGGACAGTATGGGTACATGTCTATCACTATATCACTGGGGGACAGTATGGGTACATCTCTGCCACTATAACACTGGGGAGAGTATGGGTTCAGGTCTATAACTAAAACACGGGACAATATGGCTACATCTCTGTCACTATAACACTGGCGACAGTATGGGTGCAGGTCTATCACTTTCACACTGGGGGACAGTATGGGTACAGGTCTGTCACTGTATAACACGGGGGAGCAGTATGGGTACAGGTCTGTCACTGTATAGCACTGGAGGACAGTATGGGTACAGGTCTGTCACTGAATAACACGGGGGAGCAGTATGGGTTCAGGTCTGTCACTGTATAACACTGGGGGACAGTATGGGTACAGGTCATAGAGTCATAGAGTTTTACAGCACAGAAAGAGGCCCTTCGGCCCATCGTGTCTGCGCCGCCCATCCATCCCTGTCCAGTCTAATCCCATTTTCCAGCATTTGGTCCATAGCCTTGTATGCAATGGCATTTCAAGTGCTCATCCAAATGCTTCTTGAATGTTGTGAGGGTTCCTGCCTCCACCACCCTTTCAGGCATTGAGTTCCACATTCCAACCACCCTCTGGGTGAAAAAGTTCCTCCTCAAATCCCCTCTAAATCTCCTGCCCCTTACCCTGAATCTATGCCCCCTTGTTATTGACCCCCCCACTAAGGGGAAAAGTTCCTCTTTATCTACCCTATCTATGCCCCTCATTATTTTGTACACCTCAATCAGGTCCCCCCTCAGCCTTCTCTGCTCCAAGGAAAACAACTCCAGCCTGTCCAGCCTCTCTTCATAGCTGAGGCGCTCCATCCCAGGTAACATCCTGGTGAATCTTCTCTGCACCCTCTCCAAAGCAATCACATCCTTCCTATAGTGAGGCGACCAGAACTGCACACAGTACTCCAGCTGTGGCCTCACCAGCGTTTTGTACAGCTCCATCATAACCTCCCTGCTCTTATATTCTATGCCTCGGCTAATGAAGGCAAGTATCCCATATGCCTTTTTAACCACCTTATCTACCTGCTCCGCTGCCTTCAGGGATCTATGTACATGTACACCAAGGTCCCTCTGACCCTCTGTACTTCCTAGGGTCCTACCACTCATTGTGTATTCCCTTGCCTTATTTGTCCGTCCAAAATGCATCACCTCGCACTTTTCAGGGTTAAATTCCATTTGCCACTTTTCCGCCCATCTGACCAACCCGTTTATATCGTCCTGTAGCCGGAGGCTTTCCTCCTCGCAATTTACCACCCCACCAATTTTCGTGTCATCTGCGAACTTACTGATCATACCTTTTACATTCTCATCCAAATCATTTATGTAGATCACAAACAATAAGGGACCCAGCACCGATCCCTGAGGTACCCCACTGGACACAGGCTTCCAGTCACAAATGCAACCTTCGACCATCACCCTCTGCCTCCTGCCACTCAGCCAGTTTAGGATCCAACGCGCCAAGGCACCCTGGATCCCATGGGCTCTTACCTTCTTGACCAGTCTCCTATGCGGGACTTTGTCAAAAGCTTTACTGAAGTCCATGTAAACCACATCCACAGCATTTCCCTCATCCACCCCACTAGTCACCCCCTCGAAAAATTCGATCAGATTTGTTAGACATGATTTACCCTTGACAAAGCCATGCTGACTATCCCCGATTAATCCTTGCCTCTCCAAGTGGAGATTAATTTTGTCCCTCAGAATTTTTTCCAATAATTTCCCCACCACAGATGTTAGACTCACTGGCCTGTAATTCCCTGGTTTATCCCTGCTACCCTTCTTGAATAATGGTACTACGTTAGCTGTTCTCCAGTCCTCTGGTACATCCCCTGTGGCCAGAGAGGTTCTGAAAATTAGTGTCAGAGCCCCTGCAATCTCCTCCCTTGCCTCCCACAGCAGCCTGGGATACATCTCGTCCGGGCCTGGGGATTTATCCACTTTTTGGCCCGCTAAAACCGCTAGCACCTCCTCCCTCTCGATGCTAATATGTTCAAGTATGTCACAGTCCCCTTGCCCGATTTCTATGTCTGCATCGTCTTTCTCCATAGTGAACACAGATGCAAAAAAATCATTTAAAACCCCGCCTACATCCTCTGGCTCTACACACAGATTGCCACTTTGGTCCCTAATGGGCCCTACCCTTTCCCTGGTTATCCTCTTGCCCTTAATATACTTATAAAACATCTTAGGATTTTCCTTTATTTTGCTCGCCAGTGTTATTTCATGGCCCCTCCTCGCCCTCCTAATTTCTTTTTTAAGTATGCCCCTGCACTTTTTATACTCCTCTAGGGCTTCTTCTGTCTTTAGTCTTTTGTAACTGCCAAAAGCCCCCCTTTTATTTCTAATGCATTTTTGTATATCCCTTGTCATCCAAGGTTCCCTTTGCTTGTTGGTCCCACCCTTGACCTTTACAGGAACATGTTGGCGTTGTACTCTCTCTATTTCCCTTCTGAAAGTCTCCCACTGTTTTGATGTGGATTTTCCTATAAGCAGCTGCTCCCAGTCCACTTTGGCCAGATCCTGCCTTATCATATTAAAATCAGCCTTCCCCCAATTTAGAACCCTTATTTCCGGGCCGTCTTTGTCTTTTTCCATGACCACCTTAAATCTCACCGAATTATGGTCACTGTCGCCAAAATGCTCTCCTACTGACACTTCCACCACTTGCCCGGCTACATTCCCCAGAATTAGGTCCAGTACCGCCCCCTCTCTTGTAGGACTTTCTACATGTTGGCTCAAAAAGCTCTCCTGGATGCACTTTAAGAATTCTGCACCCTCTAAGCCTTTCACACTCTGACTGTCCCAATTTATATTGGGGAAGTTGAAATCCCCCACTATTATTACCCTATTATTTTCGCACTTCTGTATAACACAGGACAGTATGGGTACAGGTCTGTCACATTAACACGGGACAGTATGGGTACAGGTCTGTCACTACGACACTGGGAGGACACTCTGGGTACAGGTCTGTCACTGAATAACACGGGGGGGCAGTATGGGCACAGGTCTGTCACTATAACATGGGCCAGTATAGGTACAGGTCTGTCACTATAACACTGGGAGGGCAGTAAGGATACAGGTCTGTTACTGTATAACACTGGGGGACAGTATGGGTGCAGGTCTGTCACTGTATAACACTGGGCGCAGTATGGGTACAAGTCTGTCACTATAACACTAGGGGACAGTCGGGTTACAGGTCTGTCATGGTATAACACTAGGGGGCAGTATGGGTACAGGTCTCTCACTATGACACGGGACAGTATGGGTACAGGTCTCCCACTATAACAAGGGACAGTATGGGTACAGTTCTGTCACTATAACACTGGGGGACAGTATGGGTACATCTCTGTCACTATAACACTGGCGACAGTATGCGTACAGGTCTGTCAATATAACACTGGAGGACAGTATGGGTACAGGTCTGTCACTGTATAGCACTGGGGGGCAGTATGGGTACAGGTCTGTCACTGTATAACACGGGGGGGCAGTATGGGTACAGCTCTGTCACTATTACACTGGGGACAGTATGGGTACTGGTCTGTCACTATAACACGGGGGGACAGTATGGGTACAGGTCTGTCATTGTATAACACTGGGGGACAGTATGGGTACAGGTCTGTCACTACAACACGGGGCGGCAGTATGGATACAGATCTGTCACTATAACACTGGGGGACAGTATGGGTACAGGTCTGTCACTATAACACTGGGGGACAGTATGGGTACAGGTCTGTCACGATTACACTGGGGGACAGTATGGGTACAAGTCTGTCACTAACACTGGAGGACAGTATGGGTACAAGTCTGTCACTATAACACTGGGGGACAGTATGGGTGCAGGTCTGTCACTGTATAACACTGGAGGGCAGTATGTGTACAGGTCTGTCAGTATAACACTGGGGGACAGTGTGGGTACAGGGCTGTCACGATAACATGGTGGGACTGTATGGGTACAGCTCTGTCACTTTCACACTGGGGGACAGTATGGGTACTGGTCTGTCACTGTATAACACGGGGGAGCAGTATGGGTACAGGTCTGTCACGATAACACGGGGACAGTATGGGTACAGTTCTGTCACTATTACACTGGGGGACAGTATGGGTACAGGTCTGTCACTAACACTGGAGGACAGTATGGGTACAAGTCTGTCACTATAACACTGGGGGACAGTATGGGTGCAGGTCTGTCACTGTATAACACTGGAGGGCAGTATGTGTACAGGTCTGTCAGTATAACACTGGGGGACAGTGTGGGTCCAGGGCTGTCACGATAACATGGGGGGACTGTATGGGTACAGCTCTGTCACTTTCACACTGGGGGACAGTATGGGTACTGGTCTGTCACTGTATAACACGGGGGAGCAGTATGGGTACAGGTCTGTCACTGTATAGCACTGGGGGGCAGTATGGGTACAGGTCTGTCACTATAACACTGGAGGACAGTATGGGTACAGGCCTGTCACTGAATAACACGGGGGAGCAGTGTGGGTTTAGGTCTGTCACTAGAACACTGGGGGACAGTATGGGTACAGTTCTGTCACTGTATAACACAGGACAGTATGGTTACAGGTCTGTCATTATTACCCTGGAGGACAGTATGGGTACAGGTCTGTCACTGCATAACACTGGGGGACAGTATGGGTATAGGTCTGTCACTGTATAATAATGGGGGGCAGTATGGGTACAGGTCTGTCACTATAACACTGGGGGACAGTATGGGTACAGGTCTGTCACTGAATAACACGGGGGGCAGTGTGGGTACAGGTCTGTCACTGTATAGCACTGGGGGGCAGTATGGGTACAGGTCTGTCATGGTACAACACTAGGGGACAGTATGGGTACAGGTCTGTCACGGTATAACACGGGGGCAGTATGGGTACAGGTCTGTCACTGTATAACACGGGGGAGCAGTATGGGTACAGGTCTGTCACTGTATGGCACTGGGGGGCAGTATGGGTACAGGTCTGTCATGGTATAACACTGGGGGACAGTATGGGTACAGGTCTCCCACTATAACACGGGACAGTATGGGTACAGTTCTGTCACTATAACACTGGCGGACAGTATGGGTACAGGTCTTTCACTGTATAGCACTGGGGGACAGTATGGGTACAGGTCTGTCGCTGTATAACACTGGCGGACAGTATGGGTACAGGTCTTTCACTGTATAGCACTGGGGGACAGTATGGGTACAGGTCTGTCACTGTATAACACTGGGGGACAGTATGGGTACAGGTCTGTCACTATAATACTGGGGGACAGTATGGGTACAGGTCTGTCACTGTATAATACTGGAGGACAGTATGGGTACAGGTCTGTCACTGAATAACACGGGGGGGCAGTATGGGCACAGGTCTGTCACTATAACATGGGACAGTATAGGTACGGGTCTGTCACTATAACACTGAGGTCAGTAAGGATACAGGTCTGTCACTGTATAACACTGAGGGACAGTACGGGTACTGGTCTGTCACTGTATAACACTGGGCGCAGTATGGGTACAAGTCTGTCACTATAACACTGGGGGACAGTATGGTTACAGGTCTGTCATGGTATAACACTAGGGGACAGTATGGGTACAGGTCTGTCACGGTATAACACTGGGGGGCAGTATGGGTACAGGTCTGTCACTGTATAACACGGGGGAGCAGTATGGGTACAGGTCTGTCACTGTATAGCACTGGGGGCAGTATGGGTACAGGTCTGCCACTATAACTCTGGGGGACAGTATGGGTACAGGTCTGTCACTAACACGGGACAGTATAAGTACAGGTCTGTCACTGTATAACACTGGGGGACAGTATGGGTACAGGTCTGTCATTATAACACTGGGGACAGTATGGCTACAGGTCTGTCACGGTATAACAGTAGGGGACAGTATAGGTACAGGTCTGTCACTTTCACACTGGGGGACAGTATGGGTACTGTTCTGTCACTATATAACACGGGGGAGCAGTATGGGTACAGGTCTGTCACTGTATAGCACTGGAGGACAGTATGGGTACAGGTCTGTCACTGAATAACACGGGGGAGCAGTATGGGTTCTGGTCTGTCACTGTATAACACTGGGGGACAGTATGGGTACAGGTCTGTCACAGTATAACACAGCACAGTATGGTTACAGGTCTGTCACTATTACACTGGGGGACAATATGGGTACAGGTCCGTCACTGTATAACACTGGGGGACAGTATGGGTACAGGTCTGTCACTGTATAACACAGGACAGTATGGGTACAGGTCTGTCACATTAACACGGGACAGTATGGGTACAGGTCTGTCACTATAACACTGGGAGGGCAGTAAGGATACAGGTCTGTTACTGTATAACACTGGGGGACAGTATGGGTACAGGTCTGTCACTGTATAACACTGGGCGCAGTATGGGTACAAGTCTGTCACTATAACACTGGGGGACAGTATGGTTACAGGTCTGTCATGGTATAACACTAGGAGACAGTATGGGTACAGGTCTGTCACAGTATAACACTGGGCGCAGTATGGGTACAAGTCCGTCACTATAACACTGGAGGACAGTATGGTTGCAGGTCTGTCACTGTATAACACGGGACAGTATGGGTGCAGGTCTCCCACTATAACACGAGACAGTATGGGTACAGTTCTGTCACTACAACACTGGGGGACAGTATAGGTACAGGTCTGTCATGGTATAACACTAGGGGACAGTATGGGTACAGGTCTGTCACGGTATAACACAGTGGGGCAGTATGGCTACAGGTCTGGCACTGCATAGCACTGGGGGGCAGTATGGGTACAGGTCTCTCACTATAACACTGGGGGACAGTATGGGTACAGGTCTGTCACTGTAACACGGGACAGTATGGGTACAGGTCTGTCACGGTATAACACTGGGTATGGGTACAGGTCTGGCACTATAACACTGAGGGACAGTATGGGTATAGGTCTGTCACTATAACACTGGGGGACAGTATGGGTACAGGTCTGCCACTGTATAACACTGGGGAACTGTTTGGGTACAGGTCTGTCGCTGTATAACACTGGCGGACAGTATGGGTACTGGTCTGTTACTATAACACTGGGGGACAGTATGGGTACAGGTCTGTCACTGTATAACACTGGGGGACAGTATGGGTGCAGGTCTGTCACTATAACACTGGGGGACTATGGGTACAGGTCTGTCACTGTATAGCACTGGAGGACATTATGGGTACAGTTCTGTCACTGTATAACATGGGGCAGTATGGGTACAGGTCTCTGACTGTATAACACGGGGGAGCAGTATGGGTACAGGTCTGTCACTGTATAGCACTGGGGGGCAGTATGGGTACATGTCTGTCACTATAACACTGGGGGACAGTATGGGGACAGGTCTGTCACTGTATAACATGGGTCAGTATGGGTACAAGTCTGTCACTAACACTGGGAGGGCAGTATGGATACAGATCTGTCACTGAATAACACGGGACAGTATGGGTGCAGGTCTGTCACATTAACACGGGACAGTATGGGTACAGGTCTCCCACTATAACACGCGACAGTATAGGTACAGGTCTGTCACTATAACACTGGGAGGGCAGTATGGAATCAGGTCTGTCACTGTATAACACTGGGGGACAGTATGGGTACAGGTCTGTCACTGTATAACACTGGAGGACAGTGTGGGTACAGGTCTGTCACTGTATAACACGGGACAGTATGGGTACGGGTCTGTCACTGTATAACACCGGGGAGCAGTATGGGTACAGGTCTGTCACTATAGCACTGGAGAACAGTATGGGTACAGGTCTGTCACTGTATAACACTGGGGGACAGTATGGGTATAGGTCTGTCACTGCATAACACTGGGGGACAGTATGGGTATAGGTCTGTCACTGTATAACACTGGGGGACAGTATGGGTTCAGGTCTGTCACTATAACACTGGGGGACAGTATGGGTACAGGTCTGTCACTATAACACTGGGTGACAGTATGGATACAGGTCTGTCACTATAACACTGGGGGCAGTAGGGGTACAGGTCTGTCACTGTATAACAGTGGGGACAGTATGGGTACAGGTCTGTCACTATAACACTGGGGGCAGTATGGGTACAAGTCTGTCACTGTATAGCACTGGGGGACAGTATGGGTACAGGTCTGTCACTATAGCACTGGAAGACAGTATGGGGACAGGTCTGTCACTGAATAACACGGGGAAAGTATGGGTTCAGGTCTGCCACTATAACACTGGGGGGCAGTATGGGTACAGGTCTGTCACTGTATAACACTGGGGGACAGTGTGGGTACAGGGCTGTCACGATAACATGGTGGGACTGTATGGGTACAGCTCTGTCACTTTCACACTGGGGGACAGTATGGGTACTGGTCTGTCACTGTATAACACGGGGGAGCAGTATGGGTACAGGTCTGTCACGATAACACGGGGACAGTATGGGTACAGTTCTGTCACTATTACACTGGGGGACAGTATGGGTACAGGTCTGTCACTAACACTGGAGGACAGTATGGGTACAAGTCTGTCACTATAACACTGGGGGACAGTATGGGTGCAGGTCTGTCACTGTATAACACTGGAGGGCAGTATGTGTACAGGTCTGTCAGTATAACACTGGGGGACAGTGTGGGTCCAGGGCTGTCACGATAACATGGGGGGACTGTATGGGTACAGCTCTGTCACTTTCACACTGGGGGACAGTATGGGTACTGGTCTGTCACTGTATAACACGGGGGAGCAGTATGGGTACAGGTCTGTCACTGTATAGCACTGGGGGGCAGTATGGGTACAGGTCTGTCACTATAACACTGGAGGACAGTATGGGTACAGGCCTGTCACTGAATAACACGGGGGAGCAGTGTGGGTTTAGGTCTGTCACTAGAACACTGGGGGACAGTATGGGTACAGTTCTGTCACTGTATAACACAGGACAGTATGGTTACAGGTCTGTCATTATTACCCTGGAGGACAGTATGGGTACAGGTCTGTCACTGCATAACACTGGGGGACAGTATGGGTATAGGTCTGTCACTGTATAATAATGGGGGGCAGTATGGGTACAGGTCTGTCACTATAACACTGGGGGACAGTATGGGTACAGGTCTGTCACTGAATAACACGGGGGGCAGTGTGGGTACAGGTCTGTCACTGTATAGCACTGGGGGGCAGTATGGGTACAGGTCTGTCATGGTACAACACTAGGGGACAGTATGGGTACAGGTCTGTCACGGTATAACACGGGGGCAGTATGGGTACAGGTCTGTCACTGTATAACACGGGGGAGCAGTATGGGTACAGGTCTGTCACTGTATGGCACTGGGGGGCAGTATGGGTACAGGTCTGTCATGGTATAACACTGGGGGACAGTATGGGTACAGGTCTCCCACTATAACACGGGACAGTATGGGTACAGTTCTGTCACTATAACACTGGCGGACAGTATGGGTACAGGTCTTTCACTGTATAGCACTGGGGGACAGTATGGGTACAGGTCTGTCGCTGTATAACACTGGCGGACAGTATGGGTACAGGTCTTTCACTGTATAGCACTGGGGGACAGTATGGGTACAGGTCTGTCACTGTATAACACTGGGGGACAGTATGGGTACAGGTCTGTCACTATAATACTGGGGGACAGTATGGGTACAGGTCTGTCACTGTATAATACTGGAGGACAGTATGGGTACAGGTCTGTCACTGAATAACACGGGGGGGCAGTATGGGCACAGGTCTGTCACTATAACATGGGACAGTATAGGTACGGGTCTGTCACTATAACACTGAGGTCAGTAAGGATACAGGTCTGTCACTGTATAACACTGAGGGACAGTACGGGTACTGGTCTGTCACTGTATAACACTGGGCGCAGTATGGGTACAAGTCTGTCACTATAACACTGGGGGACAGTATGGTTACAGGTCTGTCATGGTATAACACTAGGGGACAGTATGGGTACAGGTCTGTCACGGTATAACACTGGGGGGCAGTATGGGTACAGGTCTGTCACTGTATAACACGGGGGAGCAGTATGGGTACAGGTCTGTCACTGTATAGCACTGGGGGCAGTATGGGTACAGGTCTGCCACTATAACTCTGGGGGACAGTATGGGTACAGGTCTGTCACTAACACGGGACAGTATAAGTACAGGTCTGTCACTGTATAACACTGGGGGACAGTATGGGTACAGGTCTGTCATTATAACACTGGGGACAGTATGGCTACAGGTCTGTCACGGTATAACAGTAGGGGACAGTATAGGTACAGGTCTGTCACTTTCACACTGGGGGACAGTATGGGTACTGTTCTGTCACTATATAACACGGGGGAGCAGTATGGGTACAGGTCTGTCACTGTATAGCACTGGAGGACAGTATGGGTACAGGTCTGTCACTGAATAACACGGGGGAGCAGTATGGGTTCTGGTCTGTCACTGTATAACACTGGGGGACAGTATGGGTACAGGTCTGTCACAGTATAACACAGCACAGTATGGTTACAGGTCTGTCACTATTACACTGGGGGACAATATGGGTACAGGTCCGTCACTGTATAACACTGGGGGACAGTATGGGTACAGGTCTGTCACTGTATAACACAGGACAGTATGGGTACAGGTCTGTCACATTAACACGGGACAGTATGGGTACAGGTCTGTCACTATAACACTGGGAGGGCAGTAAGGATACAGGTCTGTTACTGTATAACACTGGGGGACAGTATGGGTACAGGTCTGTCACTGTATAACACTGGGCGCAGTATGGGTACAAGTCTGTCACTATAACACTGGGGGACAGTATGGTTACAGGTCTGTCATGGTATAACACTAGGAGACAGTATGGGTACAGGTCTGTCACAGTATAACACTGGGCGCAGTATGGGTACAAGTCCGTCACTATAACACTGGAGGACAGTATGGTTGCAGGTCTGTCACTGTATAACACGGGACAGTATGGGTGCAGGTCTCCCACTATAACACGAGACAGTATGGGTACAGTTCTGTCACTACAACACTGGGGGACAGTATAGGTACAGGTCTGTCATGGTATAACACTAGGGGACAGTATGGGTACAGGTCTGTCACGGTATAACACAGTGGGGCAGTATGGCTACAGGTCTGGCACTGCATAGCACTGGGGGGCAGTATGGGTACAGGTCTCTCACTATAACACTGGGGGACAGTATGGGTACAGGTCTGTCACTGTAACACGGGACAGTATGGGTACAGGTCTGTCACGGTATAACACTGGGTATGGGTACAGGTCTGGCACTATAACACTGAGGGACAGTATGGGTATAGGTCTGTCACTATAACACTGGGGGACAGTATGGGTACAGGTCTGCCACTGTATAACACTGGGGAACTGTTTGGGTACAGGTCTGTCGCTGTATAACACTGGCGGACAGTATGGGTACTGGTCTGTTACTATAACACTGGGGGACAGTATGGGTACAGGTCTGTCACTGTATAACACTGGGGGACAGTATGGGTGCAGGTCTGTCACTATAACACTGGGGGACTATGGGTACAGGTCTGTCACTGTATAGCACTGGAGGACATTATGGGTACAGTTCTGTCACTGTATAACATGGGGCAGTATGGGTACAGGTCTCTGACTGTATAACACGGGGGAGCAGTATGGGTACAGGTCTGTCACTGTATAGCACTGGGGGGCAGTATGGGTACATGTCTGTCACTATAACACTGGGGGACAGTATGGGGACAGGTCTGTCACTGTATAACATGGGTCAGTATGGGTACAAGTCTGTCACTAACACTGGGAGGGCAGTATGGATACAGATCTGTCACTGAATAACACGGGACAGTATGGGTGCAGGTCTGTCACATTAACACGGGACAGTATGGGTACAGGTCTCCCACTATAACACGCGACAGTATAGGTACAGGTCTGTCACTATAACACTGGGAGGGCAGTATGGAATCAGGTCTGTCACTGTATAACACTGGGGGACAGTATGGGTACAGGTCTGTCACTGTATAACACTGGAGGACAGTGTGGGTACAGGTCTGTCACTGTATAACACGGGACAGTATGGGTACGGGTCTGTCACTGTATAACACCGGGGAGCAGTATGGGTACAGGTCTGTCACTATAGCACTGGAGAACAGTATGGGTACAGGTCTGTCACTGTATAACACTGGGGGACAGTATGGGTATAGGTCTGTCACTGCATAACACTGGGGGACAGTATGGGTATAGGTCTGTCACTGTATAACACTGGGGGACAGTATGGGTTCAGGTCTGTCACTATAACACTGGGGGACAGTATGGGTACAGGTCTGTCACTATAACACTGGGTGACAGTATGGATACAGGTCTGTCACTATAACACTGGGGGCAGTAGGGGTACAGGTCTGTCACTGTATAACAGTGGGGACAGTATGGGTACAGGTCTGTCACTATAACACTGGGGGCAGTATGGGTACAAGTCTGTCACTGTATAGCACTGGGGGACAGTATGGGTACAGGTCTGTCACTATAGCACTGGAAGACAGTATGGGGACAGGTCTGTCACTGAATAACACGGGGAAAGTATGGGTTCAGGTCTGCCACTATAACACTGGGGGGCAGTATGGGTACAGGTCTGTCACTGTATAACACTGGGGGACAGTATAGGTACAGGTCTGTCACTATAACACTGGGGGACAGTATGGGTACAGGTCTTTCACAATTACACTGGGGTACAGCTCTGTCACTATTACACTGGGGGACAGTATGGGTACAGGTCTGTCACTGTATAACACTGGAGGGCAGTATGTGTACCGGTCTGTCACTAACACTGGGGGGCAGTATGGGTACAGGTCTGTCACTATAACACTGGGGAACAGTATGCGTACAGGGCTGTCACGATAACATGGGGGGGCAGTATGGATACAGGTCTCACTTTCACACTGGGGGACAGTATGGGTACTGGTCTGTCACTGTAAACACGGGGGAGCAGTATGGGTACAGGTCTGTCACTGTACAGCACTGGGGGGCAGTATGGGTACAGGCCTGTCACTATAACACTGGAGGACAGTATGGGTACAGGTCTGTCATTGAATAACACGGGGGAGCAGTATGGGTTCAGGTCTGTTACTAGAACACTGGGGGACAGTATGGGTACAGTTCTGTCACTGTATAACAGGACAGTATGGTTACAGGTCTGTCACTATTACACTGGGGGACAGTATGGGTACAGGTCTGTCACTGCGTAACACTGGGGGACAGTATGGGTATAGGTCTGTCACTGTATAATACTGGGGGACAGTATGGGTACAGGTCTGTCACTATAACATGGGACAGTATAGTTACAGGTCTGTCAGTATAACACTGGGAGGCCAGTATGGATACAGGTCTGTTACTGTATAACACTGGGGGGCAGTATGGGTACAGGTCTGTCATGGTATAACACTAGGGGACAGTATGGGTACAGGTCTGTCATGGTATAACACTAGGGGACAGTATGGGTACAGGTCTGTCACGGTATAACACTGGGGGGCAGTATGGGTACAGGTCTGTCACTGTATAACACGGGGGAGCAGTATGGGTACAGGTCTGTCACTGTATAGCACTGGGGGGCAGTATGGGTACAGGTCTGTCATGGTATAACACTGGGGGACAGTATGGCTACAGGTCTGTCACGGTATAACACTGGGTATGGGTACACGTCTGTCACTATAACACTGGGGGACAGTATGGGTACAGGTCTGTCACAATTACACTGGGGTACAGCTCTGTCACTATTACACTGGGGGACAGTATGGGTACAGGTCTGTCACGGTATAACACTGGGGGGCAGTATGGGTACAGGTCTGTCACTATAACACTGGGGACAGTATGGCTACAGGTCTGTCACGGTATAACACTGGGTATGGGTACAGGTCTGTCACTATAACACTGGGGGACAGTATGGGTACAGGTCTGCCACTGTATAACAAGCGGGTGCAGTATGGGTACAGGTCTGTCACTGTATAGCACTGGGGGGCAGTATGGGTACAGGTCTGTCACTGTATAACACGGGACAGTATGGGTACAGGTCTCCCACTATAACACGGGACAGTGTGGGTACAGTTCTGTCACTATAACACTGGGGGACAGTATGGGTACAGGTCTGTCACTATAACACTGGGGGACAGTATGGGTACAGGTCTGCCACTGTATAACACTGGGGAACTGTTTGGGTACAGGTCTGTCGCTGTATAACACTGGGGGGCAGTATGGGTACAGGTCTGTCACTATAACACTGGGGAACAGTATGCGTACAGGGCTGTCACGATAACATGGGGGTGCAGTATGGATACAGGTCTCACTTTCACACTGGGGGACAGTATGGGTACTGGTCTGTCACTGTAAACACGGGGGAGCAGTATGGGTACAGGTCTGTCACTGTATAGCACTGGGGGGCAGTATGGGTACAGGCCTGTCACTATAACACTGGAGGACAGTATGGGTACAGGTCTGTCATTGAATAACACGGGGGAGCAGTATGGGTTCAGGTCTGTTACTAGAACACTGGGGGACAGTATGGGTACAGTTCTGTCACTGTATAACAGGACAGTATGGTTACAGGTCTGTCACTATTACACTGGGGGACTGTATGGGTACAGGTCTGTCACTGCGTGACACTGGGGGACAGTATCGGTATAGGTCTGTCACTGTATAATACTGGGGGACAGTTTGGGTACAGGTCTGTCACTATAACATGGGACAGTATAGTTACAGGTCTGTCAGTATAACACTGGGAGGCCAGTATGGATACAGGTCTGTTACTGTATAACACTGGGGGGCAGTATGGGTACAGGTCTGTCATGGTATAACACTCGGGGACAGTATGGGTACAGGTCTGTCATGGTATAACACTAGGGGACAGTATGGGTACAGGTCTGTCACGGTATAACACTGGGGGGCAGTATGGGTACAGGTCTGTCACTGTATAACACGGGGGAGCAGTATGGGTACAGGTCTGTCACTGTATAGCACTGGGGGGCAGTATGGGTACAGGTCTGTCATGGTATAACACTGGGGGACAGTATGGGTACAGGTCTGTCACTATAACACTGGGGACAGTATGGCTACAGGTCTGTCACGGTATAACACTGGGTATGGGTACAGGTCTGTCACTATAACACTGGGGGACAGTATGGGTACAGGTCTGTCACAATTACACTGGGGTACAGCTCTGTCACTATTACACTGGGGGACAGTATGGGTACAGGTCTGTCACGGTATAACACTGGGGGGCAGTATGGGTACAGGTCTGTCACTATAACACTGGGGACAGTATGGCTACAGGTCTGTCACGGTATAACACTGGGTATGGGTACAGGTCTGTCACTATAACACTGGGGGACAGTATGGGTACAGGTCTGCCACTGTATAACAAGCGGGTGCAGTATGGGTACAGGTCTGTCACTGTATAGCACTGGGGGGCAGTATGGGTACAGGTCTGTCACTGTATAACACGGGACAGTATGGGTACAGGTCTGTCACTATAACACGGGACAGTATGGGTACAGGTCTCCCACTATAACACGGGACAGTGTGGGTACAGTTCTGTCACTAACACTGGGGGACAGTATGGGTACAGGTCTGTCACTATAACACTGGGGGACAGTATGGGTACAGGTCTGCCACTGTATAACACTGGGGAACTGTTTGGGTACAGGTCTGTCGCTGTATAACACTGGGGGGCAGTATGGGTACAGGTCTGTCACGATAACACGGGGACAGTATGGGCACAGTTCTGTCACTATTACACTGGGGGACAGTATGGGTACAGGTCTGTCACTAACACTGGAGGACAGTATGGGTACAGGTCTGTCACTGTAACACTGGGGGACAGTATGGGTGCAGGTCTGTCACTGTATAACACTGGAGGGCAGTATGTGTACAGGTCTGTCACTAACACTGGGGGGCAGTATGGGTACAGGTCTGTCACTATAACACTGGGGAACAGTATGCGTACAGGGCTGTCACGATAACATGGGGGGGCAGTATGGATACAGGTCTCACTTTCACACTGGGGGACAGTATGGGTACTGGTCTGTCACTGTAAACACGGGAGAGCAGTATGGGTACAGGTCTGTCACTGTATAGCACTGGGGGGCAGTATGGGTACAGGCCTGTCACTATAACACTGGAGGACAGTATGGGTACAGGTCTGTCATTGAATAACACGGGGGAGCAGTATGGGTTCAGGTCTGTTACTAGAACACTGGGGGACAGTATGGGTACAGCTCTGTCACTGTTTAACAGGACAGTATGGTTACAGGTCTGTCACTATTACACTGGGGGACAGTATGGGTACAGGTCTGTCACTGCGTAACACTGGGGGTCAGTATGGGTATAGGTCTGTCACTGTATAATACTGGGGGGCAGTATGTGTTCAGGTCTGTCACTATAACATGGGACAGTATAGTTACAGGTCTGTCAGTATAACACTGGGAGGCCAGTATGGATACAGGTCTGTTACTGTATAACACTGGGGGGCAGTATGGGTACAGGTCTGTCATGGTATAACACTAGGGGACAGTATGGGTACAGGTCTGTCATGGTATAACACTAGGGGACAGTATGGGTACAGGTCTGTCACGGTATAACACTGGGGGGCAGTATGGGTACAGGTCTGTCACTGTATAACACGGGGGAGCAGTATGGGTACAGGTCTGTCACTGTATAGCACTGGGGGGCAGTATGGGTACAGGTCTGTCATGGTATAACACTGGGGGACAGTATGGCTACAGGTCTGTCACGGTATAACACTGGGTATGGGTACACGTCTGTCACTATAACACTGGGGGACAGTATGGGTACAGGTCTGTCACAATTACACTGGGGTACAGCTCTGTCACTATTACACTGGGGGACAGTATGGGTACAGGTCTGTCACGGTATAACACTGGGGGGCAGTATGGGTACAGGTCTGTCACTATAACACTGGGGACAGTATGGCTACAGGTCTGTCACGGTATAACACTGGGTATGGGTACAGGTCTGTCACTATAACACTGGGGGACAGTATGGGTACAGGTCTGCCACTGTATAACAAGCGGGTGCAGTATGGGTACAGGTCTGTCACTGTATAGCACTGGGGGGCAGTATGGGTACAGGTCTGTCACTGTATAACACGGGACAGTATGGGTACAGGTCTCCCACTATAACACGGGACAGTGTGGGTACAGTTCTGTCACTATAACACTGGGGGACAGTATGGGTACAGGTCTGTCACTATAACACTGGGGGACAGTATGGGTACAGGTCTGCCACTGTATAACACTGGGGAACTGTTTGGGTACAGGTCTGTCGCTGTATAACACTGGGGGGCAGTATGGGTACAGGTCTGTCACTATAACACTGGGGAACAGTATGCGTACAGGGCTGTCACGATAACATGGGGGTGCAGTATGGATACAGGTCTCACTTTCACACTGGGGGACAGTATGGGTACTGGTCTGTCACTGTAAACACGGGGGAGCAGTATGGGTACAGGTCTGTCACTGTATAGCACTGGGGGGCAGTATGGGTACAGGCCTGTCACTATAACACTGGAGGACAGTATGGGTACAGGTCTGTCATTGAATAACACGGGGGAGCAGTATGGGTTCAGGTCTGTTACTAGAACACTGGGGGACAGTATGGGTACAGTTCTGTCACTGTATAACAGGACAGTATGGTTACAGGTCTGTCACTATTACACTGGGGGACTGTATGGGTACAGGTCTGTCACTGCGTGACACTGGGGGACAGTATCGGTATAGGTCTGTCACTGTATAATACTGGGGGACAGTTTGGGTACAGGTCTGTCACTATAACATGGGACAGTATAGTTACAGGTCTGTCAGTATAACACTGGGAGGCCAGTATGGATACAGGTCTGTTACTGTATAACACTGGGGGGCAGTATGGGTACAGGTCTGTCATGGTATAACACTCGGGGACAGTATGGGTACAGGTCTGTCATGGTATAACACTAGGGGACAGTATGGGTACAGGTCTGTCACGGTATAACACTGGGGGGCAGTATGGGTACAGGTCTGTCACTGTATAACACGGGGGAGCAGTATGGGTACAGGTCTGTCACTGTATAGCACTGGGGGGCAGTATGGGTACAGGTCTGTCATGGTATAACACTGGGGGACAGTATGGGTACAGGTCTGTCACTATAACACTGGGGACAGTATGGCTACAGGTCTGTCACGGTATAACACTGGGTATGGGTACAGGTCTGTCACTATAACACTGGGGGACAGTATGGGTACAGGTCTGTCACAATTACACTGGGGTACAGCTCTGTCACTATTACACTGGGGGACAGTATGGGTACAGGTCTGTCACGGTATAACACTGGGGGGCAGTATGGGTACAGGTCTGTCACTATAACACTGGGGACAGTATGGCTACAGGTCTGTCACGGTATAACACTGGGTATGGGTACAGGTCTGTCACTATAACACTGGGGGACAGTATGGGTACAGGTCTGCCACTGTATAACAAGCGGGTGCAGTATGGGTACAGGTCTGTCACTGTATAGCACTGGGGGGCAGTATGGGTACAGGTCTGTCACTGTATAACACGGGACAGTATGGGTACAGGTCTGTCACTATAACACGGGACAGTATGGGTACAGGTCTCCCACTATAACACGGGACAGTGTGGGTACAGTTCTGTCACTAACACTGGGGGACAGTATGGGTACAGGTCTGTCACTATAACACTGGGGGACAGTATGGGTACAGGTCTGCCACTGTATAACACTGGGGAACTGTTTGGGTACAGGTCTGTCGCTGTATAACACTGGGGGGCAGTATGGGTACAGGTCTGTCACGATAACACGGGTACAGTATGGGCACAGTTCTGTCACTATTACACTGGGGGACAGTATGGGTACAGGTCTGTCACTAACACTGGAGGACAGTATGGGTACAGGTCTGTCACTGTAACACTGGGGGACAGTATGGGTGCAGGTCTGTCACTGTATAACACTGGAGGGCAGTATGTGTACAGGTCTGTCACTAACACTGGGGGGCAGTATGGGTACAGGTCTGTCACTATAACACTGGGGAACAGTATGCGTACAGGGCTGTCACGATAACATGGGGGGGCAGTATGGATACAGGTCTCACTTTCACACTGGGGGACAGTATGGGTACTGGTCTGTCACTGTAAACACGGGAGAGCAGTATGGGTACAGGTCTGTCACTGTATAGCACTGGGGGGCAGTATGGGTACAGGCCTGTCACTATAACACTGGAGGACAGTATGGGTACAGGTCTGTCATTGAATAACACGGGGGAGCAGTATGGGTTCAGGTCTGTTACTAGAACACTGGGGGACAGTATGGGTACAGCTCTGTCACTGTTTAACAGGACAGTATGGTTACAGGTCTGTCACTATTACACTGGGGGACAGTATGGGTACAGGTCTGTCACTGCGTAACACTGGGGGTCAGTATGGGTATAGGTCTGTCACTGTATAATACTGGGGGGCAGTATGTGTTCAGGTCTGTCACTATAACATGGGACAGTATAGTTACAGGTCTGTCAGTATAACACTGGGAGGCCAGTATGGATACAGGTCTGTTACTGTATAACACTGGGCGCAGTATGGGTACAAATCTGTCACGACAACACTGGAGGACTGTATGGGTACAGGTCTGTCACTATAACACTGGGGGCAGTATGGGTACAGGTCTCTCACTGTATAACACTGGGGGCATTATGGGTACAAGTCTGTCACTATATAGCACTGGGGCACAGTATGGGTACAGGTCTGTCACTATAACACTGGAAGACAGTATGGGTACAGGTCTATCAGTGAATAACATGGGGCAGTGTGGGTACAGATCTGTCACTGTATAGCACTGGGGGGCAGTATGGGAACAGGTCTGTCATGGTATAACACTAGGGGACAGTATGGGTACAGGTCTGTCACGGTATAACACTGGGGGGCAGTATGGGTACAGGTCTGTCACTGTATAGCACTGGGGGGCAGTATGGGTACAGGTCTGTCATGGTATAACACTGGGGACAGTATGGCTACAGGTCTGTCACGGTATAAGACTAGGGGACAGTATAGGTACAGGTCTGGCACTATTACACTGGTGGACAGTATGGGTACAGGTCTGTCACTATAACACTGGGGGACAGTATGGGTACAGGTCTGTCACTATAACACTAGGGACAGTATGGTTAGAGGTCTGTCATGGTACAACACTGGGACAGTATGGGTACAGGTCTGTCACGGTATAACACTGGGGGGCAGTATGGGTACAGTCTGTCACTGTATAAAACGGGGGAACAGTATGGCTACAGGTCTGTCACTATAACACTGGAGGACAGTATGGGTACAGGTCAGTCACTGTATAACAAGGGGGTGCAGTATGGGTACAGGTCTGTCACTATAACACTGGGGGAGAGTATGGGTACAGGTCTGTCGCTGTATAACGCTGGCGGACAGTATGGGTACAGGTCTGTCACTGTTTAACACAGGGACAGTATGGGTACAGGTCTGTCACTATAACACTGGGGGACAGTATGGGTACAGGTCTGTCACTATAACACTGGGGGAGAGTATGGGTACAGGTCTGTCACTGTATAACACTGCGGGACAGTATGGGTACAGGTCTGTCACTAACACATTGGGGCAGTATGGGTACAGGTCTGTCACTGTATAACACTGGGGGACAGTATGGGTGCAGGTCTGTCACTATAACACTGGGGGACTATGGGTACAGGTCTGTCACTGTATAGCACTGGAGGACATTATGGGTACAGTTCTGTCACTGTATAACATGGGGCAGTATGGGTACAGGTCTCTGACTGTATAACACGGGGGAGCAGTATGGGTACAGGTCTGTCACTGTATAGCACTGGGGGGCAGTATGGGTACATGTCTGTCACTATAACACTGGGGGACAGTATGGGGACAGGTCTGTCACTGTATAACGTGGGTCAGTATGGGTACAAGTCTGTCACTAACACTGGGAGGGCAGTATGGATACAGATCTGTCACTGTATAACACGGGACAGTATGGGTGCAGGTCTGTCACATTAACACGGGACAGTATGGGTACAGGTCTCCCACTATAACACGCGACAGTATAGGTACAGGTCTGTCACTATAACACTGGGAGGGCAGTATGGAATCAGGTCTGTCACTGTATAACACTGGGGGACAGTATGGGTACAGGTCTGTCACTGTATAACACTGGGGGCAGTATGGGTACAGGTCTGTCAATATAACACTGAGGGACAGTATGGGTACAGGTCTGTTACTGTATAACACTGGAGGACAGTGTGGGTACAGGTCTGTCACTGTATAACACGGGACAGTATGGGTATAGGTCTGTCACTGCATAATACTGGGGGACAGTATGGGTATAGGTCTGTCACTGTATAACACTGGGGGACAGTATGGGTTCAGGTCTGTCACTATAACACTGGGGGACAGTATGGGTACAGGTCTGTCACTATAACACTGGGTGACAGTATGGATACAGGTCTGTCACTATAACACTGGGGGCAGTATGGGTACAGGTCTGTCACTGTATAACAGTGGGGACAGTATGGGTACAGGTCTGTCACTATAACACTGGGGGCAGTATGGGTACAAGTCTGTCACTGTATAGCACTGGGGGACAGTATGGGTGCAGGTCTGTCACTATAGCACTGGAAGACAGTATGGGGACAGGTCTGTCACTGAATAACACGGGGGACAGTATGGGTACAGGTCTGTCACTGTATAACACGGGGAAAGTATGGGTTCAGGTCTGCCACTATAACACTGGGGGGCAGTATGGGTACAGGTCTGTCACTATAACACTGGGGGACAGTATGGGTACAGGTCTGTCACTATAATACTGGGGGACAGTATGGGTACAGGTCTGTCACTATAACACTGGGGGACAGTATGGGTACATCTCTGCAACTATAACACTGGGGGACAGTGTGCACAGATCTGTCAATATAACACGGGACAGTATGGGTACAGGTCTGTCACTGTATAATACTGGAGGACAGTATGGGTACAGGTCTGTCACTGTATAACACTGGGGGACAGTATGGGTACAGGTCTAGCACCATAACAGAGAGGGACAGTATGGGTACAGGTCTGTCACTATAACACTGGAGGACAGTATGGGCACAGGTCTGTCACTATAACACTGGTGGACAGTATGGGCACAGGTCTGTCACTATAACACTGCGGGGCCGTATGGGTACAGGTCTGTCACTGTATAACACTGGGGGCAGTATGGGTACAGGTCTGTCACTGTATAACACGGGACAGTATGGGTGCAGGTCTGTCACTATATCACTGGGGGACAGTATGGGTACAGGTCTGTCACTGTATAACACTGGGGGACAGTATGGGTACAGGTCTGTCACTGTGTAACATGGGACAGTATGGGTACAGGTCTGTCACATTAACACAGGACAGTATGGGTACAGGTCTCCCACTATAACACGCGACAGTATAGGTACAGGTCTGTCACTGTAACACTGGGAGGGCAGTATGGATACAGGTCTGTCACTGTATAACACTGGGGGACAGTATGGGTACAGGTCTGTCAATATAACACTGAGGGACAGTATGGGTACAGGTCTGTCACTATAACACTGGGGGAGAGTATGGGTACAGGTCTGTCACTGTATAACACTGCGGGACAGTATGGGTACAGGTCTGTCACTAACACATTGGGGCAGTATGGGTACAGGTCTGTCACTGTATAGCACTGGGGGGCAGTATGGGTACATGTCTGTCACTATAACACTGGGGGACAGTATGGGGACAGGTCTGTCACTGTATAACGTGGGTCAGTATGGGTACAAGTCTGTCACTAACACTGGGAGGGCAGTATGGATACAGATCTGTCACTGTATAACACGGGACAGTATGGGTGCAGGTCTGTCACATTAACACGGGACAGTATGGGTACAGGTCTCCCACTATAACACGCGACAGTATAGGTACAGGTCTGTCACTATAACACTGGGAGGGCAGTATGGAATCAGGTCTGTCACTGTATAACACTGGGGGACAGTATGGGTACAGGTCTGTCACTGTATAACACTGGGGGCAGTATGGGTACAGGTCTGTCAATATAACACTGAGGGACAGTATGGGTACAGGTCTGTTACTGTATAACACTGGAGGACAGTGTGGGTACAGGTCTGTCACTGTATAACACGGGACAGTATGGGTATAGGTCTGTCACTGCATAATACTGGGGGACAGTATGGGTATAGGTCTGTCACTGTATAACACTGGGGGACAGTATGGGTTCAGGTCTGTCACTATAACACTGGGGGACAGTATGGGTACAGGTCTGTCACTATAACACTGGGTGACAGTATGGATACAGGTCTGTCACTATAACACTGGGGGCAGTATGGGTACAGGTCTGTCACTGTATAACAGTGGGGACAGTATGGGTACAGGTCTGTCACTATAACACTGGGGGCAGTATGGGTACAAGTCTGTCACTGTATAGCACTGGGGGACAGTATGGGTGCAGGTCTGTCACTATAGCACTGGAAGACAGTATGGGGACAGGTCTGTCACTGAATAACACGGGGGACAGTATGGGTACAGGTCTGTCACTGTATAACACGGGGAAAGTATGGGTTCAGGTCTGCCACTATAACACTGGGGGGCAGTATGGGTACAGGTCTGTCACTATAACACTGGGGGACAGTATGGGTACAGGTCTGTCACTATAATACTGGGGGACAGTATGGGTACAGGTCTGTCACTATAACACTGGGGGACAGTATGGGTACATCTCTGCAACTATAACACTGGGGGACAGTGTGCACAGATCTGTCAATATAACACGGGACAGTATGGGTACAGGTCTGTCACTGTATAATACTGGAGGACAGTATGGGTACAGGTCTGTCACTGTATAACACTGGGGGACAGTATGGGTACAGGTCTAGCACCATAACAGAGAGGGACAGTATGGGTACAGGTCTGTCACTATAACACTGGAGGACAGTATGGGCACAGGTCTGTCACTATAACACTGGTGGACAGTATGGGCACAGGTCTGTCACTATAACACTGCGGGGCCGTATGGGTACAGGTCTGTCACTGTATAACACTGGGGGCAGTATGGGTACAGGTCTGTCACTGTATAACACGGGACAGTATGGGTGCAGGTCTGTCACTATATCACTGGGGGACAGTATGGGTACAGGTCTGTCACTGTATAACACTGGGGGACAGTATGGGTACAGGTCTGTCACTGTGTAACATGGGACAGTATGGGTACAGGTCTGTCACATTAACACAGGACAGTATGGGTACAGGTCTCCCACTATAACACGCGACAGTATAGGTACAGGTCTGTCACTGTAACACTGGGAGGGCAGTATGGATACAGGTCTGTCACTGTATAACACTGGGGGACAGTATGGGTACAGGTCTGTCAATATAACACTGAGGGACAGTATGGGTACAGGTCTGTTACTGTATAACACGGGACAGTATGGGTACAGGTCTGTCACTGTATAACACGGGGGAGCAGTATGTGTACAGGTCTGTCACTATAGCACTGGGGAACAGTATGGGTACAGGTCTGTCAATGTATAACACTGGGGGACAGTATGGGTACAGGTCTGTCACTGTATAACACGGGGGACAGTATGGGGATAGGTCTGTCACTGCATAATACTGGGGGACAGTATGGGTGTCGGTCTGTCACTGTATAACACTGGGGGACAGTATGGGTTCAGGTCTGTCACTGTAACACTGGGGGACAGTATGGGTACAGGTCTGTCACTATAACACTGGGTGACAGTATGGATACAGGTTTGTCACGATAACACTGGGGGCAGTATGGGTACAAGTCTGTCACTGTATAGCACTGGGGGACAGTATAGGCACAGGTCTGTCACTATAACACTGGGGGACAGTATGGGTACAGGTCTGTCACTATAACACTGGGGGACAGTATGGGTACTGGTCTGTCACTATAGCACTGGAAGACAGTATGGGGACAGGTCTGTCACTGAATAACACAGGGGGCAGTATGGGTACAGGTTTGTCACTGTATAGCACTGGGGGGCAGTATGGGTACAGGTCTGTCACAAAAACACCGGGGGACCGTATGGGTACAGGTCTGTCACTGTATAACACTGGGGGGCAGTATGAATACAGGTCTGTCACTATAACACTGGGTGACAGTATGGGTACAGGTCTGTCACTGTATAATACTGGGGGGCAGTATGGGTACAAGTCTGTCACTGTATAGCACTGGGGGACAGTATGGGCACAGGTCTGTCACTATAACACTGGGGGACAGTATGGGTACTGGTCTGTCACGATAGCACTGGAAGACAGTATGGGGACAGGTCTGTCACTGTATAACATTGGTCAGTATGGGCACAAGTCTGTCACGAACGCTGGGAGGGCAGTCTGGATACAGGCCTGTCACTGTATAACACTGGGGACAGTATGGGTACAGGTCTGTCACTGTATAACACTGGAGGACAGTATGGGTACAGGTCTGTCACTATATCACTGGGGGACAGTATGGGTGCAGGTCTGTTACTGTAAAACACGGGGGAGCAGTATGGGTACAGGCCTGTCACTGTAAAACACGGGACAGAATGGGTACAGGTCTCCCACTATAACACGGGACCGTATGGGTACAGGTCTGTCACGGTATAACACTGGCGGACAGTATGGGTACAGGTCTGTCACTATAACACTGGAGGACAGTATGGGTACAGGTCAGTCACTGTATAACAAGGGGGTGCTGTATGGGTACAGGTCTGTCACTATAACACTGGTGGACAGTATGGGCACAGGTCTGTCACTATAACACTGCGGGGCCGTATGGGTACAGGTCTGTCACTGTATAACACTGGGGGCAGTTTGGGTACAGTTCTGTCACAGTATAACACGGGACAGTATGGGTGCAGGTCTGTCACTATATCACTGGGGGACAGTATGGGTACAGGTCTGTCACTGTATAACACTGGGGGACAGTATGGGTACAGGTCTGTCACTGTGTAACATGGGACAGTATGGGTACAGGTCTGTCACATTAACACAGGACAGTATGGGTACAGGTCTCCCACTATAACACGCGACAGTATAGGTACAGGTCTGTCACTGTAACACTGGGAGGGCAGTATGGATACAGGTCTGTCACTGTATAACACTGGGGGACAGTATGGGTATAGCTCTGTCACTGTATAATACTGGGGGACAGTATGGGTACATCTCTGCAACTATAACACTGGGGGACAGTATGTGCACAGATCTGTCACAACACGGGACAGTATGGGTACAGGTCTGTCACTATAACACTGGCTGACAGTATGGGTACAGGTCTGTCACTATAACACTGGGGGCAGTATGGGTACAAGTCTGTCACTATAGCACTGGGGGACAGTATGGGCACAGGTCTGTCACTATAACACTGGGGGACAGTATGGGTACAGGTCTGTCACTATAGCACTGGAAGACAGTATGGGGACAGGTCTGTCACTGAATAACACGGGGGACAGTATGGGTACATCTCTGCAACTATAACACTGGGGGACAGTATGTGCACAGATCTGTCACTTTAACACGGGACAGTATGGGTACAGGTCTGTCACTGTATAATACTGGAGGACAGTGTGGGTACAGGTCTGTCACTGTATTACACTGGAACACTATGGGTACATGTCTGTCACTATATCACTGGGGGACAGTATGGGTACATCTCTGCCACTATAACACTGGGGACAGTATGGGTTCAGGTCTATAACTAAAACACAGGACAGTATGGGTACATCTCTGTCACTATAACACTGGCGACAGTATGGGTACAGGTCTGTCACTTTCACACTGGGGGACAGTATGGGTACTGGTCTGTCACTGTATAACACGGGGGAGCAGTATGGGTACAGGTCTGTCACTGTATAGCACTGGAGGACAGTATGGGTACAGGTCTGTCACTGAATAACACGGGGGAGCAGTATGGGTTCAGGTCTGTCACTGTATAACACTGGGGGACAGTATGGGTACAGGTCTGTCACTGTATAACACAGGACAGTATGATTACAGGTCTGTCACATTAACACGGGTCAGTCTGGGTACAGGTCTCCCACTATAACAAAGGACAGTATGGGTACAGGTCTGTCACTACAACACTGGGAGGGCAGTATGGATACAGGTCTGTCACTGTATTACACTGGGGACAGTATGCTACAGGTCTGTCACTGTGTAGCACTGGAGGACAGTATGGGTACAGGTCTGTCACTGAATAACACGGGGGAGCAGTATGGGTTCAGGTCTGTCACTGTGTAACACTGGGGGACAGTATGGGTACAGGTCTGTCACTATAACACGGGACAGTATGGGTACATGTCTCCCACTATAACAAAGGACAGTATGGGTACAGGTCTGTCTCTACAACACTGGGAGGGCAGTATGGGTACAGGTCTGTCACTGTATAATACTGGAGGACAGTATGGGTACAGGTCTGTCACTGTATAACATTGGGGAAAGTATGGGTACAGGTCTGTCAATATAACACTGAGAGACAGTATGGATACAGGTCTGTCACTATAACACTGGGGGCAGTATGGGTACAAGTCTGTCACTATATAGCACTGGTGGACAGTGTGAGCACAGGTCTGTCACTGTATAGCACTGGGGGGCAGTATGGGTACACGTCTGTCACTATAACACCGGGGGACAGTATGGGTACAGGTCTGTCACTGTATAATACTGGGGGACAGTATGTGCACAGATCTGTCACTAACACGGGACAGTATCGGTACAGGTCTGTCACTATAACACTTTGGACAGTATGGGTACAAGTCTGTCACTATAACACTGGGTGACAGTATGGGTACAGGTCTGTCACTATAACACTGGGGGACAGTATGGGTACAGGTCTGTCACTATAGCACTGGGGGACAGTATGGGTACTGGTCTGTCACTAAAACACGGGGGAGCAGTATGGGTACAGGCCTGTCACTGTAATACACGGGACAGAATGGGCACAAGTCTCCCACTATAACACGGGACCGTATGGGTACAGGTCTGTCACTAACACGGGACAGTATGGGTACAGGTCTGTCACTGTCTAGCACTGGGGGACAGTATGGGTACAGGTCTGTCACTGTATAACAAGGGGGTGCAGTATGGGTACAGGTCTGTCACTGTATAGCACTGGGGGGCACTATGGGTACAGGTCTGTCACTATCACACTGGAGGACAGTATGGGCACAGGTCTGTCACTATAACACTGCGGGGCCGTATGGGTACAGGTCTGTCACTGTATAACACTGGGGGCAGTATGGGTACAGGTCTGTCACTGTATAACAAGGGGGTGCAGTATGGGTACAGGTCTGTCACTGTATAGCACTGGGGGGCACTATGGGTACAGGTCTGTCACTATCACACTGGAGGACAGTATGGGCACAGGTCTGTCACTATAACACTGCGGGGCCGTATGGGTACAGGTCTGTCACTGTATAACACTGGGGGCAGTATGGGTACAGGTCTGTCACTGTATAACACGGGACAGTATGGGTGCAGGTCTGTCACTATATCACTGGGGGACAGCATGGGTACAGGTCTGTCACTGTATAACATGGGACAGTATGGGTACAGGTCTGTCACATTAACACGGGACAGTATGGGTACAAGTCTCCCACAATAACACGCGACAGTATAGGTACAGGTCTGTCACTATAACACTGGGAGGGCAGTATGGATACAGGTCTGTCACTGTATAACACTGGGGGACAGTATGGGTACAGGTCTGTCACTGTATAACACTGGGGGACAGTATGGGTACAGGTCTGTCAATATAACACTGAGGGACAGTATGGGTACAGGTCTGTTACTGTATAACACTGGAGGACAGTGTGGGTACAGGTCTGTCACTGTATAACACGGGACAGTATGGGTACAAGTCTGTCACTGTATAACACGGGGGAGCAGTATGGGTACAGGTCTGTCACTATAGCACTGGGGGACAGTATGGGTACAGGTCTGTCACTGTATAACACTGGGGGACAGTATGGGTATAGGCCTGTCACTGCATAATACTGGGGGACAGTATGGGTATAGGTCTGTCACTGTATAACACTGGGGGACAGTATGGGTTCAGGTCTGTCACGATAACACTGGGGGACATTATGGGTACAGGTCTGTCACTATAACACTGGGGGACAGTATGGGCACAGGTCTGTCACTATAACACTGGGGGACAGTATGGGTACTGGTCTGTCACTATAGCACTGGAAGACAGTATGGGGACAGGTCTGTCACTGAATAACACAGGGGGCAGTATGGGTACAGGTTTGTCACTGTATAGCACTGGGGGCAGTATGGGTACAGGTCTGTCACTGTATAGCACGGGGAAAGTATGGGTACAGGTCTGTCACTGTCTAACACTGGGGGACAGTATGGGTACAGTTCTGTCACTGTCTAACACTGGGGGACAGTATGGGTACATCTCTGCAACTATAACACTGGGGGACAGTATGTGCACAGATCTGTCACTAACACGGGACAGTATCGGTACAGGTCTGTCACTATAACACTTTGCACAGTATGGGTACAGGTCTGTCACTATAACACTGGGTGACAGTATGGGTACAGGTCTGTCACTATAACACTGGGGGCAGTATGGGTACAAGTCTGTCACTGTATTGCACTGGGGGACAGGCTGGGCACAGGTCTGTCACTATAACACTGGGGGACAGTATGGGTACAGGTCTGTCACTATAACACTGGGGGACAGTATGGGTACTGGTCTGTCACTATAGCACTGGAAGACAGTATGGGGACAGGTCTGTCACTGAATAACACGGGGGGCAGTATGGGTACAGGTTTGTCACTGTCTAGCACTGGGGGGCAGTATGGGTACACGTCTGTCACTATAACACCGGGGGACAGTATGGGTACAGGTCTGTCACTGTATAACACTGGGGGCAGTATGGGTACAGGTCTGTCACTGTATAACACGGGGAAAGTATGGGTTCAGGTCTGTCACTATAACACTGGGGGGCAGTATGGGTACAGGTCTGTCACTATAACACTGGGGGGCAGTATGGGTACAGGTCTGTCACTATAACACTGGGGGACAGTATGGGTACAGGTCTGTTACTGTATAACACTGTGGAACACTATGGGTACATCTCTGTCACTATATCGCTGGGGGACAGTATGGGTACAGGTCTGTTACTGTATAACACTGGAGGACAGTATGGGTACAGGTCTGTCACATTAACACGGGTCAGTCTGGGTACAGGTCTGTCACGAACACGGGGCAGTATGGGTACAGGTCTCCCACTATAACAAAGGACAGTATGGGTACAGGTCTGTCACTACAACACTGGGAGGGCAGTATGGGTACAGGTCTGTCACTGTATTACACTGGGGGACAGTATGGGTACAGGTCTGTCACTGTATAATACTGGAGGACAGTCTGGGTACAGGTCTGTCACTGAATAACACGGGGGGCAGTATGGGCACAGGTCTGTCATTATTACATGGGACAGTATGGGTACAGGTCTGTCACGGTATAACACTGGGGGGCAGTATGGGTACAGGTCTGTCACAAAAACACGGGGGAGCAGTATGGGTACAGGTCTGTCACTGTATAGCACTGGGGGGCAGTATGGGTACAGGTCTGTCACTATAACACTGGGGGACAGTATGGGTACAGGTCTGTCACTAACACGGGACAGTATGGGTACAGGTCTGTCACTGTATAACACTGGGGGACAGTATGGGTGCAGGTCTGTCATGGTATAACACTCGGGGACAGTATGGGTACAGGTCTGTCACTGTTTAACACTAGGGGACAGTTTGGCTACAGGTCTGTCACGGTATAACACTGGGGGACAGTATGGGTACAGGTCTGACACTATAACACGGGGGTGCAGTATGGGTACAGGTCTGTCACTGTATAGCACTGGGGGACAGTATGGGTATAGGCCTGTCACTGTATAATACTGGGGGACAGTATGGGTATAGGTCTGTCACTGTATAACACTGGGGGACAGTATGGGTTCAGGTCTGTCACTATAACACTGGGGGACAGTATGGCTACTGGTCTGTCACTATAGCACGGGAAGACAGTATGGGTACAGGTCTGTCACTGAATAACATGGGGGGCAGTATGGGTACAGGTCTGTCACTGTATAGCACTGGGGGGCAGTATGGGTACAGGTCTGTCACTGTATAACACGGGACAGTATGGGTACAGTTGTCACTAACACTGGGGGACAGTATGGGTACAGGTCTGTCACTGTATAACACTGGGGAACTGTTTGTGTACAGGTCTGTCGCTGTATAACACTGGCGGACAGTATGGGTACAGGTCTTTCACTGTATAGCACTGGGGGACAGTATGGGTACAGGTCTGTCACTGTATAACACTGGGGGACAGTATGGGTACAGGTCTGTCACTAACACTGGAGGACAGTATAGGTACAGGTCTGTCACTGTATAATACTGGAGGACAGTATGGGTACAGGTCTGTCACTGTATTACACTGGGGGACAGTATATGGGTATAGGTCTGTCACTGTATAATACTGGGGGGCAGTTTGGGTACAGGTCTGTCACTGTATAGCACTGGGGGCCAGTATGGGTACAGGTCTGTCACTAACACTGGGGGCAGTATGGGTACAGGTCTGTCACTGTATAACACTGGGGGACAGTATGGGTACAGGTCTGTCACTGTATAACACTGGGGGACAGTATGGGTACAGGTCTGTTACTGTATAACACGGGGGAGCAGTATGGGTACAGGTCTGTCACTGTATAACACGGAACAGTATGGGTACAGGTCTCCCACTATAACACGGGACCGTATAGCTACACGTCTGTCACTATAACACTGTGAGGGCTGTATGGATACAGGTCTGTCACTGTATAACACTGGGGGACAATATGGGTACAGGTCTGTCACTGTATAGCACTGGGGGGCAGTATGGGTACATGTCTGTCACTATAACAGTAGAGGACAGTATGAGTACAGGTCTGTCATTGTATAACACGGGGGAGCAGTATGGGTACAGATCTTTCACTGTATAGCACTGGGGGACAGTATGGGAACATCTCTGCCACTAACACTGGGGACAGTATGGGTACAGGTCTATAACTAAAACACGGGACAGTATGGGTACATCTCGGTCACTATAACACTGGCGACAGTATGCGTGCAGGTCTGTCATTATAACACTGGGGGACAGTATGGGTGCAGATCTGTTACTGTATAATACTGGAGGGCAGTATGGTTACTGGTCTGTCACTGTTTAACACGGGGGAGCAGTATGGGTACAGGTCTGTCACTGGATAACACGGGGGAGCAGTATGGGTACAGGTCAGTCACTGTATAGCACTGGGGGACAGTATGGGTACAGGTCTGTCACTATATCACTGGGGGACAGTATGGGTACATCTCTGTCAGTATAACACTGGCGACAGTATGGGTACAGGTCTGTCACTATAACACTGGGAGGGCGGTATGGATACAGGTCTGTCACTGTATAACACTGAAGGACAGTATGGGTACAAGTCTGTTACTGAATAACACGGGGGAGCAGTATGGGTACAGGTCTGTCACTGTATAGCACTGGGGGGCAGCATGGCGACAGGTCTGTCATTGTATAACACTGGAGGACAGTATGGGTACAGGTCTGTCACTAACACGGGGGAGCAGTATGGGTACAGGTCTTTCACTGTATAGCACTGGGGGGCAGTATGGGGACAGGTCTGTCAACACTGGAGGACAGTATAGGTACAGGTCTATAATTAAAACACGGGACAGTATGGGTACATCTCGGTCACTATAACACTGGCGACAGTATCGGTGCAGGTCTGTCACTATAACACTGGGGGACAGTATGTGTACTGGTCTGTCGCTAAATAACACGGGGGGCAGTATGGGTACAGGTCTGTCACTATAACACTGGGGGGCAGTATGGGTACAGGTCTGTCACTATAACACTGGGGGACAGTATGGGTACAGGTCTGTCACTGTCGAACTCTGGGGGACAGTATGGGTATAGGTCTGCCACTGTATAATACTGGGGGACAGTATGGGTACAGGTCTGTCACTATAACACTGGGGGACAGTATGGGTACAGGTCTGTCACTATAACACTGGGGGACAGTATGGGTACAGGTCTGTCACTGTATACCACTGGGGGACTGTATGGGTACAGGTCTGTCACTATAACACTGGGGGACTGTATGAGTGCAGGCCTGCCACTATAACACTGGGGGACAGTATGGGTACAGGTCTGTCATGGTATAACACTCGGGGACAGTATGGGTACAGGTCTGTCACGGTATAACACTGGGGGCAGTATGGGTACAAGTCTGTCACTATATAGCACTGGGGGACAGTATGGGTACAGGTCTGTCACTATAACACTGGAAGACAGTATGGGTACAGGTCTGTCACTGAATAACACGGGGGGCAGTGTGGGTACAGGTCTGTCACTGTATAGCACTGCGGGACAGTATGGGTACAGGTCTGTCGCTGTATACCACTGGGGGACAGTATGGGTGCAGGTCTGTCACTGTATAACACTGGGGGACAGTATGGGTACAGGTCTGTCATGGTATAACACTAGGGGACAGTATGGGTACAGGTCTGTCACTGTATAACACGGGGGGTGCAGTATGGTTGCAGGTCTGTCACTATAACACTGGGAGGGCAGTATGGATACAGGTCTGTTACTGTATAACACTGGGGGACAGTATTTGTTCAAGTCTGTCACTATAACACTGGAGGACCGTATGGGTACAGGTCTGTCACTATAACACTGGGGGACAGTATGGGTACAGGTCTGTCACTATAACACTGGGGGACAGTATGGGTACAGGTCTGTCCCTGTATACCACTGGGGGACTGCATGGGTACAGGTCTGTCACTGTATAACACTGGGGGACTGCATGGGTGCAGGTCTGCCACTATAACACTGGGGGACAGTATGGGTACAGGTCTGTCATGGTATAACACTCGGGGACAGTATGGGTACAGGTCTGTCACGGTATAACACTGGGGGCAGTATGGGTACAAGTGTGTCACTATATAGCACTGGGGGACAGTATGGGTACAGGTCTGTCACTATAACACTGGGGGACAGTATGGGTACAGGTCTGTCACTGTATAACACTGGGGGACAATATTTGTACAAGTCTGTCACTATAACACTGGAGGACAGTATGGGTACAGGTCTGTCACTATAACACTGGGGGACAGTATGGGTACTGCTCTGTTAGTATAACACTGGGGGGCAGTATTGATACAGGCCTGTCACTGTATAACACTGGGGGACAGTATGGGTACTGGTCTGTCACGATAACACTGGGGGACAGTATGTGTACAGGTCTGTCATTATAACACTGGGTCGACAGTATGCGTAGAGGTCTGTCACTATAACACTGGGGGACAGTATGGGTCCAGGTCTGTCACTATAACACTGGGGGACAGTATGGGTACAGGTCTGTCACTATAACACTGGGGGACAGTATGGTTACAGGTCTGTCACTGTATAACACGGGGGAGCAGTATGGGTACAGGTCTGTCACTGTATAGCACTGGGGGACAGTATGGGTATCGGCCTGTCACTGTATAATACTGGGGGACAGTATGGGTATAGGTCTGTCACTATAACACTGGGGGACAGTATGGGTACTGGTCTGTCACTATAGCACGGGAAGACAGTATGGGTACAGGTCTGTCACTGAATAACATGGGGGGCAGTATGGGTACAGGTTTGTCACTGTATAGCACTGGGGGGCAGTGTGGGTACACATCTGTCACTATAACACTGGGGGCAGTATGGGTACAGGTCTGTCACTGTATAACACGGGGAAAGTATGGGTACAGGTCTGTCACTGTATAACACAGACAGTATCGGTGCAGGTCTGTCACTATAACACTGGGGGACAGTATGTGTACTGGTCTGTCGCTGAATAACACGGGGCAGTATGGGTACAGGTCTGTCACTATAACACTGGGGGGCAGTATGGGTAGAGGTCTGTCACTATAACACTGGTGGACAGTATGGGGACAGGTCTGTCATGGTATAACACTAGGGGACAGTATGGGTACAGGTCTGTCACGGTATAACACTGGGGGCAGTATGGGTACAAGTCTGTCACTGTATAGCACTGGGGGACAGTATGGGTACAGGTCTGTCACTATAACACTGGGGGACAGTATGGGTACAGGTCTGTCACTGTATAACACTGGTGGACAGTATGGGTGCAGGTCTGTCACTGTATAACACTGGAGGGCAGTATGTGTACAGGTCTGTCACTATAACACTGGGGGCCAGTATGGGTACAGGTCTGTCACTATAACACTGGGGGACAGTATGGGTACAGGTCTGTCCCTGTATACCACTGGGGGACTGTATGGGTACAGGTCTGTCACTGTATAACACTGGGGGACTGCATGGGTGCAGGTCTGCCACTATAACACTGGGGGACAGTATGGGTACAGGTCTGTCATGGTATGACACTCGGGGACAGTATGGGTACAGGTCTGTCACTATAACACTGGGGGACTGTATGGGTACAGGTCTGTCACTGTATAACACGGGGGGTGCAGTATGGTTGCAGGTCTGTCACTGTATAACACGGGGGAGCAGTATGGGTACAGGTCTGTCACTGTATAACACAGGACAGTATGGGTACAGGTCTCCCACTATAACAAAGGACAGTATGGGTACAGGTCTGTCACTACAACACTGGGAGGGCAGTATGGATACAGGTCTGTCACTGTATAACACTGGGGGACAGTATGGGTACAGGTCTCTCACTGAATAACACGGGGGGGCCAGTATGGGTACAGGTCTGTCACTGTATTACACTGGGGGACAGTATATGGGTATAGGTCTGTCACTGTATAGCACTGGGGGGCAGTATGGGTACAGGTCTGTCACTGTATAACACTGGAGGACAGTATGGGTACAGGTCTGTCACTGTATAACACGGGGGAGCAGTATGGGTACAGGTCTTTCACTGTATAGCACTGGGGGACAGTATGGGTACAGGTCTATAACTAAATCACGGGACAGTATGGGTACATCTCGGTCACTATAACACTGGCGACAGTATGGGTGCAGGTCTGTCATTATAACACTGGGGGACAGTATGGGGGCAGATCTGTTACTGTACAATTCTGGAGGACAGTATGGGTACAGGTCTGTCACTGGATAACACAGGGGAGCAGTATGGGTACAGGTCTGTCACTGTATAGCACTGGGGGACAGTATGGGTACAGGTCTGTCACTGTATAACACTGGGGGACAGTATGGGTATAGGTCTGTCACTGTATAACACTGGAGGACATTATGGGTACAGGTCTGTCACAGAATAACACTGGGAGACAGTATGGGTACAGGTCTGTCACTATAACACTGGGAGGGTGGTATGGATACAGGTCTGTCACTGTATAACACTGGGGAACAGTATGGGTATAGGTCTGTTACCGTATAACACTGGAGGGCAGTATGGGTACAGGTCTGTCACTGTATAACACGGGACAGTATGGGTACAGGTCTGTCACATTAACATGGGACAGTATGGGTACACGTCTCCCACTATAACACGTGACAGTATTGGTACAGGTCTGTCACTATAACACTGGGAGGGCGGTATGGATACAGGTCTGTCACTGTATAACACTGGGGGACAGTATGGGTGCAGGTCTGTCACTATAACACTGGGGGACAGTATGGGTTCAGGTCTGTTACTGTATAACACGGGGGAGCAGTATGGGTACAGGTCTGTCACTGTATAGCACTGGGGGGCAGCATGGCTACAGGTCTGTCACTGTATAACACTGGGGGACAGTATGGGTACAGGTCTTTCACTGTATAGCACTGGGGGACAGTTTGGGGACAGGTCTGTCACTATAACACGGGACAGTATGGGTACATCTCGGTCACTATAACACTGGCGACAGTATGGGTGCAGGTCTGTCACTAACACTGGGGGGACAGTATGGGTGCAGGTCTGTTACTGTATAACACTGGAGGGCAGTATGGGTCCTGGTCTGTCTCTGTATAACACGGGGGAGCAGTATGGGTACAGGTCTGTCACTATAACACTGGAGGACAGTATGGGTACAGGTCTGTCACTGTATAACACTGGGGGCAGTTTGGGTACAGGTCTGTCACTATAACACGGGGAAAGTATGTGCACCGATCTGTCACTAACACGGGACAGTATCGGTACAGGTCTGTCACTATAGCACTGGGGGACAGTATGGGTACAGGTCTGTCACTATATAACACTGAGGGACTGTTTGGATACAGGTCTGTCACTGTTTAACACTGGGGGACAGTATGGGTACAGGTCTGGCACTGTATAACACTGGGGGACAGTATGGGTACAGGTCTGTCACTATAACACTGGGGGACAGTATGTGTACAGGTCTGTCACTATAACACTCGGGGACAGGATGGGTACATCTCTGCCACTATAACACTGGGGGACAGTATGGGTACAGGTCTGTTACTGTATAACACTGGGGGACAGTATTTGTGCAAGTCTGTCACGATAACACCGGAGGACAGTATGGGTACAGGTCTGTCACTATAACACTGGGGGACAGTATGGGTACTGCTCTGTTAGTATAACACTGGGGGGCAGTATTGATACAGGCCTGTCACTGTATAACACTGGGGGACAGTATGGGTACTGGTCTGTCACTATAACACTGGGGGACAGTATGTGTACAGGTCTGTCATTATAACACTGGGTCGACAGTATGCATAGAGGTCTGTCACTATAACACTGGGGGACAGTATGGGTACAGGTCTGTCACTGTATAACACTGTGGGACAGTATGGGTACAGGTCTGTCACTATAACACTGGGGGACAGTATGGTTACAGGTCTGTCACTGTATAACACGGGGGAGCAGTATGGGTACAGGTCTGTCACTGTATAGCACTGGGGGACAGTATGGGTATAGGCCTGTCACTGTATAATACTGGGGGACAGTATGGGTATAGGTCTGTCACTGTATAACACTGGGGGACAGTATGGGTTCAGGTCTGTCACTATAACACTGGGGGACAGTATGGGTACTGGTCTGTCACTATAGCACGGGAAGACAGTATGGGTACAGGTCTGTCACTGAATAACATGGGGGGCAGTATGGGTACAGGTTTGTCACTGTATAGCACTGGGGGGCAGTATGGGTACACATCTGTCACTATAACACTGGGGGCAGTATGGGTACAGGTCTGTCACTGTATAACACGGGGAAAGTATGGGTACAGGTCTGTCACTGTTTTACACAGACAGTATCTGTGCAGGTCTGTCACTATAACACTGGGGGACAGTATGTGTACTGGTCTGTCGCTGAATAACACGGGGGGCAGTATGGGTACAGGTCTGTCACTATAACACTGGGGGGCAGTATGGGTATAGGTCTGTCACTATAACACTGGTGGACAGTATGGGGACAGGTCTGTCATGGTATAACACTAGGGGACAGTATGGGTACAGGTCTGTCACGGTATAACACTGGGGGCAGTATGGGTACAAGTCTGTCACTATATAGCACTGGGGGACAGTATGGGTACAGGTCTGTCAATATAACACTGGGGGCAGTATGGGTACAGGTCTGTCACTGTATAACACTGGGGGACAGTATGGGTGCAGGTCTGTCACTGTATAACACTGGAGGGCAGTATGTGTACAGGTCTGTCACTATAACACTGGGGGCCAGTATGGGTACAGGTCTGTCACTATAACACTGGGGGACAGTATGGGTACAGGTCTGTCCCTGTATACCACTGGGGGACTGTATGGGTACAGGTCTGTCACTGTATAACACTGGGGGACTGCATGGGTGCAGGTCTGCCACTATAACACTGGGGGACAGTATGGGTACAGGTCTGTCATGGTATAACACGAGGGGACAGTATGGGTACAGGTCTGTCACGGTATAACACTGGGGGCAGTATGGGTACAAGTCTGTCACTATATAGCACTGGGGGACAGTATGGGTACAGGTCTGCCACTATAACACTGGGGGACAGTATGGGTACAGGTCTGTCACTGTATAACACGGGGGGTGCAGTATGGTTGCAGGTCTGTCACTGTATAACACGGGGGAGCAGTATGGGTACAGGTCTGTCACTGTATAACACAGGACAGTATGGGTACAGGTCTCCCACTATAACAAAGGACAGTATGGGTACAGGTCTGTCACTACATAAGAACATAAGAAATAGGAGCAGGAGTAGGCCAATTGGCCCCTCGAGCCTGCTCCGCCATTCAATAAGATCATGGCTGATCTGATCCTAACCGCCAATCCACTATGACAGGACTGTCTCCTGAATCTAACAGCATTAGACACACGAAAACAGGAGCAGGATCAGGCTACACGGCCCCTGGGCCCGCTCCGCTACCCACAGGGCCATGACCTATCCGAACCTAGACTCATGTCCAAATTCCTGCCCGCTCCCCGTAACCCTTAATTCCCTTTTCTACTAGGAAACTGTCTCTTTCTGTTTTAAATTTATGTAATGATGTAGCTTCGACAGCTTTTTGGGGCAGCATATTCCATGGACCTCCCACCCTCTGAGTGAAGTAGTTCCTCCTCATCTCAGTTTTGAAAGAGCAGCCCCTTATTCTAAGACTATGCCCCCTAGTTCTAGTTTCACCCATCATCTGGAACATCCTCCCTGCATCCACCCGATCCAACCCCTTCATAATCTTATATGTTTCAATAAGATCGCCTCTCATTCTTCTGAACTCCAATGAGTAGAGTCCCAATCTACTCAACCTCTCCTCATATGTCCATCCCCTCATCCCCGGGATTAATCGAGTGAACCTTCTTTGTACTGACTCGAGAGCAAGTATGTCCTTTCTTAAGTATGGACACCAAAACTGTATGCAGTATTCCAGGTGCGGTCTCACCAATACCTTGTACAACCGAAGCAATACCTCCCTATTTTTATATTCTATCCCCCTAGCAATGAAAGCCAACATTCCATTGGCCTTCTTAATCACTTGCTGCACCTGCATACTAACCTTTTGAGTTTCGTGCACCAGGACCCCCAGATCCCTTTGTACTTCAGTACTTTCAAGTTTCTTGCCATTAAGATAATAACTTGCTCTACGATTTTTCCTGCCAAAGTGCATAACCTCACACTTTCCAGTATTGTATTCCATCTGCCAAATCTCTGCCCACTTACTTAGCCTGTCTATGTCCCCTTGCAGGTTTTTTATGTCCTCCTCACTCACTACTTTCCCTCCCATCTTAGTATCATCTGCAAACTTTGACGTGTTACACTCGGTCTCCTCCTCCAAATCGTTAATATAGATTGTAAAGAGTTGGGGACCCAGCACTGACCCCTGCGGAACACCACTGGTTACTGATTGCCAGTCTGAATATGAACCATTTATCCCAACTCTCTGCCTTCTGTTAGATAGCCAATCCTCTATCCATGCCAGAATATTACCCCCAATCCCGTGATTTTTTATCTTAAGCAATAATCTTTTGTGTGGCACCTTGTCAAATGCCTTTTGGAAGTCTAAATACACTACGTCCACTGGTTCACCTTTATCCACCCTATATGTTACTTCCTCAAAGAACTCCAGCAAATTTGTCAAACATGACTTCCCCTTCATAGAACCATGCTGACTTTGTCTTATTAAATTATGATTATCCAAATGTCCTGTTACTGTCTCCTTAATAATGGACTCCAAAATTTTACCTACCACAGATATTAGGCTAACCGGTCTATAGTTTCCAGCCTTCTGTCTACTGCCCTTTTTAAATAAGGGTGTTACATTAGCAGTTTTCCAGTCTGCCGGGACCTTTGCTGAGTCCAGGGAGTTTTGGAAGATTATTACCAATGCATCCACAATCCCTACCGCCACTTCCCTCAAAACCCTGGGATGTAAGCCATCAGGTCCAGGTGATTTATCCGCCTTGAGTCCCATTATTTTACCAAGTACTACTTCCTTAGTGATTTTAATCGTATTTAGCTCCTCCCCCCCTATAGCCCCCTGCTTGTCAAGTGTTGGGATATTCTTGGTGTCCTCTACTGTAAAGACTGATGTAAAATATTCATTCAGTGTTTTTGCCATCTCCGTATTTCCCACCATTAATTTCCCGGTCTCATCCTCTGAGGGACCAACATTTACTTTAGCCACCTTTTTTCTTTTTATATAACTATAAAAACTCTTACTATCTGTCTTTATATTTTTTGCTAATTTACTTTCATAATGTATCTTCCCTTTCTTAATCAATCTTTTTGTTATTTTTTGCTGTCTTTTAAAGTTTTCCCAATCCTCTATCCTCCCACTAGATTTGGCTACCTTATATGCCCTTGTTTTTAGTCGAATACTATCCTTAATTTCTTTACTTAGCCACGGATGGCTGTCTTTTCTTTTACACCCTTTTTTTCTCAGTGGAATATACTTTTTTTGGAATTTGTAAAATAACTCCTTAAATGTACACCACTGATCATGTATCGTCTTATCCTTTAACCTATTTTCCCAATCCACTTTACTCAATTCCGCTCTCATACCTTCATAGTCTCCTTTATTCAAGCTTAGAACGCTTGTTTGAGATACAGCCTCCTCACCCTCTAACTGAATATGGAATTCAACCATGTTATGGTCACTCATTCCAAGGGGATCCTTTACTAGGACATTTTTAATTAATCCTGTCTCGTGACACAGGACCAGATCTAAGGTTGCTTGCCCCCTGGTTGGTTCAGTTACATACTGCTCAAGAAACCCATCCCTAATACACTCAATGAACTGGGAGGGCAGTATGGATACAGGTCTGTCACTGTATAACACTGGGGGACAGTATGGGCACAGGTCTGTTACTGTATAATACTGGAGGACAGCATGGGTACAGGTCTCTCACTGAATAACATGGGGGGGCCAGTATGGGTACAGGTCTGTCACTGTATTACACTGGGGGACAGTATATGGGTATAGGTCTGTCACTGTATAGCACTGGGGGGCAGTATGGGTACAGGTCTGTCACTGTATAACACTGGAGGACAGTATGGGTACAGGTCTGTCACTGTATAACACGGGGGAGCAGTATGGGTACAGGTCTGTCACTGTATAGCACTGGGGGGCAGCATGGCTACAGGTCTGTCACTGTATAACACTGGGGGACAGTATGGGTACAGGTCTTTCACTGTATAGCACTGGGGGACAGTATGGGGACAGGTCTGTCACTATAACACGGGACAGTATGGGTACATCTCGGTCACTACAACACTGGCGACAGTATGGGTGCAGGTCTGTCACTAACACTGGGGGGACAGTATGGGTGCAGGTCTGTTACTGTATAACACTGGAGGGCAGTATGGGTCCTGGTCTGTCTCTGTATAACACGGGGGAGTAGTATGGGTACAGGTCTGTCACTATAACACTGGAGGACAGTATGGGTACAGGTCTGTCACTGTATAACATGGGAGAGCAGTATGGGTACAGGTCTGTCACTGTATAAGACTGGGGGCAGTTTGGGTACAGGTCTGTCACTATAACACGGGGAAAGTATGTGCACCGATCTGTCACTAACACAGGACAGTATCGGTACAGGTCTGTCACTATAGCACTGGGGGACAGTATGGGTACAGGTCTGTCACTGTATAACACTGGGGGACAGTGTGGGTACAGGTCTGTCACTATAACACTGGGGGACAGTATGTGTACAGGTCTGTCACTATAACACTCGGGGACAGGATGGGTACATCTCTGCCACTATAACACTGGGGGGACAGTATGGGTACAGGTCTGTCGCTGTATACCACTGGGGGACTGTATGGGTACAGGTCTGCCACTATAACACTGGGAGGGCAGTATGGATACAGGTCTGTTACTGTATAACACTGGGAGACAGTATTTGTACAAGTCTGTCACTATAACACCGGAGGACAGTATGGGTACAGGTCTGTCACTATAACACTGGGGGACAGTATGGGTACTGCTCTGTTAGTATAACACTGGGGGGCAGTATTGATACAGGCCTGTCACTGTATAACACTGGGGGACAGTATGGGTACTGGTCTGTCACTATAACACTGGGGGACAGTATGGTTACAGGTCTGTCACTAACACTGAGGGACAGTATGGGTACAGGTCTGTTACTGTATAACACTGGAGGATAGTATGGGTACAGGTTAGTCACTATAATACTGGGGGACAGTATGGGTACAGGTCTGTCACTGTATAATACTGGGGGACAGTATGGGTACTGGTCTGTCACTGTATAACACTGGGGGGCAGTATGGGTACAGGTCTGTCACTGTATAATACTGGCTGACAGTATGGGTACAGGTCTGTCACTGTATAATACTGGGGGACAGTATGGGTACAGGTCTGTCACTGTGTAGCACTGGGAGTTAGTTTGGGTACAGGTCTGTCACTATTACACGTGGAGACAGTATGGGTACGTCTCTGCCACTATAACACTGGGGACAGTATGGGTGCAGGTCTGTTACTGTATAACACTGGAGGGCAGTACGGGTACAGGTCTGTCACTGTATAATACTGGGGGACAGTATGGGTACAGGTCTGTCGCTGTATAATACTGGGGGACAGTATGTGCACAGATCTGTCACTATAACACGGGACAGTATCGGTACAGGTCTGTCACTATAACACTGGGGACAGTATGGGTACAGGTCTGTCACCATAACACTGGGGGCAGTATGGGTACAGGTCTGTCACTGTATAACACTAGGGGACCGTATGGGTACAGATCTGTCACTGTATAACACTGGGGGACAGTATGTGCACAGATCTGTCACTATAACACGGGACAGTATCGGTACAGGTCTGTCACTATAACACTGGGGACAGTATGGGTACAGATCTGTCACTATAACACTGGGGGACAGTATGGGTACAGGTCTGTCACCATAACACTGGGGGACAGTATGGGTACAGGTCTGTCATTGTATAACACTGGGGACAGTATGGGTACTGGTCTGTTACTATAACACTGGGTGGCAGTATTGGTACAGGTCTGTCACTGTGTAACACTGGGGGACAGTATGGGTACTGGTCTGTCACTATAACACTGGGGGACAGTATGTGTACAGGTCTGTCACTATAACACTGGGGGACAGTATGGGTACAGGTCTGTCACTATAACACTGGGGGTCAGTATGGGTACAGGTCTCTCACTTTATAACACTGGGGGACAGAATGGGTACAGGTCTGTCACTGTATTACCCTGGGGGACAGTATGTGTACAGGTCTGTCACTATAACACTGGGCGGCCGTACGGGTACAGGTCTGTCACTATAACACTGGGGGACAGTATGGGTACAGGTCTGTCACTATAACACTGGGAACAGTATGGCTACAGGTCTATCACTGCATTACACTGGGGGACAGTATGGGTACAGGTGTGTCACTATATGACACTGAGGTAGAGTATGGCTACAGGTCTGTCACTGTATAACACTGGGGGACAGTATGTGTACAACTCTGCCACTATGACACTGGGGGACATTATGTGCACAGATCTGTCACTATAACACGGGACAGCATGGGTACAGGTCTGTCACTATAACACTGGGGGACAGAATGGGTACAGGTCTGTCACTATAACACTGGGGGACAGTATGTGTACAGGTCTGTCACTATAACACTGGGGGACAGTATGGGTACAGGTCTCTCACTTTATAACACTGGGGGACAGAATGGGTACAGGTCTGTCACTGTATTACACTGGGGGACAGTATGGGTACTGGTCTGTCACTATAACACTGGGGGACAGTATGTGTACAGGTCTGTCACTATAACACTGGGCGGCCGTACGGGTACAGGTCTGTCACTATAACACTGGGGGACAGTATGGGTACATCTCTGCCACTATACCACTGGGGACAGTATGGGTACAGGTCTATAACTAAAGCACGGGACACCATGGGTACATCTCGGTCACTATAACACTGGCGACAGTATGGGTACAGGTCTGTCACTGTATAACACGGGGGAGCAGTATGGGTACAGGTCTGTCACTTTCACACTGGGGGACAGTATGGATACAGGTCTGCCACTATAACACTGTGGGCAGTATGGGTACAGGCCTGTCACTGTATAACAGTGGGGACAGTTTGGGTACAGGTCTGTCACTAGAACACTGGGGGACAGTATGGGTACAGGTCTGTCACTATAACACTGGGGGACAGTATGGGTACTGGTCTGTCACTACAGCACTGGAAGACAGTATGGGTACAGGTCTGTCACTGAATAACACGGGGGACAGTATGGGTACAGGTCTGTCACTGTATAACACTGGGAGACAGTATCGGTGCAGGTCTGTCACTATAACACTGGGGGACAGTGTGTACAGGTCTGTCACTGTATAACACTGGGGGACAGTATGGGTATAGGTCTGTCACTATAATACTGGGGGACAGTTTGGGTACAGGTCTGTCACTATAACACTGGGGGACAGTATGGGTACATCTCTGCAACTATAACATTGGGGGACAGTATGTGCACAGATCTGTCACTATAACACGGGACAGTGTGGGTACAGGTCTGTCACTGTATAACATTGGGGGACAGTATGGGTACAGGTCTGTCACTATATAACACTGAGGTAGAGTATGGATACAGGTCTGTCACTGTATAACACTGGGGGACATTATGGGGACAGGTGTGTCACTGTATAACACTGGGGGACAGTATGTGTACATCTCTGCCACTATAACACTGTGGGACAGTATGTGCACAGATCTGTCACTATAACACGGGACAGCATGGGTACAGGTCTGTCAGTACAACACTGGGGGACAGTATGAGTACAGGTCTGTCACTATAACACTGGGGGACAGTATGGGTACAGGTCTGTCACCATAACACTGGGGGCAGTATTGGTACAGGTCTGTCACTATAACACTGGGGGACAGTATGGGTACAGGTCTGTCACTATACTACTGGGGGACAGTATGGGTACAGGTCTGTCACTATAACACTGGGGGACAGTATGTGTACAGGTCTGTCACTATAACACTCGGGGACAGGATGGGTACATCTCTGCCACGATAACACTGGGGGGACAGTATGGGTACAGGTCTGTCGCTGTATACCACTGGGGGACTGTATGGGTACAGGTCTGCCACTATAACACTGGGAGGGCAGTATGGATACAGGTCTGTTACTGTATAACACTGGGGGACAGTATTTGTACAAGTCTGTCACTATAACACCGGAGGACAGTATGGGTACAGGTCTGTCACTATAACACTGGGGGACAGTATGGGTACTGCTCTGTTAGTATAACACTGGGGGGCAGTATTGATACAGGCCTGTCACTGTATAACACTGGGGGACAGTATGGGTACTGGTCTGTCACTATAACACTGGGGGACAGTATGGTTACAGGTCTGTCACTAACACTGAGGGACAGTATGGGTACAGGTCTGTTACTGTATAACACTGGAGGATAGTATGGGTACAGGTTAGTCACTATAATACTGGGGGACAGTATGGGTACAGGTCTGTCACTGTATAATACTGGGGGACAGTATGGGTACTGGTCTGTCACTGTATAACACTGGGGGGCAGTATGGGTACAGGTCTGTCACTGTATAATACTGGCTGACAGTATGGGTACAGGTCTGTCACTGTATAATACTGGGGGACAGTATGGGTACAGGTCTGTCACTGTGTAGCACTGGGAGTTAGTTTGGGTACAGGTCTGTCACTATTACACGTGGAGACAGTATGGGTACGTCTCTGCCACTATAACACTGGGGACAGTATGGGTGCAGGTCTGTTACTGTATAACACTGGAGGGCAGTACGGGTACAGGTCTGTCACTGTATAATACTGGGGGACAGTATGGGTACAGGTCTGTCGCTGTATAATACTGGGGGACAGTATGTGCACAGATCTGTCACTATAACACGGGACAGTATCGGTACAGGTCTGTCACTATAACACTGGGGACAGTATGGGTACAGGTCTGTCACCATAACACTGGGGGCAGTATGGGTACAGGTCTGTCACTGTATAACACTAGGGGACCGTATGGGTACAGATCTGTCACTGTATAACACTGGGGGACAGTATGTGCACAGATCTGTCACTATAACACGGGACAGTATCGGTACAGGTCTGTCACTATAACACTGGGAACAGTTTGGGTACAGGTCTGTCACTATTACACGTGGAGACAGTATGGGTACGTCTCTGCCACTATAACACTGGGGACAGTATGGGTGCAGGTCTGTTACTGTATAACACTGGAGGGCAGTACGGGTACAGGTCTGTCACTGTATAATACTGGGGGACAGTATGGGTACAGGTCTGTCGCTGTATAATACTGGGGGACAGTATGTGCACAGATCTGTCACTATAACACGGGACAGTATCGGTACAGGTCTGTCACTATAACACTGGGGACAGTATGGGTACAGGTCTGTCACCATAACACTGGGGGCAGTATGGGTACAGGTCTGTCACTGTATAACACTAGGGGACCGTATGGGTACAGATCTGTCACTGTATAACACTGGGGGACAGTATGTGCACAGATCTGTCACTATAACACGGGACAGTATCGGTACAGGTCTGTCACTATAACACTGGGGACAGTATGGGTACAGATCTGTCACTATAACACTGGGGGACAGTATGGGTACAGGTCTGTCACCATAACACTGGGGGACAGTATGGGTACAGGTCTGTCATTGTATAACACTGGGGACAGTATGGGTACTGGTCTGTTACTATAACACTGGGTGGCAGTATTGGTACAGGTCTGTCACTGTGTAACACTGGGGGACAGTATGGGTACTGGTCTGTCACTATAACACTGGGGGACAGTATGTGTACAGGTCTGTCACTATAACACTGGGGGACAGTATGGGTACAGGTCTGTCACTATAACACTGGGGGTCAGTATGGGTACAGGTCTCTCACTTTATAACACTGGGGGACAGAATGGGTACAGGTCTGTCACTGTATTACCCTGGGGGACAGTATGTGTACAGGTCTGTCACTATAACACTGGGCGGCCGTACGGGTACAGGTCTGTCACTATAACACTGGGGGACAGTATGGGTACAGGTCTGTCACTATAACACTGGGAACAGTATGGCTACAGGTCTATCACTGCATTACACTGGGGGACAGTATGGGTACAGGTGTGTCACTATATGACACTGAGGTAGAGTATGGCTACAGGTCTGTCACTGTATAACACTGGGGGACAGTATGTGTACAACTCTGCCACTATGACACTGGGGGACATTATGTGCACAGATCTGTCACTATAACACGGGACAGCATGGGTACAGGTCTGTCACTATAACACTGGGGGACAGAATGGGTACAGGTCTGTCACTATAACACTGGGGGACAGTATGTGTACAGGTCTGTCACTATAACACTGGGGGACAGTATGGGTACAGGTCTCTCACTTTATAACACTGGGGGACAGAATGGGTACAGGTCTGTCACTGTATTACACTGGGGGACAGTATGGGTACTGGTCTGTCACTATAACACTGGGGGACAGTATGTGTACAGGTCTGTCACTATAACACTGGGCGGCCGTACGGGTACAGGTCTGTCACTATAACACTGGGGGACAGTATGGGTACATCTCTGCCACTATACCACTGGGGACAGTATGGGTACAGGTCTATAACTAAAGCACGGGACACCATGGGTACATCTCGGTCACTATAACACTGGCGACAGTATGGGTACAGGTCTGTCACTGTATAACACGGGGGAGCAGTATGGGTACAGGTCTGTCACTTTCACACTGGGGGACAGTATGGATACAGGTCTGCCACTATAACACTGTGGGCAGTTTGGGTACAGGTCTGTCACTATAACACTGGGGGACAGTATGGGTACATCTCTGCAACTATAACATTGGGGGACAGTATGTGCACAGATCTGTCACTATAACACGGGACAGTGTGGGTACAGGTCTGTCACTGTATAACATTGGGGGACAGTATGGGTACAGGTCTGTCACTATATAACACTGAGGTAGAGTATGGATACAGGTCTGTCACTGTATAACACTGGGGGACATTATGGGGACAGGTGTGTCACTGTATAACACTGGGGGACAGTATGTGTACATCTCTGCCACTATAACACTGTGGGACAGTATGTGCACAGATCTGTCACTATAACACGGGACAGCATGGGTACAGGTCTGTCAGTACAACACTGGGGGACAGTATGAGTACAGGTCTGTCACTATAACACTGGGGGACAGTATGGGTACAGGTCTGTCACCATAACACTGGGGGCAGTATTGGTACAGGTCTGTCACTATAACACTGGGGGACAGTATGGGTACAGGTCTGTCACTATACTACTGGGGGACAGTATGGGTACAGGTCTGTCACTATAACACTGGGGGACAGTATGTGTACAGGTCTGTCACTATAACACTCGGGGACAGGATGGGTACATCTCTGCCACGATAACACTGGGGGGACAGTATGGGTACAGGTCTGTCGCTGTATACCACTGGGGGACTGTATGGGTACAGGTCTGCCACTATAACACTGGGAGGGCAGTATGGATACAGGTCTGTTACTGTATAACACTGGGGGACAGTATTTGTACAAGTCTGTCACTATAACACCGGAGGACAGTATGGGTACAGGTCTGTCACTATAACACTGGGGGACAGTATGGGTACTGCTCTGTTAGTATAACACTGGGGGGCAGTATTGATACAGGCCTGTCACTGTATAACACTGGGGGACAGTATGGGTACTGGTCTGTCACTATAACACTGGGGGACAGTATGGTTACAGGTCTGTCACTAACACTGAGGGACAGTATGGGTACAGGTCTGTTACTGTATAACACTGGAGGATAGTATGGGTACAGGTTAGTCACTATAATACTGGGGGACAGTATGGGTACAGGTCTGTCACTGTATAATACTGGGGGACAGTATGGGTACTGGTCTGTCACTGTATAACACTGGGGGGCAGTATGGGTACAGGTCTGTCACTGTATAATACTGGCTGACAGTATGGGTACAGGTCTGTCACTGTATAATACTGGGGGACAGTATGGGTACAGGTCTGTCACTGTGTAGCACTGGGAGTTAGTTTGGGTACAGGTCTGTCACTATTACACGTGGAGACAGTATGGGTACGTCTCTGCCACTATAACACTGGGGACAGTATGGGTGCAGGTCTGTTACTGTATAACACTGGAGGGCAGTACGGGTACAGGTCTGTCACTGTATAATACTGGGGGACAGTATGGGTACAGGTCTGTCGCTGTATAATACTGGGGGACAGTATGTGCACAGATCTGTCACTATAACACGGGACAGTATCGGTACAGGTCTGTCACTATAACACTGGGGACAGTATGGGTACAGGTCTGTCACCATAACACTGGGGGCAGTATGGGTACAGGTCTGTCACTGTATAACACTAGGGGACCGTATGGGTACAGATCTGTCACTGTATAACACTGGGGGACAGTATGTGCACAGATCTGTCACTATAACACGGGACAGTATCGGTACAGGTCTGTCACTATAACACTGGGAACAGTTTGGGTACAGGTCTGTCACTATTACACGTGGAGACAGTATGGGTACGTCTCTGCCACTATAACACTGGGGACAGTATGGGTGCAGGTCTGTTACTGTATAACACTGGAGGGCAGTACGGGTACAGGTCTGTCACTGTATAATACTGGGGGACAGTATGGGTACAGGTCTGTCGCTGTATAATACTGGGGGACAGTATGTGCACAGATCTGTCACTATAACACGGGACAGTATCGGTACAGGTCTGTCACTATAACACTGGGGACAGTATGGGTACAGGTCTGTCACCATAACACTGGGGGCAGTATGGGTACAGGTCTGTCACTGTATAACACTAGGGGACCGTATGGGTACAGATCTGTCACTGTATAACACTGGGGGACAGTATGTGCACAGATCTGTCACTATAACACGGGACAGTATCGGTACAGGTCTGTCACTATAACACTGGGGACAGTATGGGTACAGATCTGTCACTATAACACTGGGGGACAGTATGGGTACAGGTCTGTCACCATAACACTGGGGGACAGTATGGGTACAGGTCTGTCATTGTATAACACTGGGGACAGTATGGGTACTGGTCTGTTACTATAACACTGGGTGGCAGTATTGGTACAGGTCTGTCACTGTGTAACACTGGGGGACAGTATGGGTACTGGTCTGTCACTATAACACTGGGGGACAGTATGTGTACAGGTCTGTCACTATAACACTGGGGGACAGTATGGGTACAGGTCTGTCACTATAACACTGGGGGTCAGTATGGGTACAGGTCTCTCACTTTATAACACTGGGGGACAGAATGGGTACAGGTCTGTCACTGTATTACCCTGGGGGACAGTATGTGTACAGGTCTGTCACTATAACACTGGGCGGCCGTACGGGTACAGGTCTGTCACTATAACACTGGGGGACAGTATGGGTACAGGTCTGTCACTATAACACTGGGAACAGTATGGCTACAGGTCTATCACTGCATTACACTGGGGGACAGTATGGGTACAGGTGTGTCACTATATGACACTGAGGTAGAGTATGGCTACAGGTCTGTCACTGTATAACACTGGGGGACAGTATGTGTACAACTCTGCCACTATGACACTGGGGGACATTATGTGCACAGATCTGTCACTATAACACGGGACAGCATGGGTACAGGTCTGTCACTATAACACTGGGGGACAGAATGGGTACAGGTCTGTCACTATAACACTGGGGGACAGTATGTGTACAGGTCTGTCACTATAACACTGGGGGACAGTATGGGTACAGGTCTCTCACTTTATAACACTGGGGGACAGAATGGGTACAGGTCTGTCACTGTATTACACTGGGGGACAGTATGGGTACTGGTCTGTCACTATAACACTGGGGGACAGTATGTGTACAGGTCTGTCACTATAACACTGGGCGGCCGTACGGGTACAGGTCTGTCACTATAACACTGGGGGACAGTATGGGTACATCTCTGCCACTATACCACTGGGGACAGTATGGGTACAGGTCTATAACTAAAGCACGGGACACCATGGGTACATCTCGGTCACTATAACACTGGCGACAGTATGGGTACAGGTCTGTCACTGTATAACACGGGGGAGCAGTATGGGTACAGGTCTGTCACTTTCACACTGGGGGACAGTATGGATACAGGTCTGCCACTATAACACTGTGGGCAGTATGGGTACAGGCCTGTCACTGTATAACAGTGGGGACAGTTTGGGTACAGGTCTGTCACTAGAACACTGGGGGACAGTATGGGTACAGGTCTGTCACTATAACACTGGGGGACAGTATGGGTACTGGTCTGTCACTACAGCACTGGAAGACAGTATGGGTACAGGTCTGTCACTGAATAACACGGGGGACAGTATGGGTACAGGTCTGTCACTGTATAACACTGGGAGACAGTATCGGTGCAGGTCTGTCACTATAACACTGGGGGACAGTGTGTACAGGTCTGTCACTGTATAACACTGGGGGACAGTATGGGTATAGGTCTGTCACTATAATACTGGGGGACAGTTTGGGTACAGGTCTGTCACTATAACACTGGGGGACAGTATGGGTACATCTCTGCAACTATAACATTGGGGGACAGTATGTGCACAGATCTGTCACTATAACACGGGACAGTGTGGGTACAGGTCTGTCACTGTATAACATTGGGGGACAGTATGGGTACAGGTCTGTCACTATATAACACTGAGGTAGAGTATGGATACAGGTCTGTCACTGTATAACACTGGGGGACATTATGGGGACAGGTGTGTCACTGTATAACACTGGGGGACAGTATGTGTACATCTCTGCCACTATAACACTGTGGGACAGTATGTGCACAGATCTGTCACTATAACACGGGACAGCATGGGTACAGGTCTGTCAGTACAACACTGGGGGACAGTATGAGTACAGGTCTGTCACTATAACACTGGGGGACAGTATGGGTACAGGTCTGTCACCATAACACTGGGGGCAGTATTGGTACAGGTCTGTCACTATAACACTGGGGGACAGTATGGGTACAGGTCTGTCACTATACTACTGGGGGACAGTATGGGTACAGGTCTGTCACTATAACACTGGGGGACAGTATGTGTACAGGTCTGTCACTATAACACTCGGGGACAGGATGGGTACATCTCTGCCACGATAACACTGGGGGGACAGTATGGGTACAGGTCTGTCGCTGTATACCACTGGGGGACTGTATGGGTACAGGTCTGCCACTATAACACTGGGAGGGCAGTATGGATACAGGTCTGTTACTGTATAACACTGGGGGACAGTATTTGTACAAGTCTGTCACTATAACACCGGAGGACAGTATGGGTACAGGTCTGTCACTATAACACTGGGGGACAGTATGGGTACTGCTCTGTTAGTATAACACTGGGGGGCAGTATTGATACAGGCCTGTCACTGTATAACACTGGGGGACAGTATGGGTACTGGTCTGTCACTATAACACTGGGGGACAGTATGGTTACAGGTCTGTCACTAACACTGAGGGACAGTATGGGTACAGGTCTGTTACTGTATAACACTGGAGGATAGTATGGGTACAGGTTAGTCACTATAATACTGGGGGACAGTATGGGTACAGGTCTGTCACTGTATAATACTGGGGGACAGTATGGGTACTGGTCTGTCACTGTATAACACTGGGGGGCAGTATGGGTACAGGTCTGTCACTGTATAATACTGGCTGACAGTATGGGTACAGGTCTGTCACTGTATAATACTGGGGGACAGTATGGGTACAGGTCTGTCACTGTGTAGCACTGGGAGTTAGTTTGGGTACAGGTCTGTCACTATTACACGTGGAGACAGTATGGGTACGTCTCTGCCACTATAACACTGGGGACAGTATGGGTGCAGGTCTGTTACTGTATAACACTGGAGGGCAGTACGGGTACAGGTCTGTCACTGTATAATACTGGGGGACAGTATGGGTACAGGTCTGTCGCTGTATAATACTGGGGGACAGTATGTGCACAGATCTGTCACTATAACACGGGACAGTATCGGTACAGGTCTGTCACTATAACACTGGGGACAGTATGGGTACAGGTCTGTCACCATAACACTGGGGGCAGTATGGGTACAGGTCTGTCACTGTATAACACTAGGGGACCGTATGGGTACAGATCTGTCACTGTATAACACTGGGGGACAGTATGTGCACAGATCTGTCACTATAACACGGGACAGTATCGGTACAGGTCTGTCACTATAACACTGGGAACAGTATGGGTACAGGTCTGTCACTATAACACTGGGGGACAGTATGGGTACAGGTCTGTCACCATAACACTGGGGGACAGTATGGGTACAGGTCTGTCATTGTATAACACTGGGGACAGTATGGGTACTGGTCTGTTACTATAACACTGGGTGGCAGTATTGGTACAGGTCTGTCACTGTGTAACACTGGGGGACAGTATGGGTACTGGTCTGTCACTATAACACTGGGGGACAGTATGTGTACAGGTCTGTCACTATAACACTGGGGGACAGTATGGGTACAGGTCTGTCACTATAACACTGGGGGTCAGTATGGGTACAGGTCTCTCACTTTATAACACTGGGGGACAGAATGGGTACAGGTCTGTCACTGTATTACCCTGGGGGACAGTATGTGTACAGGTCTGTCACTATAACGCTGGGGGACAGTATGGGTACAGGTCTGTCACTATAACACTGGGAACAGTATGGCTACAGGTCTATCACTGCATTACACTGGGGGACAGTATGGGTACAGGTCTGTCACTATATAACACTGAGGTAGAGTATGGCTACAGGTCTGTCACTGTTTAACACTGGGGGACAGTATGTGTACAACTCTGCCACTATGACACTGGGGGACAGTATGTGCACAGATCTGTCACTATAACACGGGACAGCATGGGTACAGGTCTGTCACTATAACACTGGGGGACAGAATGGGTACAGGTCTGTCACTATAACACTGGGGGACAGTATGTGTACAGGTCTGTCACTATAACACTGGGGGACAGTATGGGTACAGGTCTCTCACTTTATAACACTGGGGGACAGAATGGGTACAGGTCTGTCACTGTATTACACTGGGGGACAGTATGGGTACTGGTCTGTCACTATAACACTGGGGGACAGTATGTGTACAGGTCTGTCACTATAACACTGGGCGGCCGTACGGGTACAGGTCTGTCACTATAACACTGGGGGACAGTATGGGTACATCTCTGCCACTATAACACTGGGGACAGTATGGGTACAGGTCTATAACTAAAGCACGGGACACCATGGGTACATCTCGGTCACTATAACACTGGCGACAGTATGGGTACAGGTCTGTCACTGTATAACACGGGGGAGCAGTATGGGTACAGGTCTGTCACTATAACACTGGGGGATAGTAAGGATACAGGTCTGCCACTATAACACTGTGGGCAGTATGGGTACAGGTCTGTCACTGTATAACAGTGGGGACAGTTTGGGTACAGGTCTGTCACTATAACACTGGGGGACAGTATGGGTACAGGTCTGTCACTATAACACTGGGGGACAGTATGGGTACTGGTCTGTCACTACAGCACTGGAAGACAGTATGGGTACAGGTCTGTCACTGAATAACACGGGGGACAGTATGGGTACAGGTCTGTCACTGTATAACACTGGGAGACAGTATCGGTGCAGGTCTGTCACTATAACACTGGGGGACAGTGTGTACAGGTCTGTCACTGTATAACACTGGGGGACAGTATGGGTATAGGTCTGTCACTATAATACTGGGGGACAGTTTGGGTACAGGTCTGTCACTATAACACTGGGGGACAGTATGGGTACAGATCTGTCACTATAACACGGGACAGTGTGGGTACAGGTCTGTCACTGTATAACATTGGGGGACAGTATGGGTACAGGTCTGTCACTATATAACACTGAGGTAGAGTATGGATACAGGTCTGTCACTGTATAACACTGGGGGACATTATGGGGACAGGTGTGTCACTGTATAACACTGGGGGACAGTATGTGTACATCTCTGCCACTATAACACTGTGGGACAGTATGTGCACAGATCTGTCACTATAACACGGGACAGCATGGGTACAGGTCTGTCAGTACAACACTGGGGGACAGTATGAGTACAGGTCTGTCACTATAACACTGGGGGACAGTATGGGTACAGGTCTGTCACCATAACACTGGGGGCAGTATTGGTACAGGTCTGTCACTATAACACTGGGGGACAGTATGGGTACAGGTCTGTCACTATACTACTGGGGGACAGTATGGGTACAGGTCTGTCACTGTATAAGACTGGGTGCAGTATGGGAAGAGGTCTGTCAGTATAACACTGGGGGACAGTATGGGTACAGGTCTGTCACTGTATACCACTGGGGGACTGTATGGGTAGAGGTCTGTCACTAACACTGGGGGACAGTATGGGTACAGGTCTGTCCCTGTATACCGCTGGGGGACTGTATGGGTACAGGTCTGTCAGTATAACACTGGGGGACAGTATGCGTACAGGTCTGTCACTGTATAACACTGGGGGACAGTATTTGTACAAGTCTGTCACTATAACACTGGAGGACAGTATGGGTACAGGTCTGTCACTGTATAACACTGGGGGACAGTATGGGTACAGGTCTGTCACTATAACACTGGGGGACAGTATGGGTACAGGTCTGCCACTATAACACTGGGGACACTATGGGTACAGGTCTGTCACTATAACACGGGTCAGTATAGGTACAGGTCTGTCACTATAACACTGGGACGGCAGTATGGATACAGGTCTGTTACTGTTTTACACTGGGTGCAGTATGGGTACAGGTCTGTCAGTGTATAACACTGGGGGACAGTATGGGTGCAGGTCTGTCACTGTAAAACACTGGGGGACTGTATGGGTACAGGTCTGTCAATACAATAATAATACAATACAAATCGCTTTATTGGCATGATAAGGTACATCTTATGTTGCCAAAGCATCAAAATACATTTATGGTTGAACACATAAACGCGGTTCCATTCATACAGTGTATAAACAGGTATATCCCTGAGTTTATCAATATATTTTCGCCTTGTTTATATATACTCTTGTCTTAGTTTACTGGTTGTCCCTCTGTTCATGGCAAGCTGTAACATAGTGTGCCGCCAGTGTTACACAGCTTCTCTCCTCCCCCAGTAGGAATGGGAGTTTTTGGTTGTCAGTCAGATTTCTGAATTCAGGGCATATTTGTGAGAATTTTTGATAGAAATTCTCTCTGATGCCCTGATATTTTCCACAGGCTGTGAGGAAGTGCATCTCTGTCTCAACTACTCCCTGACTGCAGTGAGAGCATATCCTGTCTTCTCTTGGCAGCCTGGTCTGCCTGTGGTCTGTCACTGTGTAACACTGGGGGACAGTATGGGTACATCTCTGCCACTGTAACACTGGAGGGCAGTATGGGTCCATCTCTGTCACTGTATCACACGAGTCAGTATGGAAACAAGTCTGTCACTGTATAACACCGGAGGGCAGTATGGGTACAGGTCTGTCACTGTATAATACTGGGGGACAGTATGGGTACAGGTCTGTCACTGTGTAGCACTGGGAGTCAGTATGGGTACAGGTCTGTCACTATAGCACTGGGCGGCCGTATGGGTACAGGTCTGTCACTATAACACTGGGGGACAGTATGGGTACAGGTCTGTCACTATAACACTGGGGGACAGTATGGGTACAGGTCTGTCACTGTATAACGCTGGGGACAGTATGGGTACAGGTCTGTCACTGTATAACACTGGAGGGCAGTATGGGTACATCTCTGTCACTGTATAACACGAGTCAGTATGGAAACAAGTCTGTCACTGTATAACACCGGAGGGCAGTATGGGTACAGGTCTGTCACTGTATAATACTGGGGGACAGTTTGGGTACTGGTCTGTCACTGTATAACACTGGGGGGCAGTATGGGTACAGGTCTGTCACTGTATAATACTGATCTGTCACTGTATAATACGGGGGACAGTATGGGTACAGGTCTGTCACTGTGTAGCGCTGGGAGTCAGTATGGGTACAGGTCTGTCACTAACACGGGGAGACAGTATGGGTGCAGGTCTGTCACTATAACACTGGGCGGCCGTATGGGTACAGGTCTGTCACTATAACACTGGGGGACAGTATGGGTACAGGTCTGTCACTATAACACTGGGGGACAGTATGGGTACAGGTCTGTCACTGTATAACACTGGGGGACAGTATGGGTACAGGTCTGTCACTGTATAACATTGGGGGACTGTATGGGTACAGATCTGTCACTGTATAACACTGGGGACAGTATGGGTACAGGTCTGGCACTGTATAACACTGGGGGACAGTATGGGTACAGGTCTGTCACTGTAACACAAGACAGTATGGGTACAGGTCAGTCACTATAACATGGGACAGTATGGGTACATCTCTGTTCGTATAACACTGGGGGACAGTATGGGTACAGGTCTGTCACTATAACACGGGACAGTATGGGTACATCTCTGTTCGTATAACACTGGGGGACAGTATGGGTACAGGTCTGTCACTATAACACGGGACAGTATGGGTACATCTCTGTTCGTATAACACTGGGGGACAGTATGGGTACAGGTCTGTCACTATAACAGTGGGGGACAGTATGGGTACAGGTGTGTCACTGTATAATACTGAGGGGCAGAATGGATACAGGTCTGTCACCATAATAGTGGGTGGAGCACTGGTGAATACAGGCTTATTACCATATAACATGGGTGAAATAATGGTGTTTACAGGTCTGTTCCTATATTACACTGGGGGAAAGTACTGATGGGTGAAGATCTATACCTGTAGAACACTAGGGGGCAGTACTGCTGTTTACAGGTCTGCCATTTTATAACGGGTGAAATACTGTTGGGTACAGGTCTGTCGCTTTATAACAGTATAGGGTAAGATGCTCATGGGTACAGGTCTGTTGCTAAATAAGAGGCATAGAGTACAAAAGCTAGGAATTTATGATGAACCTTCATGCCGCACTGGTTCGGCCTCAACTGGAGTATTGTGTCCAATTCTGGGCACCGCACTTTAGGAAGGATGTGAAGGCTTTAGAGAGGGTACAGAAAAAATTTACGAGAATGATTCCAGGGCTAAGGGACTTCAGTTACATGGATAGACTGGAGAAGCTGGGTTGTTCTCCTTAGAGCAGAGAAGGTTGAGAGGAGATTTGATAGAGGTGTTCAAAATCATGAGGGGTCTAGACAGAGTAGATAGAGAGAAACTGTTCCCATTGGCGGAAGGGTTGAGAACTGGAGGTCACAGATTTAAGGTGATTGGCAAAAAAAACAAAGGCGACATCAGGAAAAACTTTTTTACGCAGCGAGTGGTTAGGATCTGGAATGCACTGCCTGAGAGGGTGGTGGAGGCAGATTCAATTGTGGGTTTCAAAAGGGAATTGGATAAGTACCTGAAGGAAAATAAATTTGCAGGGCTACACAGAAAGGGCGGGGGAATGGGACTAGCTGAAGTGCTCTTGCAGAGAGCTGGCACGGGCTCGACGGGCCGAATGGCCTCCTGTGCTGTAACCATTCTATGATTCTATAACAGTAGGTTGAGGTGCTGGTGGGTACAGGTCTGTCACTAACTAACAGTAGCGTGAGATGCTAGTGTGTACAGGTCTGTCGCTATATAACAGTCGGGTGCAGTACTGGTGGGTACATGTCTGTCACTGTATAACTGGGATGCAGTACTGGTGGGGACAAGTCTGTCACTGTATAACTGGGGTACCATACTGGTGGGGACAGGTCTGTCACTGTATAACTGGGATGCAGTACTGGTGGGGACAGGTCTGTCACTGTATAACTGGGGTACCGTACTGGTGGGGACAGGTCTGTCACTGTCTGACTGGGGTACCGTACTGGTGGGGACAGGTCTGTCACTGTGTAACTGGGGTACCGTGCTGGTGGGGACAGGTCTGTCACTGTATAACTGGGTGCAGTACTGGTGGGGACAGGTCTGTCACTGTATAACTGGGGTACCGTACTGGCAGGGACAGGTCTGTCACTGTATAACTGGGGTACCGTACTGGCAGGGACAGGTCTGTCACTGTATAACTGGGGTACCGTACTGGCAGGGACAGGTCTGTCACTGTATAACTGGGGTACCGTACTGGCAGGGACAGGTCTGTCACTGTATAACTGGGGTACCGTACTGGCGGGGACAGGTCTGTCACTGTATAACTGGGTGCAGTACTGGTGGGGACAGGTCTGTCACTGTATAACTGGGGTACCGTACTGGCGGGGACAGGTCTGTCACTGTATAACTGGGGTACCGTACTGGCGGGGACAGGTCTGTCACTGTATAACTGGGGTGCAGTACTGGTGCGGACAGGCCTGTCGCTGTATAACTGGGTGCAGAACTGGTGGGGACAGGTCTGTCACTGTATAACTGGGGTACCGTACTGGTGGGGACAGGTCTGTCACTGTATAACTGGGGTACCGTACTGGCAGGGACAGGTCTGTCACTGTATAACTGGGGTGCAGTACTGGTGGGCACAGGTCTGTCACTGTATAACTGGGGTACCGTACTGGTGGGGACAGGTCTGTCACTGTATAACACTGGGGTACTGTACTGGTGGGGACAGGTCTGTCACTAGTGATGATAGTACAGGTAGAAACAGTTTCAAGTGATGTACTAATAATTAATTCACAGGAAGTGCTTTGCACAACATTTAGGCATGTTGGTTTCCATGTACCTCGTTTCCCTGTGATTTTTTATGAATCATAGTTGCATCTATTAAGCTTTGATAAGCTGAATAAGATTGAACTGTACTGATGACTGACCAGTGTGTTCCTGGGTATTATTAAATTACCCCCTGTTTGCATTCAGTCTTCCTCTCTAACAGAAGAGCGGGAGATTTGCACTACTGATGCTGGACTACAGCGAGCCCCATGTGGCTGCAGTTCACCCCAGCTCAGGCACTGGGCTTTTAACTATTGTGGTAAATAACCCTGCACCGTTTGGACCTGACTGTTTAGCATTGATTCAGCTGGAGTTTCAGAACTGTGGTGAATGTGCAGCTGTGGTATAAGTGGGGACACCCGTGTGAGTGCTACAGCTGTAAGGAAATCCTTGATCTGTTGGGATTGTCACACCAGCAGATGGGTCCTAAATATAGATGGGTAGATGCAGAGTGGCGGTGGGTGGGTTGGGGAATTGTACCTTTGAAAGTCAACCACGAGCCCACAGAGGCCCACAGCAGGAGAATCATTCATTCCTGTCCACAGTGCCCCCATGCTGCAGTCATTTCCTGCTGTGTCCTTGTCTGACCCAGTTCTAGGGAAAGCATAGAAACATAGAAGATAGGAGCAGGAGTAGGCCATTCGGCCCCTCAAGCCTGCTCTGCCATTCAATGAGATCATGGCTGATCATCCAAATTCAGTACCCTGTCCCTGCCTTCTCCCCATATCCCTTGATCCCTTTAGCCTTAAGAAATATATCCAACTCCTTCTTGAATATATTTAATGAATTGGCCTCAACTGCCTTCTGTGGTAGAGAATTCCACAGGTTCACCACTCTGGGTGAAGAAATTCCTCCTCATCTCTGTCCAAAATGGCTTACCCCTTATCCTTAGACTGTGACCCCTGGTTCTGGACTCCCCCGCCATCAGGAACATCCTTCCTGCATCTAGTCTGTCTAGTCCTGTTAGAATTTTATAAGTTTCAATGAGATCCCCTCTCATTCTTCTAAACTCCAGCGAGTATAATCCCAATCGACCCAATCTCTCCTCATCCGTCATTCCTGCCATCCCAGGTATCAGTCTGGTGAATCTTCGCTGCACTCCCTCCATGGCAAGAACATCCTTCCTCAGATAAGGCGACCAAAACTGCACACAATACTCAAGGTGTGGTCTCACCAAGGCCCTGTACAACTGCAGCAAGACATCCTTGTTCCTGTACTTGAACCCTCTCACTACGAAGGCAGTTTTCTGCATTTTAAATTATCATCTTTGAGGTAGCCCCAGATGGATAAAAACATTCTTTCTGTTCCTGTTCTGCTCACTTTATGATTCACAGTAACTGGATAATGTGCCACTCACGTGGTGACCCTTTCATTTTATGAATCTTGGCAAAGCCTTGGAGCAATCGCTAACATCCAGCAATTCTGCTTGGAGAAGCTCCATTGCTCACTTCGACGTTCAGTGAAGCGTGCTGCTCCTTAAACAAGAAGGGGAGGAACCCTTATACCTTTTTGTTGTTTTAATCAAAATAAACTTAGAATAACAACAATTTGCATTTACATAGCGACTTTAACATTGTAAAAACGTCCCAAGGTGCTTCACAAGAGTGTTATCAGACAAAATTTAACGCCGAGCCACATGAGATATCAGAGCAAGTGACCAAAAGCTCAGTTAAAGAGGTAGGTTTTAAGGCGCATGTTACAGGAGGAGAGAAAGGTGGAGATGTTTAAGGAGGGAATTCCAGAGCTTCGGGCCAAGGCAACGGAAGGCACTTATTTTATTTGATAAAACACACCTGGTATGTCAGCTCGGCTCAAGTGGTAGCGACTCCCCTTTCAGTCAGTGATGGGTTCCAGCCCCACTACACCTTATATAATACTTTGAAGTGACATAGCCACATTAGTTAAGAGGTGCCGATACAGTGACGTTCCTTCTGAACGTAAGGGACATGCAAACAGGCCTTTAGACTGTGAGAGAGATAAACAGCCTTCAGAACATAAGGGAGACCTTTTGCCTCAGTTTTCACTTAAGACGATAAAAATGGGCCTGAAGGAATACTTGAGGAAGATGCGGAGATAAATATTTAAAAGGACATTGTATTAAAAAAGATCATGGGGCTGAAAGTGGAAAGTTCACTAGGCCTTGATGCTATGTATCCCAAAATACTGAAAGAGGTTGGAAAGGAGATGGCACTAGCCATAATTTTCCCCAAAATTTTGGAAGTGGCAATTGTGCCAAAGGATTGGAAGATGTGTTCAAGAAAGGGGAACGGGATAAACCAAGAACTTATAGACCGGATAGTCTTATCTCAGTTGCGTGTAAACGTTTAGAATACAGGATAGAATTAGTGAACACTTAGAAAAGCATGGCCCAATCAGAGACAGTCAGCATAGATTTGTAAAGGGCAGGTCATGCTTTATTAATGTAACTTTATTTTGAGAAAATCACAGAGCACAGATAAAGGGGATGTTATGGATATTGTCTTTTTGGATTTTCAGAGGACGTTGCATAAGGTTCACACAAGAGACTTTAGAAAATTTAGGCACAAAGTATTAAAGGGAATGGAGCATGTTAAAGGGGTGACTAGGTGACAGAAAGCAAAGAGTAGGGATAAATGGGTGTCAGATTGGTGGGATATCAGTAGTGGTGTGTCCCAGGGATCTGTGCTGGGATTTCTTTTGTTTTCCATGTACATCAATAATTTGGACATAAACACAAGAGGAATAGAGAATCAAAGTTTGCTGATGGTTCCAAAATAGGGGGGATAGCAAACTGTGAGGAAGAATACACTAGGAGATCAACAGGTTAGCAGATAGGTGGCAGATGCAGTTCAATGCAGAGAAATATGCAGTGCAAAATAGGGGGGATAGCAAACTGTGAGGAAGAATACACTAGGAGATCAACAGGTTAGCAGATAGGTGGCAGATGCAGTTCAATGCAGAGAAATATGCAGTGCACTTTAGAGCAAAAACACTGAAAGGAAGTGTACCCTAAATGGTACAGCTCTTAACAGAGTGGAGGAAGAGATCGAGGGGTGCGGTGGTCAAAATGTCATAAAAAGGTAGTGAGATTGTAGGGGCATTAAATATTTAAAAAAGGAAGCGATGTTGAATTTGTATGAGATGTTGGTTGAGGCACAGTCAGGGTAATATGTGCAGTTCTTGCACTTCATTAGAGAAGATATTTGAGCTATGGAAAGGGTACAACAAAGACTCGAATGATACCAGGAATGAGAAGTTATAGTTATGACAAAAGGCACCGTCTCACTGGGGTAGAAAAGGTTAAGGGGGAGTCCAATTGAGGTTTTCCAAATTGTGAAAGATTATACTGATTGGTGAATTGGTAACAAGTGGGCATAGACTGGGGATGATCATTAGAAGGACGAAAGGAGAAATTAGAAGTTTTTTTAATTGAGGGTTATTGGAACGTGGAATAATAGAAAGAATTGGCATTTATAAAGCGCCTTTACGACCTCGGAACGTCCCAAAGTGTTCAATGAAGTATTATTGAGTGCTTCATCACAAGTGGCTATTGAGACAGAGACTATATAACAATAGTTGAAAGGAGATTAGATAGATATTTGAAAATAAATAATATAAAAGGTTACGGAGAAAGGCCAGGTAAATGGTATTAGAGTAGATCAAAAATCTCATACTTTTCAGGATATTAAAAAGGCAAGTTGTGCTCTTAAGTCATCTAGTAACACCAGGGCCTAATCCCATGCTCCTTTTTGAGCAAATAAAGCAGGCAAAACAAACAAGAGTGTTAATCTGTAAGGGAAAAAAGAAAGCACTTGCATATAGCATTTTATCACACCTTCGGGCATCCCAAAACGCTTTGCAACCACTTTGAAATTAATCCTCTATTATTAAGTAGGCAAATTCGGCAGCCAACTCGTGCACAGGAAGGTCCCACAAATGTTCAGTGAGATGAACAATGAGTTAATCTGTTTGACGGAGGAATGTTGGCCGAGGCACCAGGAGAGCTCCCTGTTTTTCTGCAAGTAATGCCAGGGGATCTATCATATGCACCTAAACAGGCAGACTGGAGCTCAGTTTAACATCTGATCCGAAAGACGGCATAAATGCACTGAAGCACAAATTAGAATTTTACACTCCGCACAGGCTATAATCCAACTGGGCAGTGGTTCTATGGTGCAACCTTCAGCAATGACCCATGCAATCCATTGCCTGAAGCAAAATAAACTCAATTCTCCTGGGGAACTGGGTGGTGCAGTGGTTTAGACACTTGCCTTTCATCTCTGGAGCCTGGATTTCAATCCAGCCAGAATGATGGGAATGAAACTTTCTCTGTCTGCTGGCTTTGAGTCTGATTTAAAATTAGTTTGAGCAGTCTCGGTTTGACACTAGGCATCAGAAACTGGTCCTAATTTGACATTAATTGGCAATCCGGCTTGGAGAAGTCACAGGATGGCTCATGTGGGAAATGGAAAAATGTCACCCTGGTGCAAATAGGGGGTGGTCTTCTGAAGGTTGGGGCTGAGGGATATTGCAGCGGTGAAGAGGGAGCTTCGCTCTGCAACCGAGGACTACCTCATGCTGACATGGGGCTGGATTTTCCCAGCCCTGAGGAGGTGGGCTTGGAGGTGGGACTGCTGGGAAAATGGGAAAAATTGGGAACGGGTCCCAACCCGCCTTAGAACCATCTTCCCGGGAGGCGGGTCCCCGACTTGCGCAGGGACCCGACTCCTAGCGGCGGGAAGCGGATTAGAGCCAATTAACTGCCTGTTAACAGGTAGTTAACAGGCAGTTAAGAGGCTTTTCCCCATTTTCAGCCTGCTGATGCGGCCTTCCCGATGACGGGAAACCCCCACGAGGCGAGCTGTGGGTCTGCTGCAGTGTAAGTGTGGAAATGACAGATGCAGAGGTAGTATGATGGGTGCAGTGGTGCACAGGTAAGTATGAAAGGTGAGAGAATGTACTGAGAAATATTTTTATTCTGTTTATATGTATCTGCAGCTGACGAGATTTGATGTTTCTGTGAAGCCTCATCTGATCGGCAGAATTGACAGATGGCTTCTGCAATCTCACGTGCAGCTGCCATCTGTTTTCTCCTAAGGAGAGAGTCACTTGTGAGCCTGGGTGCAAGGGCTCACCTTTGGGCAGTGATTGTCAGTGTTTGACAGCACCTCAATGCTGTCAAACACTGACAATTCATCTGTCAAAAAATTATGGGGCCTGTCATTTTAACAAAATCGGCAGATGAAGCGTCATGCACTGACGTCATCTGACACCGGCTTTTCCTTAATTGGCCGGCAAGCCCGCAGGGCTGGCTTAACGAGGCAAATCAGAGCAAAATAGCGTCAGGTCGTCAGACGTCGCTGGGGCGGGACTAGAACCCGGAAACCAGCAGTCCCGCCCCCAACGCGCCTCCTCAGGTAAGATCCCGGCCAGGGTGTCTGAAATGGGAAGAGGTCCATTCCCCAGCACTAACATCCCTTCACCTTGATGAGCGCAACATTTGTTTTTAATTTAAAGAAAACACAACACTAAAACCTCGTGCTTGTTTAGTCAGGTTAGTACGTCAGCACCAACATCTGCCAAAGGCTTTAAATACTGTGTAAAACTCAGTTTCACTGGTGCTCACAATCATTGTGCCTGTACAAGAGACCATGAGTTGTTGCTTTTGCCTTGGGCTCATGACGTGCATATGTAAGGAGCAGCTACACTGTTTCCTGTGTTACTCAAAACAACACAGATGCCAAGACAGTATGCCGAGAAACCTAACTTTGCTCAAACGCTTCAGGCCATTCATTGCTGCTAACGGATTGGTTTCATTTAAGCTTTGCTTCAGATTAAAGACTGATTAAAGGATACGCTGAGAAAGTGAGCAGATAGGGTTGGTCTGTAATAAAGAGATCGACTTTTTGGGGCTCAACGATCTTTTCCTGTTTCTAAAATTGCCTGTGTTCCTCTGTGTTGGGCAGCATGTACAGTCTCAACCTGTGATAAATTAAAAGAATTGACAGATTAAGATTTGCATTCAGGCATGTCACATTCCCTAATACGATAGCAAAATACTGCGGATGCTGGAAATCCGAAATAACAACAGAAAATGCTGGAAAAACTCAGCAGGCCAGGCAACATCCATGGAGAGAGAAATAGAGTCAACGTTTTGGGTCGAAACCCTTCTGTAGAAGGCACAATCCCACAATCCTGTTCATCTGTATGGCTGCAGCAATCCAGTATCGCTAACAGAACACAGTGCACAAAATTAAAAAATTCTATCCAGTGCCACTATTGAACCAGACCCGGAAGATTGCTGCCTGGACATGATCAAGCTTCCTGGTTGCCTCCTAATTGCAGCCCAGCATTGCATCCTATTAAAAGGCTCTCTCTTCCCCCTCCCCCTCAAGTCACTGTGGATTAAATTGCAAAGGAGAAGTGAAGAATTTTGAGACTCTCCCCTTACAACTGATCATTTTTTTACTGACCCTGAATCCCTCAGGATTCAGACGTGCACCCGCATTGGGTGGAGACACCTTGTTTTACTCCTGTGGCAGCTCCATTTAAGCATCTTATGTTCTTATATCTTGATGCACAAGCACATGTTGACACATTAGAGCTGTGTGCATACCTACTGTGCCCGCAGATAATATATTCAGTCAAACAATGGGGGTGGAACCAATAGCAGCACAGAACAAGGCTGTCACAAATTATCAATAAGATAGCTTACAAATTTTTCAATGTCCTTCAAACTAGATACCATCTTAGCCAGACTAAAATTTTCACAACATATCAAAAATCCCTTCCTACTATCTGAAAGGCTACGTTCCCATCAGCGCTCTATATATAGTTTAAAACAGCAACCCGCACAGTTAAGTATTTTACTTAATTTAGAAAACATGGACCTACATCAATAACTCAGCTGCAATAACTTTCTCAATGAATGTAAAACGACAGAATTAGTACTAGCTGAGCAGAGGAGAACTGTAGGAGGAAGGGTGAACCACTTCAATGTGCGTGCAAAACTCCAGCGTGAGTCAATGCAGGCGCTTCCTAGTGGGTTGTGGATGGAGTGGAGGATGAAGGCAGCGGATCTCCGGGGTTGCAAGGCGAGCTGACGGTTTATAATAACAGGTGTCCATTTTGGCCTCGGGGTTGAGATTCAGAGGCAGTCCTCAACCACCTCCTATGACTAGAAGTAAAGTGGGAAATCTGGAGGAAGATGGTGTCCAAGGGCAGCTCCTTTGCTCAGCTATTTCGTAACCCTCTCAATTGGAAGGGTCATGCATGTTGTGTATGTACCTTTAAGGGAATAACTGGTCTTAGACTGCAGTACCGGCAGTGACCACCCCTGTATAAAAGGCCCTAGCAGGCTTCTGTATTTTCAGTCAGACGCTGCCTCCTGTTCCGTAAAGTACCTGTTAAACTGTTCTCCCGAAGTCCGTGTATTATTGAGGCGCGGACCTTACAGTGGCGACGAGTAAGTTCGAACTCACCTGCAGTGTGGCATCATCTCACGGGGATCTCGCCTGAAAGGAAGGTCCTGGAAGGTCGTAGTCTGAGCAACGGGCGTCGACCGAGGGCAACCGCCCAAAGAATCCATCAGTGTTTGGAGAATTGCGGGAGAGACTGTGGTTCCAGCGAATCATGCTGGTAGCAGGTAGCGCGCTGACCCTTCTGGACTGCGGCGGGCTCAAGCTCGATCGAGCGGCTCTACAAAACGGGCCGCGCAGCGTCGCCGGGAAAAGAAAACGAGAGAGAGGGTGGAGCGCACGGGGCGCGGTCGGTGCTCAAGAACAGGACAGCGGAGAGAAACTAAATGGGGGGGAAGGAAAGCGAGACGCGCCGAAGCTGCGGGTCGCCGCCATTACCCCGTAGAACGCTAGGAGCAGCGTGGCAGTAAGGGGAAGAAGCAAAAGCGTGGGAGGCGCCATTTTATCCCGTTGGGGAAGAAGCAAAAGCGCGGGAGGCGCCATTTTATTCCATTGGGGAAGAAGCAAAAGCGCGGGAGGCGCCATTTTAAATCGCCCAAGATGCCGAAAAGTGGCAGTATCACTGCTTTCGACAACGAGGTAGAAGACTGGACCACGTATGTGGAAAGAATTGAAGTGTACTGCAAGGCAAATGAGGTGGCTGATGGAAAGAGGGCGTCGGTATTATTAAATCTGATGGGTGCGAGTACGTACGGCCTATTGCGGAATTTAATTACCCCAGCTAAACCAATGGAGAAAAGTTTTGAGGAGATTGTTCATATCTTTCAGGAACACCTAAGCCCTACACCACTGCTGATAGCAGAAAGATTCAAGTTCCATAAAAGAAACCAGCACAAAGATGAGAGCAATGCTGACTATCTTACGGAACTACACAAGTTATCGAAGCACTGCCAGTTCGGAGCAGGACTGGCAGACACCTTACGGGATAAGTTTGTCTGCGGGCTCCAGAGTGAAGGAACCCAGAAGCGACTACTTTCAAAAAAGGACCTGACGCTAGAACAGGCTTTCAGCGTGGCAGTATCCTACGAAGCAGCAGCACGGGGAGCTGCGGAAATACAACAGAAACCACAAGAATACAGCGCTAACGAAATGGCGTATGGAGCCGAAAAGTGCTATCGCTGTGGCAGAACAACCCATGAGCAGAAGGACTGCTGGTTTAAAGACAAAATATGCAGGCAATGTGGGAAAATGGGACATATAGCAAGAGTCTGCAGGTCGGGAAAGAAGACCAACATGACAAGAACTACTAAGGAACAGTACAGGAAAGTAAAGAAACTGACAGATAGTAGTTCAGAAGATCAGGAGAGTGATAAGGACTCCGGGAGCAGGCGACTAAGTTGTTTAAAGTTACACAACGTGATCGCAAAGGAAGATCACCGAACCATTTGGGTCACCCTCATGATAGCAGGGTCCCCAGTAAAGATGGAATTGGACACAGGATCAGCCCTAACTGTCATGAATCGACGAGACTATGAGCGGCTATTCTCACACATACCCTTAAAGGACACGTCCATTGTATTGAAGACATACATGGGGCAAAATGTCTACCCCAGAGGAAAAATAAGGGTGCCAGTTGAATATAACGGAAAGGAAACACAGAAACTATACATGTATATACTACGAGATGGAGGACCACCATTATTGGGACGTGAATGGATCCGAAAACTACAATTGGATTGGCATTCCATTCTGGCACTAACTGTGACTGACAAAAAAGATGATGACGTCGCACCTGGACGTCTGTCACAAATTCTATCTGACGTGGAAGAGGTGTTCCAACAAGGACATGGGACTCTAAAAGGAGTAAAGGCAACCATAAAGATTGAGGATAACGCAACCCCAAAATTTTTCAAGGCCAGACCGGTGCCATACGCGATACGCCCAGCTGTGGAAGCTGAACTGGAGCGTTCGGGGGTGCTGCCCAAGGTGGGCCACACCCATCGTTCCTGTAATGAAGAAAGCATTGAGCAGCACGCCTGGGGAGCCAAGGAAGGTTCGCATCTGTGGGGACTTCAAGGTGACTGTGAACCCAGTCCTGCACACTACAGTATCCGTTTCCGCGGATAGAAGATATTTTCGCCTCACTATCTGGAGGGAAACGTTTTACAAAGATTCACCTGGCTCAAGCGTATCTACAAATGGAGGTGGAAGAAGCATCTAGGAAATACCTAACGATAAACACTCACAAAGGCCTTTACCAGTACAATCGACTGGTGTTTGGGGTAGCATCGGCCCCGGCTATTTGGCAGAGGGCAATGGAACAAGTCCTGCAAGGGATCCCGGGGACCCAGTGTTATTTGGACGACATCCTGGTTACGGGCGAAAATGACAATGAACACCTTGCCAACCTGGAACAGGTGCTCACGAGATTGCAGGAATATGGGCTACGAGCCAACCGTCCCAAATGCGAGTTCTTCAGGAGACAAATCTCGTATGGTGGCCACATGATTGATGAGGAAGGGTTGCATACGTTGCCGGGCAAGATTGAGGCTGTAGTCAAGGCTCCAGCACCGGAAAATGTGTCGCAACTGAGGTCGTTCCTCGGGTTGGTGAACTGCTACCATAAGTTCTTGCCGAATTTATCTACAATTCTGCACCCACTGAACGCCCTGCTTCAAACTGGTGTAACATGGAAATGGAGTGATGAGTGTAAGCGTGCCTTTCAGGAATGTAAATGCCAAATCACTTCAAAAGAAGTATTGGCCCACGACAACCCAACACTACCGATTCGGTTGGCATGTGATGCGTCACCTTACGGCATTGGAGCGGTGCTGTCACACAAATTCCGTGATGGTTCAGAGAGGCCAATAGCCTTTGCATCGCGCTCGCTAACCTCAGCCGAGCGTAACTACGCCCAGATTGACAGGGAGGCCCTCAGCCTGGTGTGGTGGGTGAAGAAGTTCAATCACTATCTGCACGGGCAGAAATTCACCCTACTGACTGATCATCAACCCCTGGTCTCAATTTTTAACCCAAAGAAGGGCGTTCCGGTGATGACGGCGCAACGGCTGCAAAGATGGTCACTTTTTCTAGGGGCACATCAGTATGACATAGAGTACAAAGGTACGAAACAACATGGAAACGCTGATGGGCTGTCGCGCCTACCGTTGCCTACGGCGGAAGAAGCACCTGCAGTGGACCCTGTGGAGATATTCCATGCGACCACAGTCGAATGTTTGCCTGTTACAAATGCAAGTATTGAGAAGGAAACCCGAAATGACCCGACACACTCTCGGGTCTATGATTTGACGGTGAAGGGATGGCCAGCATATGGCGACTCACTGTTGCCAGCATTCTCGCCAAGGAGAGAACAGCTGTCAGTGTGCCGGGGAACCTTGATGTGTGGATCCCGAGTGGTAATTCCACCCAAGTTGAGAGATAGAGTATTCAATGAGCTTCACGAGGGTCATCTGGGAGGGGTAAAAATGAAGAGCCTAGCCAGGGCGTTTGTGTGGTGGCCGGGAATCGATAAAGAAATCGAGGATATGACCAAGAGATGCACAGGATGCCAGAAAGTCCAAAACGCTCCACCACAGGCCCCGCAACATCCATGGGAGTGGCCCTCATCTCCATGGGTACACATTGAGTCCATAAATGGACCAGCGAAATCAATGTTTCTAATCGCTGTGGACGCCCATTCGAAATGGCCAGAGGTCATTAAAATGTCCTCCACCACCACAGAGAAAACTATTGCAGTCCTAAGGACCATCTTCGCCAGGAATGGGTTGCCAGAACAGATTTGTTCTGACAATGGCCCACAGTTTGTGTCTGAGGATTTCCGGAGGTTCCTGAAGAATAATGGGGTGAAACATTACACATCTGCCCCATATCATCCAGCCACAAATGGATTGGCTGAGAGGTTTGTTCAGACCTTTAAAAAGGCCATAAAGGCAATGTATAATGACGACATACCACTACAACACAAGGTGGATAACTTCTTGTTTGCTTACCGGAATGCGACACATGCAGTAACCAACCAAACTCCAGCCGTACTGTTTTTCAACCGGAGACTAAGATGTCGCTTGGATTTGCTCAAACCAAATGTAAGACGAGATGTTGAGGATAAGCAGTTCCAGCACATAAATGAGAAGCCAACCAGGAGCTTCAAGATAGGGCAACCAGTCTTGGCCCGCGACTACCGAACAGAAAAATGGCAGCCAGGAACCACTAATGTACACAGTGGACGTTGGAGAGAGCATCGTGAGACGCCATGCTGACCAGATTCTAGAGTCACAGGAACAAGCCAAACCTGTACCACAAGCATGTGCACCTGGTAATGAGCCCGAAGTACAGATTGCGTCTACCTCAGAAGCAGGGGTATTGGAAGCTGACGAACCAACCAATGACAATGAGCCAGAATTGACTCCACCGCCAGAACAGGATACTCGAGAAAGGCGCGATCCAGTCCGGATCAGGAAGCCTCCTCAAAGACTGAACTTATAAATGATTATTTCAGTTGATGTATATATTACTGAGAAAATTGTAATTGTAATTAGTTATTATTTAGTTGTTAAATGAATGTTATGTACTGTTTATCTAAAAGGGGAGGAATTGTTGTGTATGTACCTTTAAGGGAATAACTGGTCTTAGACTGCAGTACTGCCAGTGACCACCCCTGTATAAAAGGCCCTAGCAGGCTTCTGTATTTTCAGTCTGACGCTGCCTCTTGTTCAGTAAAGTACCTGTTAAACTGTTCTCCCGAAGTCCGTGTATTATTGAGGCGCGGACCTTACAATGCATACGATCCCTGGCAGACAAGGAGGCTCATTGCCAGCCGTCTGTTTAAAGAAATCCTGTTTGTTAGGACGGCTTGGAAACATCTGTTACAATTAAGCCTGTGCACCATTAAGGTCTTTGGTATTTTTCTGTTTCTGTTAAATTCTTTATATAGTCATCTCAGGATGATCTCATAAGGAGTATGAAGCCTGGAATGAGGGAGTGGAACTACAAGCAAGAGTCAAGCTATTTGCCAGAATTGGTGGAGCATTCACTCAATAGTGTTGCATTTTTGTGGCCTTGTGGTCTGTACCTAAAGAGAACTCACTCCAACATGTCCCCTTTCAGCTCTCTGTATAACTGTCAGATGTGTATCTTCTGTAACGACAATAGTTAGGTACATAAGTGTTTGTAGTAACATGTAGAATCTTGCCCCAGATTGTAGCAGAGGATCATTCTATGCTGTACTGTAAAGCTATTGTGAGTAATTTGTAAATCAGCAGCAAATCCTGGTAATTTTACTGAAATATATAGTAATGCAATCCCCAAAATAGCCAAATTGGTGACTGCCCTTATATCAATGCAGCTCCCTCACACTGTCATTAACTCCTTCCACTCAGTGCCCTGTGTTACTGGCACGGTTCCTCCGAGGTTCTCACAGCTCTTCTGCCGAAGTTACGATGGATGATCAGGAGAACGCCCTGAGGAAATTCTACCCCATGAATTTTAAACCAGATAGTGTTAACCTGCCGAATGCAGCACAGGAAAAGGATTTGTGGTATTGGTGGACAGGTCACCGAAACCACCTCGACAGTATGTGGCGGCCGTAAATAAGGCAAATAGGATGTTGGGCTATATAGCGCATGGAATAAAACACAAAGCACAGGATGTGATACTGAGTCTATGCAAGACATTGGGTCATCCTCATCTAGAGTACTGTGCGCAGTTCTGGTCACAGGAAGGACATCAGGGCACTGGAAAAGGTACAGCAAAGGGCCACTTATCTGATACCTGGCATCAGATACCTGAACTACAAGGAGGGACGACAGAACTGAGTTTGTTTATAATAGAGAAGACAGTGTCTTATTGAGGTATTCAAGATCCTTAAAGGTATCGGCAAGTTGACTCCTGAGAAACAGCTTACCATGGCCCTGAGAGTGTCAACGAGAGGACTCAGAAGAGGGGAAGTGAATGGGACAGAGCAACTACAATTACTAAACAGGGCAGGTGGTAAATGTTTGGGATAGTGTGCACAGGGCTGTGATCAAGGCCAGTAATATAAGTGATTTTAACATGGAGTTGGAATGGAATTTGTCAGCGATGTCAGTTGAGGGATGTAGGTAGTGAACTGCCTCTTCTGTGCTTGGACTGCGGGGCCAGCCAGATGAACCAAAATGGCTGTTTCTGGTCCTGTACGTTCCTATGTTTCTATGAAAAATTTAGCCTTGCTGACTGACTGGATGTGGAGCAGTAAGGAGGTCAGCTCAGTGTCAAAGCAGAATGCTGAGTTTGTGTGCCATTTCAAGACAATGGTTAGGCCACAGTTAGAGTACTGTGTTCAGCATCAGGCACCCCATTGTAGAAAGGACATTGAAGCACGGAGAGTGTTCAGCATAGATTTACCAGGATGATGCCAGAAATGGGAATCTATAGTTGAGGAGAGACTTGAGATACTGGGACTGTTTATATTGGCTTACACAAGGCTAAGAGAAGATTTGATAGAGGTTTTTAAGATTATGAAAGGTTTTGATAGAGTGAATTGGGAAAGAATATTTCCTCTGGTTTGGGAGTTGGTGACAAAGGGTCATCAATTTAAAATTGTCACGAAGAGAGCGAGGAGACAGGGTGAAGAAATTTCCTTTCACATTTCCTTCTTTAAGCGTGCCACAGAAAGTGATTCAGGCAGTGACAATTGCAACTTTTAAGGAAAACATGGATAAATATGTGAAGAATGTACAGGGCTATGGGGAGAGTGTGGGCCAGTGGGTTTAGTTCGGAATTGCGCTCGCAAAGAGGTAGTTTGGACACGATGGGCTGAATGGCCTCCTGTGGTTCGACCTGGTCCATCTTGAGTGGGTGACTGAGGAGGTTGATGGAGCTGATCAGAGATATGTTGATACTGTGGGAACGAAGCAGGATGGTTTGCCTATATTGAGCTGAAGGAAATTAAAGTCTGTCCAAGTCTTGATGTCAAACAGCACAGGCATGGAGTTGTCAGTGGAGAGGTAGAATTAGACGTGTGAAAACTAACCATATGCTTGCACAAGATCTCTTCAGAGGATAGCATGTTGAATCACAGAATGATACAGCACAGAAGGAGGCCATTCAGCCCATCGGGCCTGTGCCGACTCTTTGATACAGCTATCCAATTAATCCTGCTCCCCTGCTCTTTCCTCATTGCCCTGTCATTTTTTTCCCTTCAAGTATTTGGCCAATTCCAATGTGGATGATAAATAAGTGGATCAAGGATAGAGCAGTGGGCGCACTGCAGGTGATTTTGCAGGCATGGGAGGAGATAACATTGGAGGAGATAACATTTGAGGCGATGTAGTAGCTGCATTGGGGCAGATAAGAATGTAACCAGGAGAGAATAGTGTCATGATAATGAAGCAGAAGGAATGGTCAAAAGCTTTGAAAGTGATAAAGAGGAGAGTTAACAGATGTGCAGGATGCCATTGGTGACTCAAGGCTAAGAAGTTAACATTTTTTGGTAATACGTACATAAAAGACGGTGGGTTTTCTTTTAAATATTTTTTCTGTTTCTCTCCCCTCCCTTGAGAGCACTGACTCTCACTGGCTTCCCGGTTGCCATCCGCCCTCCAGTATCTCAGTCAAGTGACTTCTTCATGTGTAAGGCTAGCCATTGAGTATTAGGAACCTATTCATTGCAAAGGGCATTACAACCGAGCCTGATTCTGTTCCCATCCAATGTCCACACATGTGCACTTTCCAGCAGGAGCCACTGGATAATCAGCAACATAAATCCTGGCTGATCTCCTTCCCCCCACCTCCCCCCGCCACCACCCCCCCCCCCCCCAAAGCCCAAGGGCACTGAGGCCAATTATAGCAACCTAATCTTGCTCCATCAGTGGAAGTTTTTTTTAACCTATTGTGCTCTCCATTACCATTTAAAGATGATGGTAATATGTTCATAAATCAGTGCGTTTTTAAACCGTAGGTCTTGACTGCACTATATGTATGCTAGAGGATCTACAGTATTGCAGAATTCTCACAGAATCATCAAACTTACAGCACAGAAGGAGGCCATGCATACAGCCCATTGCACCTGTGTTGTACGAACTCAACTGCACCTATCTACTCTAATCCTATTTCCCTGCACCTTTCTTCCAATCCTTCCATATTCTTACTTTTCAAACACTTATCCCAAGTCAATTTTTAAATAATGATATAATCTCATCATTACTGCGGTTCATTTCTAGAGGGATAGAATTGAAAAGCAGGGAAATTATGTTAAACTTATAAAGAACCTTGGTTAGACCACACTTGCACAGCTCTGGTCTCCATATTATAAAAAGGGACATCGAGGCATTGGAGATGATGCAAAATAGATTCACAAGGATTATACCAGAACCGAGAGGATATACTTATCAGGAAAGTCTGAACAGGCTGGGGCTCTTTTCTCTGGAAAAGAGAAGGCTGAGGAGTGACCTGATAGAGGTCTTTAAGTTTATCAAAGGGTTTGATAGGGTAGATGTAGAGAAAATGTTTCCACTGGTAGGGAGTCTAAAACTAGAGTACATAAAATAATCCAACAGGGAATTCAGGAGAAACATCTTTACCCAAAGAGTGGTAAGAATGTGTAAAGTGCTACCACATGGAGTAGTTGAGGTGAAAAGCATAGATGCATTTAAGGGGAAGCTAGATAAGCACATGAAGGAGAAAGGAATAGAAGGATACGCTGAAAGGGTGAGATGAAAAGGGGTGGGAGGAGGCTCGTGTGGAGCATAAATGCAGGATTTGACCAGTTGGGCCAAATGGTCTGGTTCTGTGCTGTGGACTCGATGTAATTACAATTGAATTGCAGGAAAATTCTCGCCCTATTAATACAACAACAACTTGCATTTATATTGCACCATTAATGTTATAAAATCGTCCCAAGTTGCTTCACAGGAGTGTTATCAGATAAAATTTGACACTCAGCCACATAAGGAGATATTAGGACAGTTGACCAAAAGCTTGGTCAAAGAGGTAGGTTTTACACTATGGTCTACTCTGTAGTGACTAGCTTGCATGTTATTGCTTTCTAAATGGTGTGTGTGGTGGGGAGGGATGTCTGTACTCCAGTTCCATGTTCTGTGCTTCTGTTTCTAATGGGTGGGGCGTTGCATCTGTATTCCAGTTCTATCTTCTGTGCCTTCAGTTCTAAACACCAAGTTTTCATTCCCCACAGACTATTATAAAAGAAGGACTTCTAATGAAACAGACAAGTTCATTTCAGCGCTGGAAGAAAAGATACTTCAAGCTCCGGGGACGGACACTGTACTACGCAAAGAATGCAAAGGTGATTTAAAAAAAATTCTATGCAACATATCAACTGCAGTTGTACAGCAGCAAATATGATGGTGACCTGCTCGAGTATTCATCGGTGTGGTTGACTGGACGATGTAGTGTGATAACAAAGAGTTTTTTTTACACTATCTGTGTCCTTATGCTGTAATTCAGTTGTGCTGGCCAGGCCAGTCTGACATGAGTCGTGTATATTCGAATTCAGCAATAGACCAGTGAAAGCTTGGGTCCTTTTTCTGTTTTCTATCATTGATTATAGCTAACCTCCACACTCACTTGGCCTTTTGCACTCCACTTGTCTTTCGCAGCTCAAGACCTACATATGCAGGAATGTATAGGATGGAAAAAGACCATTTTGGTCCATCTGGCCATCCTGGTGTCTAAGAAATATATCCCATGATAGCTGTCATACCCCTCTATCAAATTGTTCTCCAGAGACTTAACCATCAATTAAAAAAAATATTCTTAAAGGGCTGAGTGTGCCAAAAAATGAATAAGTTTCCAAGCCCAGAATATTGAAAGAGGTTAGTGAGGAAGTCGTGGAGAGGGATAAACGTTCATTTTTATTAGACATTAGAGCTGTGCCAAAGGACTAGAGAATGGCAAATGTTACATTCTGTTAAAAAAGGGGGAAAGAGATACGCCAGGTAACTATCGACTGGTTAGTTTCACGTTGGTAGTAGGAAGATGACGAGAGATGGTAATGAGCCATAATCTGCAGCCCCTACGGGTGTGTACGAGGTGTGTAGGCACTCGTAGGGGCCGTGCAAGTTCCGGATTTAGGCATGCGAAGCGCATGCGCGAAAACCCGGAACTTGCCATCTGTCAAGAATTTTCTTGACAGATCATCCCACATCCTGGGCAGAGGGCCTCCGCGGGCGGAGAGTTGCGCTATTTGCCCAACTTCTGCCCAGCGAATGTCCATGAAATTCTTATGCCTGGTAAATGCAGGCGTAAGACCTGCTTTTATCAGCGTAAGCGTTTTAAAAAATAGAAAAATAAAATTTTATCATTTATTTACACATCAAAAACCCTGTCCAAAAAGGTAAATTTATTTTTAGCCCTGTTAAAACATATTTAAAAAAATTCAAAAAATTAAATTTTTGTTTAAAATATTTAATTAAATGTCATTTTAAATATGTAATTTAAAATAAAAACTTATTTCATGTGTTCATGTATTTTTTAAGTGATCCCCATTCATACTTATGGGAGTTCCGTACATACGGAATCCCCATAAGTATGAAATGGGATTCCCCTTCTTTCATCAGTTGGCCTGGCCCAAGTGATCCCAGGGGCGCTTGCGAACCACATGCACCCATGGGATACGTGTGCCTCTACCCGCGGGTACCCGGAGAGGCCCAGGAGTGGGAATCTATGAACCTCCCAGACCACCAGGTAAATTCGTAGATTTTTTGCAGTTCGGAGGCATCCGCCCGCGGGAAGCCGCCGACCGCAAATTTTGGGCCAATATAAATAAATACTTTGTTGGGCATGGGCTGACCAGCAATCGTTAACATGGAATTGTTCATGTTTGACTAACTTGATTCAATTTTTTGAGAGCATAATATGCTGAGTTCTGCAAGTACAACCAGAAATTGCACTTATATAGCTTCTTCATAATGTAGAAAAACGTCCCAATGTACTTGACAGAGGCGCACTCAAAAAAAAAAAAAAAAAAAAAATAGACGCTGGAGGAATGACCAGAGGTGGTTTTTAAAGAGCATCTTAAAGGAAGAGAAGGAGCTGCAAAGGCAGAAGGACATGGGGAGGGAGTTCCAGAGTGTGCGGCCTTGGCGGCTGAAAGTGTGGCCATCAATGGTGAGGCGAAGGGAGGGGATGCACAAAAAGCTAGAGTCAGAGGAATGGAGAGATAGGGAGAGGCCATGCCTTGAAGGGATTTAAACGCGAGGATGAGACTTTTAAATTTGAGATGTTGAGGGACCGGGAGCCAATGTAGGTCAGTGAGCATCGGGGTGATGAGTGAGTGAACTTGGTGTAGGATACATGTAACAGAGTTTTGCTGAAGTTTACAGATGGTGTTAATTGGGAGAGCATTGGAATAATCGAGGTAGGGGCAGACGAGGGTGATGTTATGCAGATGGAAGTAGATGAACTTTGTGAGGGAGAGGACATGAAGTTGCAAGCTTAGCTCAGGGTTGAATAGGATACCGAGGTTGCAAACGGTCTAGTTCAGCTTGAGATCATGTCTGGGAAGTGTGCGGTGCATGTAGCGGGGGTCAAAGCCTATAGCTTCAGTCTTCCCAATGTTTAAGTGAAGGAAATTGCAACTCATCCAAGGCTGGATGTTGGGCAAGCAATCTGAGAACACAGAGGCAGCGGAAAGGTCGAGAAAGTGGTGAAGAGGTAGAGCTGGGTGTCGCTGCATAACAATCCCAATTTTGTAAAATGGTTGTTGATTACCGCTAAAACTGCAAGAAAAACGTTTCATCAGTTCTTTTTTGCTTTTGGGCAAACACACAGGCTGTGTTACGAAGTAGAGAAGATGTTGGAATTGTACAACATGTCTGTCATCAAATAGAACAGGAGAAATAAAACAGAAAATGCTGGAAATACTCAGCAGGTCAGGCAGCATCTGTGGAGAGAGAGAGAAACAGAGTTAACGTTTCAGGTCAATGATTTTTCGTCAGAACTCAGTCTTCTGGAACCAAAGAATGCAGTTTTGGATGGAGACCCTTTATCAGAACATGAACCTGTCTTTTCCCTTTGAGCTGCTGGCTGATCTGCTGTGTATTTCAGCATTCCCGGCTTTTCTTTTTATCTCTAGTTTTATGGAGGGATTATTTCATCTGAGGAAAAAAAGGATCAGTTTGTAGCATATGTAGGTGTCACCACCCAATCTCCTGACAGATCTGTACTGCCCTGCAAGGCCTAAAAGTCAGATCACACTCCTTGTGACACATCATCCTGGAATTCTCACGCTTAACAGAACAGCCCTGATTTTGAGATTCCCCACTGGCAACATGGGTGTGCTTATGAATTTGTGACAGGTGTTTTGGGCCAGTTTATTTAAGCAATGCTATTGGCATGTGCAAGCAGGTAAATATGGCATTTGGCCAAATCAGGTCTCACCAAATTTCATGACTTTGGATGAGGCCTCACCCATAAAAATGTGGTGTGCGAGTTCTCGTAAAGACAGTCTGCTGTTGTTTTTGCTGCATTCTCAATTCCACTTTTTTTTTGCCTGGGAGAATTTTAATGGTCATGCTATGATCATCTTTCAAGATTTTTTGGATCCCTATTGCTGCCTTTTTGCACAATCATTACATGCACTGTACATTTAAAATGGCTGCATCAATACAAGTCGCACCTCGAAAAATTGGGATGATGGGACTCGCTGTTGCATTATTTGGATCATAATCATCCCCCCTTAATATCCCCTACTTTGTCTCGGCATCCATTTTTTAAAATTACGCCTCATGAAGTGCTTTGGGATATTTTTCTACATTAAAGGAGCTACACACATGTAAGTTGTTATTTGTTTCTACACGCTTATTTGGAATTTAAAACTGAAAGTCAATTTTCAACAAATTCAGCTTGAAATTGATATTCTTCTTAGCTGTTTCTCGAAGGCCCAAATATTTACGGGGAGACAGAGTGGGAGCTTAGTAGCACAGGGGAAACCCGGCAAGGTCAGGAAGGCAGCGATTCTTCCAAACCTAATGGCAGGACCTCATTGTAATTTTTTTCTTTCATTTCCCTCCCGTCAGCTAGCCAAATTGACAGGCTGGCCAGCTCACGAACGGGAAAACCAGCAGCAGGAGGCCACCCTTGGGGACGTTCCCTGGCAATCGGGAGGGTGCAACAGATCGGGGTTTGGTGGGGGGGAAAGAGCGGCAATCAGGAGGGAGGGAAAGAGCGAGAGATCGGGACTTGGGTGGGGAAGAGACCGACAATCGGAAAGGAGCGAGAGGTCGGGGCTGAGGTGGGACGAGAGAGAGGCAATCGGGAGGGAGAGAGCGAGCAAGAGGTTGAGGCTTGGGAGGGAAGAGAGTGGCAATCGGGAGGGAAGAGAGTGGCAATCGGGAGGGAGCAAAAGGTCGGGGTTTGGTGGGGGGGAAGAGAGCAGAGGGAGGGAGAAGTCGGAGCTTGTGGTGGGGGAGGTGAGATCGCTGATCGCGGCAGGGGGCATAGAGAGGCCGCTAGCGGCAGAGGGGAGACCAAAAACTTCCTTGAGGGGTGATGCGCCATCAATTACTCAAAAGACTGAGGTTGAGCGAGTAACAATCAGGCTTTTATTAACTGAAGAATGAAGGTCTTGTCTCGAGTGGTCGACTCGTCCAGAATACTAAGGGACTGGGAGGTAGTCACTTATATACCTGGAATAGTGGGAGGAGTCAGCCGAGGCATGTCCAGACCTGTACCTAGTGGAATACACATACAGACACAGACAGGTATAACAGTGGTTTACCACAAGGGGCCGGGGAAAGCACCCTGCTCCTTCTGGACAACAAGGAGTGCTGTAAAAGGCACTTACCACCTTGAGCCGGCAGTTCCCGCCTCCCTTTTATAGCCGTGTTTCCCGAGCCCTGGAAAACCCAACTGGAAATTGTTAGTGTAGTGTCCGTGTGTTGATAAAGACACTGAAGACAGGAGTTGGTTCATAGGTGTTTACTAAGCAAAGTCTGGGGGGGGTTCTAACGGATATACACAATATACAGGCTTATATAGCCCGAGTGGCAATTACCGGCATTACAGCACACCTGGGGCTCTTAAAGGCACATACACTACAATTCCTCCCCTTTTAGCTAACCAGTACATCATATTTTAAGTAATTATTAATTACATGTTATAAGAAAAATAATATACACATTGCTGTAGTTAATTAATTATAAGTCAGTCTCTCAGGAGGCTTCCTGACTCGGTCCGGATAACGCCTCGGGGGTGTAGTAGTTTCTGGTGGTGTAGTAGGTTCTTTTGGCAAGGCTGATTCGGCTTGAATGCCAGTGTCGGGTTCATCGGGTTCCAGTATCACCGGATCGGAGGTAGATATGGGTATCTCTACTTCATCGTTAGACGTATAGAGTTGTGGTGTAGGTTGTCCCTTTTCGGATGACTTTATGATTTGGTCAGCATGGCGCCTTATTATGCTTTCTCCGATGTCCACGGTATACATCAGTGGTCCTAGTCGTGTGCAGATAGTTCCAGGCTGCCATTTCTCGGTACGGTAGTCCCGGGCCAAAACTTGTTGACCTATCTGGAAGGTTCTAGTTGGCCTTTCATTCATGCCTTGGAACTGCCGGTTCTCCACGTCCCTTCTGATGTTGGGCTTGACCAAATCCAGCCGGCATCTTAGGTTTCTATTGAAGAACATCATGGCGGGAGTTTGGTTGGTAACCATATGTGTTGCATTCCTGTATGCGAATAAGAAGTTATCCACCTTGTGCTGAAGTTTTATGTCTTCATTACCCATGGCCTTTATGGCCTTCTTGAAGGTCTGGACAAACCTTTCAGCCAATCCATTGGTGGCGGGATGGTATGAGGCGGACGTGTAGTGCTTAACCCCATTGTTTTTAAAGAACTTTCTGAATTCTTCGGACACAAATTGCGGTCCATTATCAGAACATATCTGTTCCGGCAGCCCATTCCTGGCAAATATGGTCCTTAATACTGTGATGGTTTTTTCCGTGGTGGTGGAGGACATCTTTATTACCTCCGGCCACTTGGAGTGTGCATCAACCGCGATTAAGAACATTGAGTCCATAAATGGACCAGCAAAGTCGATGTGCACCCTTTGCCAGGGAGATGAGGGCCACTCCCATGGATGTAGAGGGGCTTGTGGTGGAGTGTTTTGGACCTTCTGGCATCCTAGGCAGCTCTTGGTCATTTCTTCGATGTCTCCATCGATACCTGGCCACCACACAAACGCCCTAGCTAGGTTCTTCATTTTCACTCCACCCAGATGCCCCTCGTGAAGCTCCTTTAGCACTTTATCCTGGAGTTTGGGTGGAATCACCACTCTGGATCCACACATCAAGGTTCCTCGGCACACTGACAGCTGTTCTCTTCTTTGCGAGAATGCTGGCAACAGTGGTTCGCCATGTGCTGGCCATCCCTTCACTGTTAAATCGTAGACCCGTGAGAGAGTAGGGTCATTTCTTGTCTCCCTTTCAATGGCAGAATTTGTCACTGGTAGACATTCCACTATGGTAGAGTGGAACATCTCTACTGGGTCTACTGTAGGTGCCTCTTCTACCGTTGACAACGGTAGGCGCGATAAACCGTCAGCATTCCCATGCTGTTTTGATCCTTTGTATTCTATGTTGTATTGGTGTGCCCCTAGAAAAAGGGACCACCTCTGTAGCCTTTGCGCTGTCATAATGGGAACACCCTTTTTAGGGTTGAATATGGAGATGAGGGGTTGATGGTCAGTCAACAAGGTAAATTTTTGTCCATGTAGGTAATAGTTGAATTTCTTCACTCCCCATACCAGGCTGAGTGCTTCCCTGTCGATTTGGGCATAGTTACGCTCAGCTGAGTTTAATGAGCGTGACGCAAAAGCTATCGGCCGTTCTGAGCCATCGGGGAATTTATGGGATAATACTGCTCCTATGCCGTAAGGGGATGCATCGCACGCCAGTCTGATTGGCAGTGATGGGTTGTAATGAGCCAAAACTTCTTCGGATGTGATTAAGTCTTTGCATTTATGGAAGGCACATTTACAGTCTTCGTTCCATTTCCAAATCACTCCTGTTTGTAGAAGTTCATTAAGAGGGTGTAGAAGAGTTGATAAGTTCGGTAAAAATTTATGATAGTAATTTATTAATCCCAGGAACGACCTTAATTGTGAAACATTTTCAGGTGCTGGGGCTTTTATGACCGCTTCAATTTTTTCAGGTGACTTATGCAACCCTTCCTTATTAATTATGTGGCCACAATATGATATCTGATTTTGGAAAAATTCGCACTTGGGGCGATTTGCTCGTAGGCCCCGTTCTTTCAGCCTAGTGAGCACCTGCTCCAAATTGGCAAGATGCTCGTTGTCGTTTTCTCCTGTTAAAAGGATGTCGTCTAGGTAGCATTGAGTCCCCGGAATCCCTTGCAGGACTTGCTCCATAGCTCTTTGCCAGATAGCTGGAGCTGATGCTACTCCAAAAACCAGTCGATTGTACTGGTACAGGCCTTTGTGTGTGTTTATCGTGAGATACTTTTTAGAGGCCTCCTCAACCTCCATCTGTAGATATGCCTGTGCCAAGTCAATTTTGGTGAAACGTTTCCCTCCGGATAGTGAGGCGAAAATATCTTCTATCCTCGGAAGAGGATACTGTACTGTGTGAAGGACCGGGTTTACAGTCACCTTGAAGTCTCCACAGATGCGAATTTTTCTCTTCTTCAGATTTATCATTATTCAATGCTTTTTTCATGACTGGAACGATGGGTGTTGCCCACTCGCTCCAATCTATTTTGGATAATACGCCTGCCTTTTCCAAATTCTCCAGCTCTGCCTCGACTGCTGGACGAATTGCATATGGTACCAGTCTTGCCTTAAAAAATTTGGGAATTGCCGCATCTTCCACTTTTATTGAGGCGGTGATGCCTTTCAAGGTTCCTAGTTTCTCTTGAAACACTTCTTTGGCGTTGGCCAAGATGTCTTTTAATCGTTCAGGTATGATGTCATTATTGTTTATTTTCTTACTGGTCACCGTAAGTGCTTGAATGGAGTGCCAGTCTAAACGTATCTTTCTGATCCATTCACGTCCCAACAACGGTGGACCACCATCTTATAGAATGTATAAATACAACTTTTGTATTTCTTTGCCGTTGTATACAACAGGCACCCTTATTTTTCCTTTGGGGTATACTTTCTGCCCCGTATATGTTTTTAAGATAATGGATGTGTCTTTTAGAGGTATATGCGAAAATAGCCTCTCGTAATCCCGTCGATTTATTACGGTTAGAGCTGATCCTGTATCTAGCTCCATTTTAACAGGGGACCCTGCTATCGTGAGGGTAACCCAAATGGTTTGGTAATCATCTTTGGCAAGTACATTATGTAATTTGAGACAGCTTAGTCTCTTGTTTTCGGAGTCGCTATCGCTCTTCTGGTCTTCGGAGCTACTGTCCGTCATCATTTGTACCTTCCTGTACTTTCCTTTATTGATTTTTTTTTCTGTCTGTGGATTTATTTTGTCCAGATCGGCATACCCGTGCAATGTGTCCAATCTTTCCGCATTGCCTGCATGCTTTGTCCTTGAACCAGCAGTCCTTCTGGTTATGGGTGGATCTGCCGCAGCGATAGCATCTTTCGAAACCCTGTGTCATTTCATGGGTGCCGAAGTCCTGTGTCTTTTGTTGTATCTCTGCAGCTCCTCTTGCTGCTGCTTCGTATGATACAGCCATACTGAAAGCTTTGTCCAATGTTAAATCTTTTTCAGAAAGCAGTCTTTTTTGTGTTCCTTCACTTAAGAGACCGCAAACGAATTTGTCTCAAAGATAATCTGCTAGTCCTGCCCCGAATTGGCAGTACTTTGATAGCTTTCTTAATTCAGTTAGGTAATCAGCGTTACTTTCATTCTTGTGTTGATTTCTCTTGAAGAATTTGAATCGTTCCGCTATCAGCAGCGGTGTTGGGTTTAAGTGCTCCTGCAGGGTATCAACAATTTCTTTAAAATTCTTGTCCTTTGGTTTAGCTGGAGTGATTAAATTTTGTAACAGCCCGTATGCCTTTGCGCCCATTAGGTTTAGCAGTACTGAAGCTTTTTTTTCATCTTCTATTCCATTTGCGGTGCAATATACCTCTACTCTTTCCATGTATGTGGTCCAATCCTCTCTTTCGCCATCAAAAGCATCAATATTGCCAGACTTAGGCATTTCAGAAAAGATATGGCGCTTCCCGCGCTTTTCTTTCTTTTCAGCAGCAAAGATATGGCGCTTCCCGCGCTTTCCCGCCGCTGCTGCCGATGACAACGCTGTTTCCCGCGGTTTCCGTTCTTTGTTTTTTTTAAATTTTATTTGTTTACAGTTGGAGACTCGTTCCCGCCGGACTTTCTCTGCAGGTCTGAACGCTGACCTGCTTGCTGCGCCGGCCGTCTCCCGAGTGCTCCCTCCCAGTCCGTTATTGCTTGCCTCCGATTTCGCTGCCTGTCTCAGCTGTAGAGCCAGCCGCTGGAGCCCCAGCCTGACGCCCAGGAAGGATTAACGCAGTACCTGCCACCAGCTTGGCCAGCTGGTGAAACCACAGCTTCTCTCACTTCCTTGAGTCTTCTGGACGCCCGAGGAATCGATGTCCTTGAGGTGCTGCCGAATTGCAGGTAAATCCGTTTCCACTTCGTCGCCACTGTAGTGTCCGTGTGTTGATAAAGACACTGAAGACAGGAGTTGGTTCATAGGTGTTTACTAAGCAAAGTCTGGGGGGGGGTTCTAACGGATATACACAATACACAGGCTTATATAGCCCGAGTGGCCATTACCGGCATTACAGCACACCTGGGGCTCTTAAAGGCACATACACTACAGTTAGGGGGCGATTTTCCCAGCCCCTTGGAGGCGGGACAGTTGGCAAAATCGCAAAAAGTGACGGCGAGTTCTGAACGCGTCTCCGTCAGTCGGAAGAGGTAATTAAGACCGTTAAATAGTCGTTAAGGGCCTCTATAGCCCTATTTTGACAGACCTTTGTTATTTTGCCACATTTTGTGTGTGTTGCACGACCCTCCTAAACCACGTCAGCTAATCCTGGCGGGTTGACAAGTGGGTGGCCTCCTCACAGCTGCAGCTCCACCATTAAAACAGAGCTTTCATCAGGGAGCAGTTGCAGGTGGCAGAACTTTTGTTCCACAGTCTTTCAGCACTTTTAGCAGGCCTACTGAAGTCGGAGGTGCTGCAGCTTCTATCTCTCAACTGTGGGACCTCCTTGGAAGACCCTCTCCCCACTTGGACTGAGCGCTTCCCCCAACGGAGGTATCTACCAGCAGCACGGGAACCATTTATTTCCTTTCATCATGGACCTCCGATTCGGATGAGGAGCAGCCATGGCAGCAGCAGAACCAGGCAGCTCAGCAGCAGCAGGAGCGCCAACCTCCTGCTCACCCACCTGATGCTGCACAGGGCAGAAGGCGCCAGCGCATGGAAGCACGTCGCCGCAGGAGATACCCCCTCTCAGGATTTACAGACAGAGGATGAGCTACCTCAACATGAGTGAGCAACAGTGCCTAAGGAGGCTGAGACTTTCATGAGAGGTTGTCGGAGACATCTGCTGCACCAACACCTGGAGCCCAGAGGAGCAGGTGGACACCCCTTACCAGTGGCTGTCAAAGTCACCACCGCACTCAACTTTTTTGCCTCAGGCTCCTTCCAGGGATCATCAGCGGCATCTCCTAGTCAGCCGCCCACAGTTGCATCAGTGATGCAGGTTACTGATGCCCTTTTCGCAAAGGCGCACAATTACATCCACTTCTCAAGGGATCAAGCAATTGGCATTGCAAATATGACAGGCTTGCCCATGGTGCAGGGCGTCATAGACTGCACATGTGGCCCTTAGGGCACCCCATCAAAACCCAGCTATCTTTGTCAACTGCAAGGGCTTCCACTCCCTCAATGTACAGCTGGTGTGTAACCACAAGAAGGAGATTTTGCATGTTTGCGCCAAATTCTGTGGTAGTTGCCATGACTCTTTCATCCTGCGGAACTCTAGTGTTCCTCCACTCTTCAATCCACCAAAACAACTTAATGGATGGCTCCTTGGTGACAAGGACTACCCCCTGAAGAAGTGGCGAATGACACCGATCAGGAGGCCAGCTAATGAGGCTGAGGAGCGCCACAACGCCAGCCACATTTTGACCAGGTCCATCATCGAGCAAACCATTGGCTTGCTGAAGATGCGATTCCGATGCCTTGACAGATCAGGCGGAGCCCTGCAGTATTCAGCAGCCAGGGTCTCCAGAATGGTCGTGGTCTGCTGTGCACTGCAAAACATGGCACAGTGTCGTGGCTTGCAGCTTCCTGATGAGCCAGTGGCTCAGTTCATAGCCTCCTCAGAGGAGGAGGACCGAGCGGCGGTGCATCTACCAGCAGCAGCGGCAGCACACGAGCACATGGCTGTCCGTGATGCAAGAGATGCACTCATCCTGGCCAGATTTGCATAGGTTGCCCATTGTGGCACATGTGCTTGTCTCCTTCTTAACACATGATAGACAATGGACATGACTCTCTGGCCTCCTTTCACTCTGACCACCAACATGACCACGCAAGTGTAGCGGAGCTCACAATGTGGAGCTGCCTAAGCCGAAATAACAGATGCCATCACGCCAACAGTTTGCCGTCAACTAATTTTAATACATTCTCACAGGGATGGCATTTCATCAGTAAACCAAAACAATCACCCAATCTGCACACAGATCTGGAGGTTATATCCCTTTCCAGCTGGACCCACACAGCCTTGGTTTCGTTGGGAGGTCTCTTCCTCCAAGATGAGGGGAAGAGAACCTCCCTGCTAGCTCTCGCCCACTCAACTAGCTTACCCAGCGCCTCATCCAAGAACCTCGGGGAGGCCCTTGCCTTGGAGCTGGCCATTCTTCAAGGAGATAAAAGTTTGAACCATCAACCAAAAACTAGTGGAATGAACCAAGGCAGCAAGCAGCCCTAAAATGAAGCTGGATGTGACGTCAGCAGAGGCGAGTTTCAGTCCCAAAAGATTAATTGTCACAGGGGAACCCACACCCCTGAAATTAACTGGCTAATTCGGGGAAAATCGCAAATTTTTCCCACCGGACAGTGGAGGCGGGTTTGGAACCCACCCAAACCAAAACCCGCCTCCAATGGGAAAATCGCGCCCGTAAATTTAAATCGGGCTCCAAATTGCACTGGGAGCCTGATTTAAATATGTTAATGAAGTGTCCTGCCTAGCACGTTACCCGCCACCGTAAAAGCGGCAACCAGCATGTACATGGCGGGTTGGCGACGTGTTCCACTATTGTGGCCTATATCTCTCCCTGTGTCTTTGCCCTGTTCATCAAATCTCCTTGTGGCTATGTTCCTTCTAGTCACCACACCTCCACTGTTTTTTGAATGCATTCCATGATCTTTTCTGATATTCTCCCCTCTTCCGCTGAAGGCACTGACTCTTGCTGGATGCTGGCCTCAGCCAACTGGCCATTTTTCAGGTGTGAGCCTCGATGGTGCGTTTTGGCAGGTTGTCCCACTCTGGGGAGGGGGTAGAGTGGATCACAGTGATAGAACGGATTCTTTTACCCTCAGTCTAGTTCAGTAATCACTGAGTCGAATGCAACTGGAGAATTCAAACGATTTATTTTCCGCGGAGTCTTACACTGAAATGTCGGCACCGACTCCTGCAAGAGTCTGACGAACCCAACAGAGCAAGCAATTTGTCATACAGTGTGCTACATTATTATACTTGCATTTGAGAAGACATTAACACCTCGTATATTTCTGCACCAATCCTGAGCTGTGCACGTATACATTTAATTTGATTTCCTGGCCTGGCAGTTTGAAATAAAGAAGTCACATTTAACTGAATGGGTTACAGCTAAGTAAACACCCTGGTAATGTGTTCATGATCACCTAAACATTATGGTAATGCGTTTGCAATCATGGTAATGCGTTTTCTGATCGCCTATTGTCTGTATAACTTCTGCACGCTGCCTTACATTGTTCCTATCAGCAAGGTGTGACATTGTGGGCGCCAGCCATATTAGCAGCCAAAGATCAGTTTAGCCTTTTTATTTTACTTCTTGCTGCCTTCACAGTTTCTTGTTTCTATTTCCTTGACCTTGGTATTCTCATTCCCTCCTTTTATCATTCTATGATAACCAACCGTTATTCGGTTACGTCTATTTTATTCAGTCGATCAAATTCTTTCAAAGGGGGCAGCCCATTTCTCTCCCTTTCCTGATTGAACTTCAGGTAACGACTTTGTCCTTTGGTATCGGTAGTTCTGTTGCATGGTCCTGCAGTAACAGACTTGGTCACCTGGCGTCGACAGACGTAATCAAATTTACACTCGGTCCAATAGCATGGCAATGTTCCTCTGTGTATGTATCTCAGCATTAGCGAGCGGTGGGGCTGTCTAATAAGTCCAATGTAGGTGTCCCAGTTGATCTCGTTCCATTTCCCGAACCCGCCTGGGTTATCATCATTGCACCAAAGCACGTCTCCGTGGCATAGGAGGTGTACCCGCTTGGGTTGGTTCCGCCGGCATGTTCTCCTTCTGGGCTGTTGAGTTATTCCAAGGGTGATCAGGACACTGATAGAGAGGATCCACAGCGACGTCTGCATGGCTGGTCGGCGCGGCACGTCTGTTTAGGGAGAGATTTCTTGGAAGCGAGAGGTTAGCATTCTTTAAGTTTCAGGCATAGCATTACTGACAATTTTACAGTGGTGGAGGTGAACCCAAGCACTCTTTCCCTCTACTTTGGCAGCAGTTGGGGTGGTGAGTAGGACTTGATAGGGTCCTTCCCAACGAGGTTCCAATCCTTTTCGCGTCCAATTCTTGATTAATACATACGCTCCGGGCTCGACCTGGGACGGACTGACTATAGGAGGGAGGTCGATGTAAGCAGCGCGTACCCGGGAGTGCAAACTTTTCAATGCCTTGGTTAACGACAAAATATAGTTAGTCATTTCTGCCGTCATGTGGTGAAAGTGGACAGTCTTTGGGACTTCCTGGTTCCACGGGGTTTTGAGAGGTCTGCCATATATGATTTCAGCAGGGCTTAATCTTGCTGCACCAGCCGGGGTAGTGCGTATTTGGAACAAGGCCACGGGGAGTAGTTTGAGCCACGTAGTTCCCGTCTCGGCCTGTAATTTGGCAAGTTTATTTTTCAAGGTCTGATTAGCCCGCTCGACCAGTCCGGCGGCCTGTGGCCTGTAGGCACAATGTAGCTGCTGTTGGATGCCCATTTGAGTGCAGAACTCCTTGTTTACCAGACCCACGAAGTGAGGGCCGTTGTCTGAACTTAATCGGTTTGGAATTCCGTACCTTGGAATAATTTCTCTCATTAAAACTTTTACAACAGTGGAGGCTTTGTTATCCGTATTCGGGTAGGCCTCAATCCACTTACTAAATACATCAACAATAACCAGTACATATTTATAACACTGACACCTTTTAATTCAATGTAGTCCATCTGGAGGGTCTCAAAGGGACCCGTGGGTAACGGCGTCTTACCCGTTTCACAAGGTATGCCTTTTCCCGGGTTATGCTGCTGGCAAATGAGGCAGCGACTGGTAATACCTTGAGCCAGTGCTTGTAATCTAGGATGCCACCATGTAGCTAATAACGTGTCGCTAGTTGCTCTGGCACCACAACGAGTTGCAAAGTGTATACATTCAATAACCCATAATGCTAGCTCATCTGACATACAAGTTTGCTCGGCAGGGGTGACCCATAATTTAGACACACAATCATATGTACAACCGAGCTGTTTCCACAGTCCCTTATCACGGTCAGGAGCGTCCTCCTGTAACTTAATGACGTCTTGGATTGTTGGCATTGGCTTTTCCGAGGGAGACTTGCTTTTATTTGAGCTTTTAGTCTGGCTCATCATTCTAAGCACAACCACTCGTTGTTCCTGGGACGCTTCCCTAGCTCCCTGGTCAGCGCATCTATTCCCTATATCTACTGGGGTTTGTCCTGCTGTGTGTGCGGAGCACTTTATCACGGAGATCTGTTTTGGTAGCATGAGGGCTTGTAGCAAATCAGATACTAATTTCTGATGGGATATCTGTGTTCCTGCAGAGGTTAGGAACCCTCTGTTTTTCCATAATTGTCCGAAATCATGAACCACTCCGAAGGCATATCTCGAGTCTGTATAAACGTTAACCTTTAAGTCCTTCCCTAAGATACAAGCTCGTATTAATGCGAACAGTTCTGCTTGTTGGGCGGAATACGGAAGTTCAAAGGCGGCAGACTCCAAAGTATTACTGTCCTGATCTACGATTGCATATCCAGAAAGTCTTTTCCCAAGGGGACTGACGGACGCACTTCCATCTACATACATGGTTGTGTCAGGACTCTGCATTGGGGCATCAGATAGATCCTCCCTGACGGAGGTATCTTCCTTGATTAAAAATAGACAATCATGTCCTGGGTCTGTTTGTTCGAGGGGTGGTTCTGTGAGAAAACATGCTGGGTTGATAGCACAATGCTTTAAATTGCAGTTTAGGATTATTCAACAGGTATATCTCGTACTTATTTTGTCGGGCCATCGTGAGGTGCTGAGTTTGTAATTGGCCTAATAGTGCAGTTACCGAGTGCGAACTGTGTACAGTAATATCTTGTTGCAAAGTTAGGTTGGCAGCCGATTGTAGGCTATTATAGATGGCGGTCAGAATCTGGGTGCATACGGGATGCCCTAGCGCTACCGGATCTAACTTCGAGGAGTAGTAAGCCACCGGCCTATGCTTGTCCCCATGTTTTTGCGTTAGGACAGCAGTCGAACAATCAGTGAGGATAGTGCAGTATAGCTGGAAGGGTCTGTCATACAGGGGTCTCCCCAGCGCTGGTGCTTGTAACAATGCTTCCTTTAGGTTTTCAAACGCTCCCAAGGCGACAGGGTCTAGCTGAAACTCGCCCTCCATACTGGTGTATGGTGTTAGTCGTTTGGTTTCTAGAGCGATGTTGGGTATCCATTGTCTACAGTAGTTTACCATCCCTATCCATTGCCTCACTTGTTTTGCACTACGGGGTACGGGGAACTGACAGATTGGCTCAATCCTGCTTCTCTCTAGACTCCGCTCGGTTGCTGAGAGCATGAAGCCGAGGAAGTTAACTTTCTGTTGGGCCACGAGTACATTTGATTGAGAGACTACGTACCCGAGTGAGAATAGGTGATTAAGCAACTGGGCGGTGTCTTCCCGGTTACTTTGTTCGTCGGGGCTAGCTATTAGCAAATCGTCCACGTACTGGACCAGAGCAGAACCATGTTTCAAGGTCAAAGTCTGCAACTGTCTTTGTAGGCACCTAGAGAATAATGTTGGAGAGTTTACAAAACCTTGCGGCAGTCGGGTCCACGTATATTGTTGTCCATTATAAGTAAAAGCAAAGAGGTACTGGCTTGCCGGTTCCAGTGGCAAGGCGAAGAAGGCGTGCTGGAGATCGACTACTGCAAAGATTTTCGCTTGTACAGGGACCTGGGCCAGAATGTGAGCTGGATTAGGTACTAGTGCATGAAGCGGTTGTACAATAGCATTGATAGATCGTAAGTCCTGTACTAATCTGTACTGGTTTGACTTTCCTGATTTTGGAACTGCAAGTATGGGCGTGTTGCACGGGGACTGACATTTAATCAGGATTCCTTGTGTCAGTAGTCCCGTGATCAGTTTATCAATGCTGGGTATCGCTTGTTGTTTCAGCGGATACTGTCGTATGGAGGGTAGTACAACATTTTCCTGTAGGGCGATTTGGATGGGAGTTATTTTAACGCATCCTACCTGTGTGGGGTCTTCTGCCCACACTTGCGGATTGACGTATTCCGGTACCTCATTCCCAACGTGGTGGTGCAACTGTGTCAAGACTACCTTTGGCTCTTGGTATAACAGGATAGCTCGACCGCCTGACAGGGCCTGCTCCTGCCGGTCATCTGGGTTAGCTTGTTCAACTGCCTGTTTTACCATGGGTCCCAGATCTTTCGCACGGTAGCGGGAGTTCACTTCCCGGGTGATGTGTGGGGCTACAGTTAGGGGTTGCTTCCACAATTCCGAGGGAACCTCAACATATTCTGCTTTCCCCTCCGGTCCCGTAACTATGGCTCGGAGAACAACATCCCACTCAGTCCCTTCATAAGCTTGGTAAAAATTCTCCAACTCCTTATCTTTTCCACTTCGATCATAAGCTAGGGTTACATGAGATGGGGGTTCATCTTTTAAGTCCAGAGTCCACCATTGTGGGGTGATAGAGATGTAACATTGTCTTTTAGGGGCCCATGGTTTTACAGTTATTCCTTCGTTCCCACACTCAAGTCTTAGTTGAAATGCACATAACAGGTCTCTGGCCATGAGATTGCAATCCAGCCCATTTGTGATCACGAATTGGTGTTTCACAGACTCATTTTGAAATGCTACTTCAACTGGTTCTGATATCGGGTACTGGCACACTTGTCCTTGGAATCCGGACAGGCTTTGTGTCTCCCCGGATTTAGGGAGATTGAGCTCTGATCGGACAGATGACATAGCAGCTCCGGTGTCTACCAGAAACGTATGTCGGCTCCCTTCAATCAGCAGGGATAGAACGGGCTCCTTGTCCGACTGGAACCCGTTCGCCACGAGGTTGGCTAGTCAGTACTGGGGAAACGCATTATTCTGGGAGAAGTCTGTATATCTTCCTCGTCCCCGATTTCCCTGCCAACCTCCCTGTTGTCCTTGCATGTGGCCCCCTCTTCCTTGTCTTCGGGAGGGACATTCCCTGCTCCAATGGCCTGGCTGGCCACAATTAAAACAGGTATCTGACCCTGCTTGCCTCCCTCCTCTTCCTCTATCGCCGAAATTTTGTCTTGGGGGAGCGTAGGGTGGGCCATAATTAGGGACAGTTGGTCCGTTGGGATGGCTGGTATCTCTGTACCCTTGTCTATCAACCCACCCTGGGACGCAGTACTGGGGCTCCGTCTGATATCCTATCACATCTTGGGTGGGCTTTGGCTCTTCCTTTTTTACCACGTACTCAGTCTTGACCTTGACCTGGGGCTGACTCTCCTGACTCTTACTCTCTTTCCAATAATATTTCACTGCTTTGGCCATCTGGCTGGGACTATTCTCTGACCAGTCCATATTGTTAGTCTTAATTGCTTCAGACACCGAGGTTGGTAGACAATTTATCAGGATAGCACAGTATTGCGGCGAGTTTGCTCCGTTCCGGTAATTAGCATCTCCTGACTGACTCCGATATACCTCAGAGAATCTCTCTAGGAATTCCTCTGCTCCCTCGCCCTTTCGTGGTTTAGTATCCAACACCTTGGATATATCAATGGGTTTCTGCAGGGTGGTGGTTAAAGCAGTGAGTATGGCGCGTTCACGAGCAGCACTCTGTGCGTTTTGAGCCTCTAATGTGGCATGGTCCTCAAAGCCTAGGTTAACCAAAAACCTTGCATGTTCGGCGGGATTCAAGATCTGCTGTACTAACGCCCATAAGTCTCTTGATTCAGCATTATAGACGAGTATAGTAGTCCGGAGGAATTCTACAAACAAGGTGGGGGATTTCTTCCTATCTGGCATCCCGGCTAAGATAGCCATTATCGCGTTAGGTTTCCAGGGGTAGAAGATACCTATGGTCTGGGGGTTATCGGTGGCCACTGGAATATTTGCGTTAAAGGCAGGGTTAGGCATTTGTCTCACCGGCAACTGCCGGGGTGTCGGTTTATGTCTGGCGGGTCTCTCGGTATCAGATTCTGATTCCAGGGATGACAAGTCATCTCCTGAATCTCCACTGTCAATGTCACTATGGTCCCGGCACTCTAAAAAGGACCTTAAAGCCTTGAGGGTACTCTGGCTCTGACTCTCTAGTCTCTGACTTTGAATTATCTGCCTTTGATTTCTCCGTTTTCGTGACCTTGATGGACTGGGTTGGGGTGGGGAGGGTGTCGTCGGGGGCCGATTATTCTTAGTCCTGAGTCGGGTGTAAAAGGCAACAGGGTCGGTATACTGGGGACCCGGTTGTTGGTCTCCCATCTGGACCGGCGGGGGATTATTTACTTGAACCGTGACTGACGGCGGCGGGGAAACGGCACTGGCAGATACTTGAGGTGTCGGCGCGGGGGTTTGTGCAGCTGGTACGGGTGCCACCGGGGGATAAATGTTAACGTACGGTGGGGAGGCGTGGGGAACAACCTGAGCCCTGTGATTCCATTCGTCCAAATCATCATCACCATCTCCCTCTGTCAAGGCAAGGCCAACCATTGGATTACGTAATCCACTCTTATCAGCCTTTCCAGGCTCGCTCGTGGTCTTTTCAGACTCCTGTTTTGAGCGTTTCTCATGAGCGCATTCCTTTTTCAATACCTCTATTGATTTGACTACCCCTCCCCCTGTAAGTGCTATTCCTAATTTTAAGGCATTATCCTGCCAACTTGCTAACAAGGAAGTTTCTTTCAGTTCCTGACAGTACTGTCTCCATAGGGCAATTAGTTCTTTGGCTGTGGTACCCCTGTTACTTTTCCAAATGAGTTCTTGAGCCTTTTTAGCGGCATCTAGATTCTTAGTTTCTCCTAGTGGCCATTGATCACTTCCTAATTTCTTATTCAATCCTCCCGACAACTGTTTAAGTTGCTTTGCTTTGTCAGGATGTTGTTCACAAAGGGTCTGTAAGGCGCTACCCGATTCAGTCGTGGTATCTAAACAGTTGCCCATCTTACTCCCCTTGTGAACTTTACACAGTCGTGTTTTAAACTTGTTCAAAGCCTAGGCGGGCCAAGTGATATACGAGGTCGACGCTCTTTACCTGACACAAGTGCTTATTTCTAAGTTTACACAGTTCCTAGTTATTCCCTCAGTACGTATACTGACCCTCAGTGATATCCGATCACTGACCCTCAGTGATATCCGATCGCTGACCTAATCACCTATCCCTTCCAGTATTCGCCAGACTGACCTGGATCTCGGCGGGACACCACACGGGAGTTAGCGATTGGCCGACTCATCGTCAGACTGGCGGAATCAGAGGAAAACCGAGGTAGTACAAGAAACTACTTACATCGGGGGCCCATTTCCTCTCTCCACGTCCGAGACGATTCAACTCTTAGTTCGCGAACTCTCGGTGACTGTCAGTTGAGATCCCACTTCTGACACCAAATGATAGAACGGATTCTTTTACCCTCAGTCTGGTTCAGTAATCACGGAGTCGAATGCAACTGGAGAATTCAAACGATTTATTTTCCGCGGAGTCTTACTCTGAAATGTCGGCACCGACTCCTGCAAGAGTCTGACGAACCCAACAGAGCAAGCAATTTGTCACACAGTGTGCTACATTATTATACTTGCATTTGAGAAGACATTAACACCTCGTACATTCCTGCACCAATCCTGAGCTGTGCACGTATACATTTAATTTGATTTCCTGGCCTGGCAGTTTGAAATAAAGAAGTCACATTTAACTGAATGGGTTACAGCTAAGTAAACACCCTGGTAATGTGTTCACGATCACCTAAACATTATGGTAATGCGTTTGCAATCATGGTAATGCGTTTTCTGATCGCCTATTGTCTGTATAACTTCTGCACGCTGCCTTACATTTTTCCTATCAGCAAGGTGTGACATTGTGGGCGCCAGCCATATTAGCAGCCAAAGATCAGTTTAGCCTTTTTATTTTACTTCTTGCTGCCTTCACAGTTTCTTGTTTCTATTTCCTTGACCTTGGTATTCTCAACAGCCCAACCTAATCCTGTCCTCATCTGATATCTGCAGATGGCGCTTTCTAGCGGGGGTCACTGGGTAGTGATCAGGAACAGGAAACATAGAAGATCAGAGCAGGAATAGGCCATTCGGCCCCGCAAGCCTGTTCCGCCATTTAATGAGACCATGGCTGATCATCCAAATTTTGTGTGGTAGAGAATTCCACAGGTTCACCACTCTCTGGGTTAAGAAATTCCTCCTCATCTCAGTCCTAAATGGCTTACCCATTATCCTTAGACTGTGACCCCTGGTTCTGGCCTACCCCGCCATCAGGAACATCCTTCCTGCATCTAGTCTGTCTAGTCCTGTTAGAATTTTATAAGTTTCAATGAGATCCTCTCTCAATCTTCTAAACTCCAGCGAATATAAGCCTAATCGACCCAATCGCTCTTCATACGTCATTCATGCCATCCCAGGTATCAGTCTGGTGAATCTTCGCTGCACGCTCCCCATGGCAAGACCATCCTTCCTCAGATAAGGCAACCAAAACTGCACACAATACTCAAGGTGTGGTCTCACCAAGGCCCTGTACAACTGCAGCAAGACATCCTTGCTCCTGTACTCGAAGCTTCTCGCTATGAAGGCCAACATACCATTTGCCTTCTTAACTGCCTGCTGCACCTGCATGCTTACCTTCAGCGACTGGTGCACAAGGACACACAGGTCTTGTTGTACTTCCCCTTTTCCCAATCTATTGCCGTTCAGATAATAATCTGTTTTCCTGTTTTTGCCACCAAAGTGGATAACTTTGCATTTACCCACATTATACTGCATTTGCCATGCATCTGCCCAATCACCCAACCTGTCCAAATCATACTGGAGTTTCTCTGCATCCTCCTCACAGCACACATGCCCACTCAGCTTTGTGTCGTCTGCAAACTTGGAGATATTACATCTAGTTCCCTCGTCTAGATAATTTATGTATATTGTGAATAGCTGAGGTCCTAGCACCGATCCCTGCGGTACCCCACTAGTCACTGCCTGCCACTCAGAAAAAGAGACGTTTATTCCAACTCTGCTTCCTGTCTGCCAACCAGTTCTCTATCCAAGACAGTACCTTACCCCCAATCCCGTGTGCTTTAACTTTGCACGCTGAAGTATAGTCCAGGGGTGCTGAGGCTAAATGTAGTGCCCAAACTGCTGCCCCAGGTGATCTCAGCTAACTCAGCACAATCTAGGGATCAAACCTGAGACCTTGCTGGATTGTATGGCTAAGGTAAACTGTCTGGGCACTGAGCTATTTAGGGAGTTCTGATTCCCATAAGCTTTATTTTAAGACAAAGGATCATTTGTGCGGGGGGCAGGAGTTGTTGAGAAGATAAAGATTTGCTCTATTATTTTCAGCAGTGGCCACGTTTCTTGTAATGCTCCTGCTTCATCTTTCTCTTTATCCTCTGATGTCTTGCATTAATTGTCCTCTCCCTGGCCCATTTGTTTGGTGTTTTGCTGCTGTTCTACGCTCAAGTTCACCAACAAGCGCGCATCATAAATGGGTTTTGTGAAAATGTGTTGCAAATAGATTTCTTGGCTGAGGGGAAGGAGCAGCTGACAACATTACGGGGATTACGGCTACAAACTAAATGAGCTCATTCCATTGGCATTGTGCTTTTGTCACTTCCGAACCAAATATGGTACAATGCTCAGTACTTTTAAAATTTCCAATATAAAACAATTTGTCGTGTTTCCCAACACATTCTTATTAATAATTTTCAAAATCCCCTTTAACAGATCCGCTCCGAGCCACTGGTTCTGAGTCTGTCAATCTTGGAGTGGACAGATTTTCCACACGACTGTTATAATCTGCAGTCATGAGAAATGCTTAAGACTGAAATTTACTGGAAAATTCCCTTCTGACTGTTGAGTGCCATCTACAAATTCACACGGTATAAATTTAGCTTTCCAGCTCCTAAGGCCAAAGGCCTCAGTCACTTGGCAGCTATCTAAAAACAAACAAGAATGTAGTGTACTCGAGCAAAAAGCGCTTGAGAGGAAGAGTGCTCCAGCTCAAACCCTCTTATTCTCATACCTAGCCCAGAGGGATGCAGGATACCCCTCTTATTATGATACCTGGTACAATGGACAGTCCTCATTTATCATATCTAATAATACAGGTGGATACAGGGTAACCCTTTTATTATTACACTCAATGCAGTAGGATTCTCCTTTCTCCCAGTCAGGCTCTCTACAAGGTGGTGCAGCATTTTATTCTCTTCCCCCTTGGAACTCTCCATGGGGACATACCCTCCCATTGACCTTCATAATATGGGCATGGGATCGTACCCTTCCACTGATCTCTCTCTAATATATTTGTGGGATCATAACACTCCATTGCTCTCGCTAATGGGATGTGTGGTCATACCCCAACCCATTGATCTCTCTATAACACAAGCGTGGAGTTCGACCCCTCCTTTGATCTTTGTAATATAAGTGTTAGATAGCATCCCCCCATTGATCTCCCTAATGGAAGTGTGGGGTCATCCCACCTCATTGCAATGGGGTGTGGGGCAGATATCACAGCTCTACCAGCTTTGATGTATGTCCCCCTGCTGGCTTGGTGTGTCACATACAGCACTGTGCTTTCAATAACTGTCTTGTATTGTTTTTTCTTACAGTCAATCATTTTTGATGAAGTGGATTTAACAGATGCCAGTGTCGCAGAATCCAGCACGAAAAATGTTAACAACAGTTTTACAGTGAGTAGCTCTGACATGAGTTATATTTCGCAAGAATTTGGCTGCACCCGGTGATATTACCGAGAGTAGGTTAATAATGAGCACAGTTTTTAATCATAAACAGCTGTCTGACTATTTATCAGACAGGTAGTTTCATCCAGCGCCTATCACAATCCCAGGATGTCCCAAAGCACATCACAGTCAATGAAGAACTTTTGAAGTGTAACAGCTGTTGTAATGTTGGGAAATGCAGGTCCAGTTTGCACACAACAAGGTCCTACAAACAGAAAAAAGAGATATGATCAGATAATCTGTTTTAATGATGTTGGTTGAGGCATAAACGTTGGCAAGAACTGCTGCTGATTGGGCCTCAGTTTTTATTTAGCGAGAGATTTATTTAAAATCCCAGATTAACTCCCTTTCCTGTTTTTTCTATCACGTCCTGATTTAGTGTCAGCCAGTGGCTCAGTTGGTAGCACACTCGCCTCTGAGTCCCAAGGTTGTGGGTTCAAGTCCCACTCCAGAGATTTGAGCACAAAAATCTAGGCCGACACTCCAATGCTGAGGGGGTGCTGCACTGTCGGAAGTGCCGTCTTCAGATGAGATGCTAAACCGAGGCCCTGTCTGCTCCAGGTGGACGTAAAAGATCCACTATTTCGAAGAAGAGCATGGGAGTTCTCCGTGGTGTCCAGGCCAATATTTATTCCTCAACCAACAAATCTAAAACAGCTTTTTTGGTCATTATCATTGCTGTTTGTGGAAACTTGCTGTGCGCAAATTGGCTGCCACGTTTCCTAATTACAGCAGTGATTACACTTCAAAAAAGTACTTCATTGGCTGTAAAGCGCTTTAGGACGTCCGATGGTCATGAAAGGCGCTATATAAACGCAAGTTTTTCTTTCTTTTCTTATAAATTCCAATTTAGTTAGAGAGTATTGGGTGCACAGTACCTTTTGTTTCATTATGAATTTTGGATGTCTCTTCCAGAATATTTTTCCATGAGTTTTGATGTTGGGGTAAAGAGGTTACAGGGGTTGGGTGCAGTGAGCTGGGATGTAGGGGTAGTGAGCTGGGATGTTGAGGTAGAGAGGTTACAGGGGTCGGGTGTAGTGAGCTCGGATGTTGGGGTAGAGAGATTACAGGGGTCGGGTGTCGTGAGCTGTGATGTTGGGGTAAAGAGGTTACAGGGTCGGGTGCAGTGAGCTGGGATGTTGGGGTAGAGAGGTTACAGGGGTCGGGTGTAGTGAGCTGGGACGTTGGGGTAGAGAGGTTACAGGGGTCGGGTGTAGTGAGCTGGGATGTTGGGGTAGAGAGGTTACAGGGGTCGGGTGTAGTGAGCTGGGATGTTGGGGTAGAGAGGTTACAGGGGTCGGGTGTAGTAAGCTGGGATGTTGGGGTAGAGCGGTTACAGGGGTCGGGTGTAGTGAGCTGGGATGTTGGGGTAGAGAGGTTACAGGGGTCGGGTGTAGTGAGCTGGGATGTTGGGGTAGAGAGGTTACAGGGGTCTGGTGCAGTGAGCTGGGATGTTGGGGTAAAGAGGTTACAGGGGTCGGGTGTAGTGAGCTGGGATGTTGGGGTGGAGAGGTTACAGGGGTCGGGTGTAGTGAGCTGGGATGTTGCGGTAGAGAGGTTACAGGGGCCGGGTGCAGTGAGCTGGGATGTTGGGGTAGAGAGGTTACAGGGGTCGGGTGTAGTGAGCTGGGATGCTGAGGTAGAGAGGTTACAGGGATCGGGTGTCGTGAGCTGGGATGTTGCGGTAGAGAGGTTACAGGGGCCGGGTGCAGTGAGCTGGGATGTTGGGGTAGAGAGCTTACAGGGGTCGGGTGTAGTGAGCTGGGATGTTGGGGTAGAGAGGTTACAGGGGTCGGGTGTCGTGAGCTGGGATGTTGCGGTAGAGAGGTTACAGGGGCCGGGTGCAGTGAGCTGGGATGTTGGGGTAGAGAGGTTACAGGGGGTCGGGTGTAGTGAGCTGGGATGTTGGGGTAGAGAGGTTACAGGGGTCGGGTGTAGTGAGCTGGGATGCTGAGGTAGAGAGGTTACAGGGATCGGGTGTAGTGAGCTGGGATGTTGGGGTAGAGAGGTTTCGGGGGTCGGGTGTAGTGAGCTGGGATGTTGAGGTAGAGAGGTTACAGGGGCCGGGTGTCGTGAGCTGGGATGTTGGGGTAGAGAGGTTACAGGGGTCGGGTGTAGTGAGCTGGGATGTTGGGGTAGAGAGGTTACAGGGGTCGGGTGTAGTTAGCTGGGATGTTGGGGTAGAGAGGTTACAGGGGTCGGGTGTAGTGAGCTGGGATGTTGGGGTAGAGAGGTTACAGGGGTCGGGTATAGTGAGCTGGGATGTTGGGGTAGAGAGGTTACAGGGGTCGGGTGTAGTTAGCTGGGCTGTTCAGGTAGAGAGGTTACAGGGGTCGGGTGTAGTGAGCTGGGATGTTGGGGTAGAGAGGTTACAGGGGGTCGGGTGTCATGAGCTGGGATGTTGGGGTAGAGAGGTTACAGGTGTCGGGTGTAGTGACCTGGGATGTTGGGGTAGAGATGTTACAGGGGTCGTGTGTAGTGAGCTGGGATGTTGGGGTAGAGAGGTTACAGGGGTCGGGTGTAGTGAGCTGGGATGTTGGGGTAGAGAGGTTACAGGGGTCGGGTGTAGTGAGCTGGGATGTTGGGGTAGAGAGGTTACAGGGGTCGGGTGAAGTGAGCTGGGATGTTGGGGTAAAGAGGTTACAGGGGTCGGGTGTAGTGAGCAGGGATGTTGGGGTAGAGAGGTTACAGGGGTCGGGTGCAGTGAGCTGGAATGTTGGGGTAGAGGGGTTACAGGGGTCGGGTGTAGTGAGCTGGGATGTTGGGGTGGAGAGGTTACAGGGGCCGGGTGTCGTGAGCTGGGATGTTGGGGTAAAGAGGTTACAGGGGTTGGGTGTCGTGAGCTGGAATGTTGGGGTAGAGGGGTTACAGGGGTCGGGTGTAGTGAGCTGGGATGTTGGGGTGGAGAGGTTACAGGGGTCGGGTGTCATGAGCTGGGATGTTGGGGTAAAGAGGTTACAGGGCCGGGTGTAGTGAGCTGGGATGTTGGGGTAGAGATGTTACAGGGGTCGGGTGTAGTGAGCTGGGATGTTGAGGTAGAGAGGTTACAGAGGTCGGGTGTAGTGAGCTGTGATGTTGAGGGAGAGAGGTTACAGGGGTCGGGTGTAGTGAGCTGGGATGTTTGGGTAGAGATGTTACAGGGGTCGGGTGTAGTGAGCTGGGATGTTGCGGTAAAGAGGTTACAGGGGTCGGGCGTAGTGAGCTGGGATGTTGGGGTAGAGAGGTTACAGGGGTCGGGTGTAGTGAGCTGGGATGTTGGGGTAGAGAGGTTACAGGGGTCGGGTGTAGTGAGCTGGGATGTTGGGGTAGAGAGGTTACAGGGGTCGGGTGTAGTGAGCTGGGATGTTGGGGTAAAGAGGTTACAGGGGTCGGGTGTAGTGAGCTGGGATGTTGGGGTAGAGAGGTTACAGGGGTCGGGTGTAGTGAGCTGGGATGTTGGGGTAGAGAGGTTACAGGGGGTCGGATGTAGTGAGCTGGGATGTTGGGGTAGAGAGGTTACAGGGGTCGGGTGTCGTGAGCTGGGATGTTGCGGTAGAGAGGTTACAGGGGTCGGGTGTAGTGAGCTGGGATGCTGAGGTAGAGAGGTTACAGGGATCGGGTGTAGTGAGCTGGGATGTTGGGGTAGAGAGGTTTCGGGGGTCGGGTGTAGTGAGCTGGGATGTTGAGGTAGAGAGGTTACAGGGCCGGGTGCAGTGAGCTGGGATGTTGGGGTAGAGAGGTTACAGGGGTCGGGTGTAGTGAGCTGGGATGTTGGGGTAGAGAGGTTACAGGGGTCGGGTGTCGTTAGCTGGGATGTTGGGGTAGAGAGGTTACAGGGGTCGGGTGTAGTGAGCTGGAATGTTGGGGTAGAGAGGTTACAGGGGTCGGGTGTAGTGAGCTGGGATGTTGGGGTAGAGAGGTTACAGGGGTCGGGTGTAATGAGCTGGGATGTTGGGGTAGAGAGGTTACAGGTGTCGGGTGTAGTGACCTGGGATGTTGGGGTAGAGATGTGACAGGGGTCGTGTGTAGTGAGCTGGGATGTTGGGGTAAAGAGGTTACAGGGGTCGGGTGTAGTGAGCTGGGATGTTGGGGTAGAGAGGTTACAGGGGTCGGGTGTAGTGAGCTGGGATGTTGGGGTAGAGAGGTTACAGGGGTCGGGTGAAGTGAGCTGGGATGTTGGGGTAAAGAGGTTACAGGGGTCGGGTGTAGTGAGCAGGGATGTTGGGGTAGAGAGGTTACAGGGGTCGGGTGCAGTGAGCTGGAATGTTGGGGTAGAGAGGTTACAGGGGTCGGGTGTAGTGAGCTGGGATGTTGGGGTAAAGAGGTTACAGGGGTCGGGTGTAGTGAGCTGGGATGTTGGGGTAGAGAGGTTACAGGGGTCGGGTGTAGTGAGCTGGGATGTTGGGGTAGAGAGGTTACAGGGGGTCGGGTGTAGTGAGCTGGGATGTTGGGGTCGAGAGGTTACAGGGCCGGGTGTAGTGAGCTGGGATGTTGGGGTAGAGATGTTACAGGGGTCGGGTGTAGTGAGCTGGGATGTTGAGGTAGAGAGGTTACAGGGTCGGGTGTAGTGAGCTGGGATGTTGGGGTAGAGAGGTTTCGGGGGTCGGGTGTCGTGAGCTGGGATGTTGAGGTAGAGAGGTTACAGGGTTCGGGTGTAGTTAGCTGGGATGTTTGGGTAGAGATGTTACAGGGGTCGGGTGTAGTGAGCTGGGATGTTGGGGTAAAGAGGTTACAGGGGTCGGGTGTCGTGAGCTGGGATGTTGGGGTAGAGAGGTTACAGGGGTCGGGTGTAGTGAGCTGGGATGTTTGGGTAGAGATGTTACAGGGGTCGGGTGTAGTGAGCTGGGATGTTGGGGTAAAGAGGTTACAGGGGTCGGGTGTAGTGAGCTGGGATGTTGGGGTAGAGAGGTTACAGGGGTCGGGTGTAGTGAGCTGGGATGTTGGGGTGGAGAGGTTCCAGGGGCCGGGTGTCGTGAGCTGGGATGTTGGGGTAAAGAGGTTACAGGGGTTGGGTGTCGTGAGCTGGAATGTTGGGGTAGAGGGGTTACAGGGGTCGGGTGTAGTGAGCTGGGATGTTGGGGTGGAGAGGTTACAGGGGTCGGGTGTCGTGAGCTGGGATGTTGGGGTAAAGAGGTTACAGGGCCGGGTGTAGTGAGCTGGGATGTTGGGGTAGAGAGGTTACAGGGCCGGGTGTAGTGAGCTGGGATGTTGGGGTAGAGATGTTACAGGGGTCGGGTGTAGTGAGCTGGGATGTTGAGGTAGAGAGGTTACAGGGGTCGGGTGTAGTGAGCTGGGATGTTTGGGTAGAGATGTTACAGGGGTCGGGTGTAGTGAGCTGGGATGTTGCGGTAGACAGGTTACAGGGGTCGGGTGTCGTGAGCTGGGATGTTGCGGTAGAGAGGTTACAGGGGCCGGGTGCAGTGAGCTGGGATGTTGGGGTAGAGAGGTTACAGGGGTCGGGTGTAGTGAGCTGGGATGCTGAGGTAGAGAGGTTACAGGGATCGGGTGTCGTGAGCTGGGATGTTGCGGTAGAGAGGTTACAGGGGCCGGGTGCAGTGAGCTGGGATGTTGGGGTAGAGAGCTTACAGGGGTCGGGTGTAGTGAGCTGGGATGTTGGGGTAGAGAGGTTACAGGGGTCGGGTGTCGTGAGCTGGGATGTTGCGGTAGAGAGGTTACAGGGGCCGGGTGCAGTGAGCTGGGATGTTGGGGTAGAGAGGTTACAGGGGGTCGGGTGTAGTGAGCTGGGATGTTGGGGTAGAGAGGTTACAGGGGTCGGGTGTAGTGAGCTGGGATGCTGAGGTAGAGAGGTTACAGGGATCGGGTGTAGTGAGCTGGGATGTTGGGGTAGAGAGGTTTCGGGGGTCGGGTGTCGTGAGCTGGGATGTTGAGGTAGAGAGGTTACAGGGGCCGGGTGTCGTGAGCTGGGATGTTGGGGTAGAGAGGTTACAGGGGTCGGGTGTAGTGAGCTGGGATGTTGGGGTAGAGAGGTTACAGGGGTCGGGTGTCATGAGCTGGGATGTTGGGGTAGAGAGGTTACAGGTGTCGGGTGTAGTGACCTGGGATGTTGGGGTAGAGATGTTACAGGGGTCGTGTGTAGTGAGCTGGGATGTTGGGGTAGAGAGGTTACAGGGGTCGGGTGTAGTGAGCTGGGATGTTGGGGTAGAGAGGTTACAGGGGTCGGGTGTAGTGAGCTGGGATGTTGGGGTAGAGAGGTTACAGGGGTCGGGTGAAGTGAGCTGGGATGTTGGGGTAAAGAGGTTACAGGGGTCGGGTGTAGTGAGCAGGGATGTTGGGGTAGAGAGGTTACAGGGGTCGGGTGCAGTGAGCTGGAATGTTGGGGTAAAGAGGTTACAGGGGTCGGGTGTAGTGAGCTGGGATGTTGGGGTAGAGAGGTTACAGGGGTCGGGTGTAGTCAGCTGGGATGTTGGGGTGGAGAGGTTACAGGGGCCGGGTGTCGTGAGCTGGGATGTTGGGGTAAAGAGGTTACAGGGGTTGGGTGTCGTTAGCTGGAATGTTGGGGTAGAGGGGTTACAGGGGTCGGGTGTAGTGAGCTGGGATGTTGGGGTGGAGAGGTTACAGGGGTCGGGTGTCATGAGCTGGGATGTTGGGGTAAAGAGGTTCCAGGGCCGGGTGTAGTGAGCTGGGATGTTGGGGTAGAGATGTTACAGGGGTCGGGTGTAGTGAGCTGGGATGTTGAGGTAGAGAGGTTACAGAGGTCGGGTGTAGTGAGCTGTGATGTTGAGGTAGAGAGGTTACAGGGGTCGGGTGTAGTGAGCTGGGATGTTTGGGTCGAGATGTTACAGGGGTCGGGTGTAGTGAGCTGGGATGTTGCGGTAAAGAGTTTACAGGGGTCGGGCGTAGTGAGCTGGGATGCTGGGGTAGAGAGGTTACAGGGGTCGGGTGTAGTGAGCTGTGATGTTGGGGTAAAGAGGTTACAGGGGTCGGGTGTAGTGAGCTGGGATGTTGGGGTAGAGAGGTTACAGGGGTCGGGTGTAGTGAGCTGGGATGTTGGGGTAGAGAGGTTACAGGGGTCGGGTGTAGTGAGCTGGGATGTTGGGGTAAAGAGGTTACAGGGGTCGGGTGTAGTGAGCTGGGATGTTGGGGTAGAGAGGTTACAGGGGTCGGGTGTAGTGAGCTGGGATGTTGGGGTAGAGAGGTTACAGGGGGTCGGATGCAGTGAGCTGGGATGTTGGGGTAGAGAGGTTACAGGGGTCGGGTGTCGTGAGCTGGGATGTTGCGGTAGAGAGGTTACAGGGGTCGGGTGTAGTGAGCTGGGATGCTGAGGTAGAGAGGTTACAGGGATCGGGTGTCGTGAGCTGGGATGTTGGGGTAGAGAGGTTTCGGGGGTCGGGTGTAGTGAGCTGGGATATTGAGGTAGAGAGGTTACAGGGCCGGGTGCAGTGAGCTGGGATGTTGGGGTAGAGAGGTTACAGGGGTCGGGTGTAGTGAGCTGGGATGTTGGGGTAGAGAGGTTACAGGGGTCGGGTGTAGTCAGCTGGGATGTTGGGGTAGAGAGGTTACAGGGGTCGGGTGAAGTGAGTTGGGATGTTGGGGTAAAGAGGTTACAGGGGTCGGGTGTAGTGAGCAGGGATGTTGGGGTAGAGAGGTTACAGGGGTCGGGTGCAGTGAGCTGGAATGTTGGGGTAGAGAGGTTACAGGGGTCGGGTGTAGTGAGCTGGGATGTTGGGGTAAAGAGGTTACAGGGGTCGGGTGTAGTGAGCTGGGATGTTGGGGTAGAGATGTTACAGGGGTCGGGTGTAGTGAGCTGGGATGTTGAGGTAGAGAGGTTACAGGGTCGGGTGCAGTGAGCTGGGATGTTGGGGTAGAGAGGTTTCGGGGGTCGGGTGTCGTGAGCTGGGATGTTGAGGTAGAGAGGTTACAGGGTTCGGGTGTAGTTAGCTGGGATGTTTGGGTAGAGATGTTACAGGGGTCGGGTGTAGTGAGCTGGGATGTTGGGGTAAAGAGGTTACAGGGGTCGGGTGTAGTGAGCTGGGATGTTGGGGTAGAGAGGTTACAGGGGTCGGGTGTAGTGAGCTGGGATGTTTGGGTAGAGATGTTACAGGGGTCGGGTGTAGTGAGCTGGGATGTTGGGGTAAAGAGGTTACAGGGGTCGGGTGTAGTGAGCTGGGATGTTGGGGTCGAGAGGTTACAGGGGTCGGGTGTAGTGAGCTGGGATGTTGGGGTGGAGAGGTTCCAGGGGCCGGGTGTCGTGAGCTGGGATGTTGGGGTAAAGAGGTTACAGGGGTTGGGTGTAGTGAGCTGGAATGTTGGGGTAGAGGGGTTACAGGGGTCGGGTGTAGTGAGCTGGGATGTTGGGGTGGAGAGGTTACAGGGGTCGGGTGTCGTGAGCTGGGATGTTGGGGTAAAGAGGTTACAGGGCCGGGTGTAGTGAGCTGGGATGTTGGGGTAGAGAGGTTACAGGGCCGGGTGTAGTGAGCTGGGATGTTGGGGCAGAGATGTTACAGGGGTCGGGTGTAGTGAGCTGGGATGTTGAGGTAGAGAGGTTACAGGGGTCGGGTGTAGTGAGCTGGGATGTTTGGGTAGAGATGTTACAGGGGTCGGGTGTAGTGAGCTGGGATGTTTGGGTAGAGATGTTACAGGGGTCGGGTGTAGTGAGCTGGGATGTTGGGGTAAAGAGGTTACAGGGGTCGGGTGTCGTGAGCTGGGATGTTGGGGTAGAGAGGTTACAGGGGTCGGGTGTAGTGAGCTGGGATGTTTGGGTAGAGATGTTACAGGGGTCGGGTGTAGTGAGCTGGGATGTTGGGGTAAAGAGGTTACAGGGGTCGGGTGTAGTGAGCTGGGATGTTGGGGTAGAGAGGTTACAGGGGTCGGGTGTAGTGAGCTGGGATGTTGGGGTGGAGAGGTTCCAGGGGCCGGGTGTCGTGAGCTGGGATGTTGGGGTAAAGAGGTTACAGGGGTTGGGTGTCGTGAGCTGGAATGTTGGGGTAGAGGGGTTACAGGGGTCGGGTGTAGTGAGCTGGGATGTTGGGGTGGAGAGGTTACAGGGGTCGGGTGTCGTGAGCTGGGATGTTGGGGTAAAGAGGTTACAGGGCCGGCTGTAGTGAGCTGGGATGTTGGGGTAGAGAGGTTACAGGGCCGGGTGTAGTGAGCTGGGATGTTTGGGTAGAGATGTTACAGGGGTCGGGTGTAGTGAGCTGGGATGTTGCGGTAGAGAGGTTACAGGGGTCGGGTGTCGTGAGCTGGGATGTTGCGGTAGAGAGGTTACAGGGGCCGGGTGCAGTGAGCTGGGATGTTGGGGTAGAGAGGTTACAGGGGTCGGGTGTAGTGAGCTGGGATGCTGAGGTAGAGAGGTTACAGGGATCGGGTGTCGTGAGCTGGGATGTTGCGGTAGAGAGGTTACAGGGGCCGGGTGCAGTGAGCTGGGATGTTGGGGTAGAGAGCTTACAGGGGTCGGGTGTAGTGAGCTGGGATGTTGGGGTAGAGAGGTTACAGGGGTCGGGTGTCGTGAGCTGGGATGTTGCGGTAGAGAGGTTACAGGGGCCGGGTGCAGTGAGCTGGGATGTTGGGGTAGAGAGGTTACAGGGGTCGGGTGTAGTGAGCTGGGATGTTTGGGTAGAGATGTTACAGGGGTCGGGTGTAGTGAGCTGGGATGTTGCGGTAGAGAGGTTACAGGGGTCGGGTGTCGTGAGCTGGGATGTTGCGGTAGAGAGGTTACAGGGGCCGGGTGCAGTGAGCTGGGATGTTGGGGTAGAGAGGTTACAGGGGTCGGGTGTAGTGAGCTGGGATGCTGAGGTAGAGAGGTTACAGGGATCGGGTGTCGTGAGCTGGGATGTTGCGGTAGAGAGGTTACAGGGGCCGGGTGCAGTGAGCTGGGATGTTGGGGTAGAGAGCTTACAGGGGTCGGGTGTAGTGAGCTGGGATGTTGGGGTAGAGAGGTTACAGGGGTCGGGTGTCGTGAGCTGGGATGTTGCGGTAGAGAGGTTACAGGGGCCGGGTGCAGTGAGCTGGGATGTTGGGGTAGAGAGGTTACAGGGGGTCGGGTGTAGTGAGCTGGGATGTTGGGGTAGAGAGGTTACAGGGGTCGGGTGTAGTGAGCTGGGATGCTGAGGTAGAGAGGTTACAGGGATCGGGTGTAGTGAGCTGGGATGTTGGGGTAGAGAGGTTTCGGGGGTCGGGTGTCGTGAGCTGGGATGTTGAGGTAGAGAGGTTACAGGGGCCGGGTGTCGTGAGCTGGGATGTTGGGGTAGAGAGGTTACAGGGGTCGGGTGTAGTGAGCTGGGATGTTGGGGTAGAGAGGTTACAGGGGTCGGGTGTAGTTAGCTGGGATGTTGGGGTAGAGAGGTTACAGGGGTCGGGTGTAGTGAGCTGGGATGTTGGGGTAGAGAGGTTACAGGGGTCGGGTGTCATGAGCTGGGATGTTGGGGTAGAGAGGTTACAGGTGTCGGGTGTAGTGACCTGGGATGTTGGGGTAGAGATGTTACAGGGGTCGTGTGTAGTGAGCTGGGATGTTGGGGTAGAGAGGTTACAGGGGTCGGGTGTAGTGAGGTGGGATGTTGGGGTAGAGAGGTTACAGGGGTCGGGTGTAGTGAGCTGGGATGTTGGGGTAGAGAGGTTACAGGGGTCGGGTGAAGTGAGCTGGGATGTTGGGGTAAAGAGGTTACAGGGGTCGGGTGTAGTGAGCAGGGATGTTGGGGTAGAGAGGTTACAGGGGTCGGGTGCAGTGAGCTGGAATGTTGGGGTAAAGAGGTTACAGGGGTCGGGTGTAGTGAGCTGGGATGTTGGGGTAGAGAGGTTACAGGGGTCGGGTGTAGTCAGCTGGGATGTTGGGGTGGAGAGGTTACAGGGGCCGGGTGTCGTGAGCTGGGATGTTGGGGTAAAGAGGTTACAGGGGTTGGGTGTCGTTAGCTGGAATGTTGGGGTAGAGGGGTTACAGGGGTCGGGTGTAGTGAGCTGGGATGTTGGGGTGGAGAGGTTACAGGGGTCGGGTGTCATGAGCTGGGATGTTGGGGTAAAGAGGTTCCAGGGCCGGGTGTAGTGAGCTGGGATGTTGGGGTAGAGATGTTACAGGGGTCGGGTGTAGTGAGCTGGGATGTTGAGGTAGAGAGGTTACAGAGGTCGGGTGTAGTGAGCTGTGATGTTGAGGTAGAGAGGTTACAGGGGTCGGGTGTAGTGAGCTGGGATGTTTGGGTAGAGATGTTACAGGGGTCGGGTGTAGTGAGCTGGGATGTTGCGGTAAAGAGTTTACAGGGGTCGGGCGTAGTGAGCTGGGATGCTGGGGTAGAGAGGTTACAGGGGTCGGGTGTAGTGAGCTGTGATGTTGGGGTAAAGAGGTTACAGGGGTCGGGTGTAGTGAGCTGGGATGTTGGGGTAGAGAGGTTACAGGGGTCGGGTGTAGTGAGCTGGGATGTTGGGGTAGAGAGGTTACAGGGGTCGGGTGTAGTGAGCTGGGATGTTGGGGTAAAGAGGTTACAGGGGTCGGGTGTAGTGAGCTGGGATGTTGGGGTAGAGAGGTTACAGGGGTCGGGTGTAGTGAGCTGGGATGTTGGGGTAGAGAGGTTACAGGGGGTCGGATGCAGTGAGCTGGGATGTTGGGGTAGAGAGGTTACAGGGGTCGGGTGTCGTAAGCTGGGATGTTGCGGTAGAGAGGTTACAGGGGTCGGGTGTAGTGAGCTGGGATGCTGAGGTAGAGAGGTTACAGGGATCGGGTGTCGTGAGCTGGGATGTTGGGGTAGAGAGGTTTCGGGGGTCGGGTGTAGTGAGCTGGGATGTTGAGGTAGAGAGGTTACAGGGCCGGGTGCAGTGAGCTGGGATGTTGGGGTAGAGAGGTTACAGGGGTCGGGTGTAGTGAGCTGGGATGTTGGGGTAGAGAGGTTACAGGGGTCGGGTGTAGTGAGCTGGGATGTTGGGGTAGAGAGGTTACAGGGGTCGGGTGAAGTGAGTTGGGATGTTGGGGTAAAGAGGTTACAGGGGTCGGGTGTAGTGAGCAGGGATGTTGGGGTAGAGAGGTTACAGGGGTCGGGTGCAGTGAGCTGGAATGTTGGGGTAGAGAGGTTACAGGGGTCGGGTGTAGTGAGCTGGGATGTTGGGGTAAAGAGGTTACAGGGGTCGGGTGTAGTGAGCTGGGATGTTGGGGTAGAGATGTTACAGGGGTCGGGTGTAGTGAGCTGGGATGTTGAGGTAGAGAGGTTACAGGGTCGGGTGCAGTGAGCTGGGATGTTGGGGTAGAGAGGTTTCGGGGGTCGGGTGTCGTGAGCTGGGATGTTGAGGTAGAGAGGTTACAGGGTTCGGGTGTAGTTAGCTGGGATGTTTGGGTAGAGATGTTACAGGGGTCGGGTGTAGTGAGCTGGGATGTTGGGGTAAAGAGGTTACAGGGGTCGGGTGTAGTGAGCTGGGATGTTGGGGTAGAGAGGTTACAGGGGTCGGGTGTAGTGAGCTGGGATGTTTGGGTAGAGATGTTACAGGGGTCGGGTGTAGTGAGCTGGGATGTTGGGGTAAAGAGGTTACAGGGGTCGGGTGTAGTGAGCTGGGATGTTGGGGTCGAGAGGTTACAGGGGTCGGGTGTAGTGAGCTGGGATGTTGGGGTGGAGAGGTTCCAGGGGCCGGGTGTCGTGAGCTGGGATGTTGGGGTAAAGAGGTTACAGGGGTTGGGTGTAGTGAGCTGGAATGTTGGGGTAGAGGGGTTACAGGGGTCGGGTGTAGTGAGCTGGGATGTTGGGGTGGAGAGGTTACAGGGGTCGGGTGTCGTGAGCTGGGATGTTGGGGTAAAGAGGTTACAGGGCCGGGTGTAGTGAGCTGGGATGTTGGGGTAGAGAGGTTACAGGGCCGGGTGTAGTGAGCTGGGATGTTGGGGCAGAGATGTTACAGGGGTCGGGTGTAGTGAGCTGGGATGTTGAGGTAGAGAGGTTACAGGGGTCGGGTGTAGTGAGCTGGGATGTTTGGGTAGAGATGTTACAGGGGTCGGGTGTAGTGAGCTGGGATGTTTGGGTAGAGATGTTACAGGGGTCGGGTGTAGTGAGCTGGGATGTTGGGGTAAAGAGGTTACAGGGGTCGGGTGTAGTGAGCTGGGATGTTGGGGTAGAGAGGTTACAGGGGTCGGGTGTAGTGAGCTGTGATGTTGGGGTAAAGAGGTTACAGGGGTCGGGTGTAGTGAGCAGGGATGTTGGGGTAGAGAGGTTACAGGGGTCGGGTGTAGTGAGCTGGGATGTTGGGGTAAAGAGGTTACAGGGGTCGGGTGTAGTGAGCTGGGATGTTGGGGTAGAGAGGTTTCGGGGGTCGGGTGTAGTGAGCTGGGATGTTGAGGTAGAGAGGTTACAGGGTTCGGGTGTAGTTAGCTGGGATGTTTGGGTAGAGATGTTACAGGGGTCGGGTGAAGTGAGCTGGGATGTTGGGGTAAAGAGGTTACAGGGGTCGGGTGTAGTGAGCAGGGATGTTGGGGTAGAGAGGTTACAGGGGTCGGGTGCAGTGAGCTGGAATGTTGGGGTAGAGAGGTTACAGGGGTCGGGTGTAGTGAGCTGGGATGTTGGGGTAGAGAGGTTACAGGGGTCGGGTGTAGTGAGCTGGGATGTTGGGGTAGAGCGGTTACAGGGGGTCGGATGTAGTGAGCTGGGATGTTGGGGTAGAGAGGTTACAGGGGTCGGGTGTCGTGAGCTGGGATGTTGCGGTAGAGAGGTTACAGGGGTCGGGTGTAGTGAGCTGGGATGCTGAGGTAGAGAGGTTACAGGGATCGGGTGTAGTGAGCTGGGATGTTGGGGTAGAGAGGTTTCGGGGGTCGGGTGTAGTGAGCTGGGATGTTGAGGTAGAGAGGTTACAGGGCCGGGTGCAGTGAGCTGGGATGTTGGGGTAGAGAGGTTACAGGGGTCGGGTGTAGTGAGCTGGGATGTTGGGGTAGAGAGGTTACAGGGGTCTGGTGTCGTGAGCTGGGATGTTGAGGTAGAGAGGTTACGGGGGTCGGGTGTAGTGAGCTGGGATGTTGGGGTAGAGAGGTTACAGGGGTCGGGTGTAGTTAGCTGGGATGTTGGGGGAGAGAGGTTACGGGTCGGGTGTAGTGAGCTGGAATGTTGGGGTAGAGAGGTTACAGGGGTCGGGTGTAGTGAGCTGGGATGTTGGGGTAGAGAGGTGTCGGGTGTAGTGACCTGGGATGTTGGGGTAGAGATGTTACAGGGGTCGGGTGTAGTGAGCTGGGATGTTGGGGTAAAGAGGTTACAGGGGTTGGGTGCAGTGAGCTGGGATGTTGGGGTAGAGAGGTTACAGGGGTCGGGTGCAGTGAGCTGGGATGTTGGGGTGGAGAGGTTACAGGGGCCGGGTGTCGTGAGCTGGGATGTTGGGGTAAAGAGGTTACAGGGGTTGGGTGTAGTGAGCTGGGATGTTGGGGTAAAGAGGTTACAGGGCCGGGTGTAGTGAGCTGGGATGTTGGGGTAGAGAGGTTACAGGGCCGGGTGTAGTGAGCTGGGATGTTGGGGTAGAGATGTTACAGGGGTCGAGTGTAGTGAGCTGGGATGTTGGGGTAGAGAGGTTACAGGGGCCGGGTGTAGTGAGCTGGGATGTTGGGGTGGAGAGGTTACAGGGGTCGGGTGCAGTGAGTTGGGATGTTGGGGTAGAGAGGTTACAGGGGTCGGGTGTAGTGAGCTGGGATGTTGGGGTAGAGAGGTTACAGGGGTCGGGTGTAGTGCGCTGGGACGTTGGGGTAGAGAGGTTACAGGGGTCGGGTGTAGTGAGCTGGGACGTTGGGGTAGAGAGGTTACAGGGGTCGGGTGTAGTGAGCTGTGATGTTGGGGTTGAGAGGTTACAGGGGGTCGGGTGTAGTGAGCTGGGATGTTGGGGTAGAGAGGTTACAGGGGCCTGGTGTAGTGAGCTGGGATGTTGGGGTAAAGAGGTTACAGGGGTGGGGTGTAGTGAGCTGGGATGTTGGGGTAGAGAGGTTACAGGGGTTGGGTGTCGTGAGCTGGGATGTTGGGGTAGAGAGGTTACAGGGGTCGGGTGTAGTGAGCTGGGATGTTGGGGTAGAGAGGTCACAGGGGTCGGGTGTCGTGAGCTGGGATGTTGGGGTAGAGAGGTTACAGGGGTCGGGTGTAATGAGCTGGGATGTTAGGGTAGAGAGGTTGGCGAGGTCGGGTGTAGTGAGCTGGGATGTTGGGGTAGAGAGGTTACAGGGGCCGGGTGCAGTGAGCTGGGATGTTGTGGATAGAGACGTTTCAGGGGTCGGGTGTAGTGAGCTGGGATGTTGGGGTAGAGCGGTTACAGGGGTCGGGTGTATTGAGCTGGGATGTTGAGGTAGAGAGGTTGCAGGGGCCGGGTGCAGTGAGCTGGGATGTTGTGGATAGAGAGGTTACAGGGGTCGGGTGCAGTGAGCTGGAATGTTGGGGTAGGGAGGTTACAGGGGTCGGGTGTAGTGAGCTGGGATGTTGGGGTAAAGAGGTTACAGGGGTTGGGTGTAGTGAGCTGGGATGTTGGGGTAGAGAGGTTACAGGGGTCGGGTGTAGTGAGCTGGGATGTTGGGTAGAGAGTTTACAGGGGTCGGGTGTCGTGAGCTGGGATGTTGGGGTAGAGAGGTTACAGGGGCCGGGTGTTGTGAGCTGGGATGTTGGGGTAGAGAGGTTACAGGGGCCGGGTGCAGTGAGCTGGGATGTTGTGGATAGAGAGGTTACAGGGTCGGGTGTAGTGAGCTGGGATGTTAAGGTAGAGAGGTTACAGGGGTTGGGTGTATTGAGCTGGGATGTTGAGGTAGAGAGGTTACAGGGATCGGGTGTAGTGAGCTGGGATGTTGGGGTAGAGAGGTTTCGGGGGTCGGGTGTAGTGAGCTGGGATGTTGAGGTAGAGAGGTTACAGGGCCGGGTGCAGTGAGCTGGGATGTTGGGGTCGAGAGGTTACAGGGGTCGGGTGTAGTGAGCTGGGATGTTGGGGTAGAGAGGTTACAGGGGTCTGGTGTCGTGAGCTGGGATGTTGAGGTAGAGAGGTTACGGGGGTCGGGTGTAGTGAGCTGGGATGTTGGGGTAGAGAGGTTACAGGGGTCGGGTGTAGTTAGCTGGGATGTTGGGGGGAGAGGTTACGGGTCGGGTGTAGTGAGCTGGAATGTTGGGGTAGAGAGGTTACAGGGGTCGGGTGTAGTGAGCTGGGATGTTGGGGTAGAGAGGTTACAGGTGTCGGGTGTAGTGACCTGGGATGTTGGGGTAGAGATGTTACAGGGGTCGGGTGTAGTGAGCTGGGATGTTGGGGTAAAGAGGTTACAGGGGTTGGGTGCAGTGAGCTGGGATGTTGGGGTAGAGAGGTTACAGGGGTCGGGTGCAGTGAGCTGGGATGTTGGGGTGGAGAGGTTACAGGGGCCGGGTGTCGTGAGCTGGGATGTTGGGGTAAAGAGGTTACAGGGGTTGGGTGTAGTGAGCTGGGATGTTGGGGTAAAGAGGTTACAGGGCCGGGTGTAGTGAGCTGGGATGTTGGGGTAGAGAGGTTACAGGGCCGGGTGTTGTGAGCTGGGATGTTGGGGTAGAGATGTTACAGGGGTCGGGTGTAGTGAGCTGGGATGTTGGGGTAGAGAGGTTACAGGGGCCGGGTGTAGTGAGCTGGGATGTTGGGGTGGAGAGGTTACAGGGGTCGGGTGCAGTGAGTTGGGATGTTGGGGTAGAGAGGTTACAGGGGTCGGGTGTAGTGAGCTGGGATGTTGGGGTAGAGAGGTTACAGGGGTCGGGTGTAGTGCGCTGGGACGTTGGGGTAGAGAGGTTACAGGGGTCGGGTGTAGTGAGCTGGGACGTTGGGGTAGAGAGGTTACAGGGGTCGGGTGTAGTGAGCTGTGATGTTGGGGTTGAGAGGTTACAGGGGGTCGGGTGTAGTGAGCTGGGATGTTGGGGTAGAGAGGTTACAGGGGCCGGGTGTAGTGAGCTGGGATGTTGGGGTAAAGAGGTTACAGGGGTGGGGTGTAGTGAGCTGGGATGTTGGGGTAGAGAGGTTACAGGGGTTGGGTGTCGTGAGCTGGGATGTTGGGGTAGAGAGGTTACAGGGGTCGGGTGTAGTGAGCTGGGATGTTGGGGTAGAGAGGTCACAGGGGTCGGGTGTCGTGAGCTGGGATGTTGGGGTAGAGAGGTTACAGGGGTCGGGTGTAATGAGCTGGGATGTTAGGGTAGAGAGGTTGGCGAGGTCGGGTGTAGTGAGCTGGGATGTTGGGGTAGAGAGGTTACAGGGGCCGGGTGCAGTGAGCTGGGATGTTGTGGATAGAGACGTTTCAGGGGTCGGGTGTAGTGAGCTGGGATGTTGGGGTAGAGCGGTTACAGGGGTCGGGTGTATTGAGCTGGGATGTTGAGGTAGAGAGGTTGCAGGGGCCGGGTGCAGTGAGCTGGAATGTTGGGGTAAAGAGGTTACAGGGGTCGGGTGTAGTGAGCTGGGATGTTGGGGTAGAGAGGTTACAGGGGTCGGGTGTAGTCAGCTGGGATGTTGGGGTGGAGAGGTTACAGGGGCCGGGTGTCGTGAGCTGGGATGTTGGGGTAAAGAGGTTACAGGGGTTGGGTGTCGTTAGCTGGAATGTTGGGGTAGAGGGGTTACAGGGGTCGGGTGTAGTGAGCTGGGATGTTGGGGTGGAGAGGTTACAGGGGTCGGGTGTCATGAGCTGGGATGTTGGGGTAAAGAGGTTCCAGGGCCGGGTGTAGTGAGCTGGGATGTTGGGGTAGAGATGTTACAGGGGTCGGGTGTAGTGAGCTGGGATGTTGAGGTAGAGAGGTTACAGAGGTCGGGTGTAGTGAGCTGTGATGTTGAGGTAGAGAGGTTACAGGGGTCGGGTGTAGTGAGCTGGGATGTTTGGGTAGAGATGTTACAGGGGTCGGGTGTAGTGAGCTGGGATGTTGCGGTAAAGAGTTTACAGGGGTCGGGCGTAGTGAGCTGGGATGCTGGGGTAGAGAGGTTACAGGGGTCGGGTGTAGTGAGCTGTGATGTTGGGGTAAAGAGGTTACAGGGGTCGGGTGTAGTGAGCTGGGATGTTGGGGTAGAGAGGTTACAGGGGTCGGGTGTAGTGAGCTGGGATGTTGGGGTAGAGAGGTTACAGGGGTCGGGTGTAGTGAGCTGGGATGTTGGGGTAAAGAGGTTACAGGGGTCGGGTGTAGTGAGCTGGGATGTTGGGGTAGAGAGGTTACAGGGGTCGGGTGTAGTGAGCTGGGATGTTGGGGTAGAGAGGTTACAGGGGGTCGGATGCAGTGAGCTGGGATGTTGGGGTAGAGAGGTTACAGGGGTCGGGTGTCGTGAGCTGGGATGTTGCGGTAGAGAGGTTACAGGGGTCGGGTGTAGTGAGCTGGGATGCTGAGGTAGAGAGGTTACAGGGATCGGGTGTCGTGAGCTGGGATGTTGGGGTAGAGAGGTTTCGGGGGTCGGGTGTAGTGAGCTGGGATGTTGAGGTAGAGAGGTTACAGGGCCGGGTGCAGTGAGCTGGGATGTTGGGGTAGAGAGGTTACAGGGGTCGGGTGTAGTGAGCTGGGATGTTGGGGTAGAGAGGTTACAGGGGTCGGGTGTAGTGAGCTGGGATGTTGGGGTAGAGAGGTTACAGGGGTCGGGTGAAGTGAGTTGGGATGTTGGGGTAAAGAGGTTACAGGGGTCGGGTGTAGTGAGCAGGGATGTTGGGGTAGAGAGGTTACAGGGGTCGGGTGCAGTGAGCTGGAATGTTGGGGTAGAGAGGTTACAGGGGTCGGGTGTAGTGAGCTGGGATGTTGGGGTAAAGAGGTTACAGGGGTCGGGTGTAGTGAGCTGGGATGTTGGGGTAGAGATGTTACAGGGGTCGGGTGTAGTGAGCTGGGATGTTGAGGTAGAGAGGTTACAGGGTCGGGTGCAGTGAGCTGGGATGTTGGGGTAGAGAGGTTTCGGGGGTCGGGTGTCGTGAGCTGGGATGTTGAGGTAGAGAGGTTACAGGGTTCGGGTGTAGTTAGCTGGGATGTTTGGGTAGAGATGTTACAGGGGTCGGGTGTAGTGAGCTGGGATGTTGGGGTAAAGAGGTTACAGGGGTCGGGTGTAGTGAGCTGGGATGTTGGGGTAGAGAGGTTACAGGGGTCGGGTGTAGTGAGCTGGGATGTTTGGGTAGAGATGTTACAGGGGTCGGGTGTAGTGAGCTGGGATGTTGGGGTAAAGAGGTTACAGGGGTCGGGTGTAGTGAGCTGGGATGTTGGGGTCGAGAGGTTACAGGGGTCGGGTGTAGTGAGCTGGGATGTTGGGGTGGAGAGGTTCCAGGGGCCGGGTGTCGTGAGCTGGGATGTTGGGGTAAAGAGGTTACAGGGGTTGGGTGTAGTGAGCTGGAATGTTGGGGTAGAGGGGTTACAGGGGTCGGGTGTAGTGAGCTGGGATGTTGGGGTGGAGAGGTTACAGGGGTCGGGTGTCGTGAGCTGGGATGTTGGGGTAAAGAGGTTACAGGGCCGGGTGTAGTGAGCTGGGATGTTGGGGTAGAGAGGTTACAGGGCCGGGTGTAGTGAGCTGGGATGTTGGGGCAGAGATGTTACAGGGGTCGGGTGTAGTGAGCTGGGATGTTGAGGTAGAGAGGTTACAGGGGTCGGGTGTAGTGAGCTGGGATGTTTGGGTAGAGATGTTACAGGGGTCGGGTGTAGTGAGCTGGGATGTTTGGGTAGAGATGTTACAGGGGTCGGGTGTAGTGAGCTGGGATGTTGGGGTAAAGAGGTTACAGGGGTCGGGTGTAGTGAGCTGGGATGTTGGGGTAGAGAGGTTACAGGGGTCGGGTGTAGTGAGCTGTGATGTTGGGGTAAAGAGGTTACAGGGGTCGGGTGTAGTGAGCAGGGATGTTGGGGTAGAGAGGTTACAGGGGTCGGGTGTAGTGAGCTGGGATGTTGGGGTAAAGAGGTTACAGGGGTCGGGTGTAGTGAGCTGGGATGTTGGGGTAGAGAGGTTTCGGGGGTCGGGTGTAGTGAGCTGGGATGTTGAGGTAGAGAGGTTACAGGGTTCGGGTGTAGTTAGCTGGGATGTTTGGGTAGAGATGTTACAGGGGTCGGGTGAAGTGAGCTGGGATGTTGGGGTAAAGAGGTTACAGGGGTCGGGTGTAGTGAGCAGGGATGTTGGGGTAGAGAGGTTACAGGGGTCGGGTGCAGTGAGCTGGAATGTTGGGGTAGAGAGGTTACAGGGGTCGGGTGTAGTGAGCTGGGATGTTGGGGTAGAGAGGTTACAGGGGTCGGGTGTAGTGAGCTGGGATGTTGGGGTAGAGCGGTTACAGGGGGTCGGATGTAGTGAGCTGGGATGTTGGGGTAGAGAGGTTACAGGGGTCGGGTGTCGTGAGCTGGGATGTTGCGGTAGAGAGGTTACAGGGGTCGGGTGTAGTGAGCTGGGATGCTGAGGTAGAGAGGTTACAGGGATCGGGTGTAGTGAGCTGGGATGTTGGGGTAGAGAGGTTACAGGGGTCGGGTGTAGTTAGCTGGGATGTTGGGGGAGAGAGGTTACGGGTCGGGTGTAGTGAGCTGGAATGTTGGGGTAGAGAGGTTACAGGGGTCGGGTGTAGTGAGCTGGGATGTTGGGGTAGAGAGGTGTCGGGTGTAGTGACCTGGGATGTTGGGGTAGAGATGTTACAGGGGTCGGGTGTAGTGAGCTGGGATGTTGGGGTAAAGAGGTTACAGGGGTTGGGTGCAGTGAGCTGGGATGTTGGGGTAGAGAGGTTACAGGGGTCGGGTGCAGTGAGCTGGGATGTTGGGGTGGAGAGGTTACAGGGGCCGGGTGTCGTGAGCTGGGATGTTGGGGTAAAGAGGTTACAGGGGTTGGGTGTAGTGAGCTGGGATGTTGGGGTAAAGAGGTTACAGGGCCGGGTGTAGTGAGCTGGGATGTTGGGGTAGAGAGGTTACAGGGCCGGGTGTAGTGAGCTGGGATGTTGGGGTAGAGATGTTACAGGGGTCGAGTGTAGTGAGCTGGGATGTTGGGGTAGAGAGGTTACAGGGGCCGGGTGTAGTGAGCTGGGATGTTGGGGTGGAGAGGTTACAGGGGTCGGGTGCAGTGAGTTGGGATGTTGGGGTAGAGAGGTTACAGGGGTCGGGTGTAGTGAGCTGGGATGTTGGGGTAGAGAGGTTACAGGGGTCGGGTGTAGTGCGCTGGGACGTTGGGGTAGAGAGGTTACAGGGGTCGGGTGTAGTGAGCTGGGACGTTGGGGTACAGAGGTTACAGGGGTCGGGTGTAGTGAGCTGTGATGTTGGGGTTGAGAGGTTACAGGGGGTCGGGTGTAGTGAGCTGGGATGTTGGGGTAGAGAGGTTACAGGGGCCTGGTGTAGTGAGCTGGGATGTTGGGGTAAAGAGGTTACAGGGGTGGGGTGTAGTGAGCTGGGATGTTGGGGTAGAGAGGTTACAGGGGTTGGGTGTCGTGAGCTGGGATGTTGGGGTAGAGAGGTTACAGGGGTCGGGTGTAGTGAGCTGGGATGTTGGGGTAGAGAGGTCACAGGGGTCGGGTGTCGTGAGCTGGGATGTTGGGGTAGAGAGGTTACAGGGGTCGGGTGTAATGAGCTGGGATGTTAGGGTAGAGAGGTTGGCGAGGTCGGGTGTAGTGAGCTGGGATGTTGGGGTAGAGAGGTTACAGGGGCCGGGTGCAGTGAGCTGGGATGTTGTGGATAGAGACGTTTCAGGGGTCGGGTGTAGTGAGCTGGGATGTTGGGGTAGAGCGGTTACAGGGGTCGGGTGTATTGAGCTGGGATGTTGAGGTAGAGAGGTTGCAGGGGCCGGGTGCAGTGAGCTGGGATGTTGTGGATAGAGAGGTTACAGGGGTCGGGTGCAGTGAGCTGGAATGTTGGGGTAGGGAGGTTACAGGGGTCGGGTGTAGTGAGCTGGGATGTTGGGGTAAAGAGGTTACAGGGGTTGGGTGTAGTGAGCTGGGATGTTGGGGTAGAGAGGTTACAGGGGTCGGGTGTAGTGAGCTGGGATGTTGGGTAGAGAGTTTACAGGGGTCGGGTGTCGTGAGCTGGGATGTTGGGGTAGAGAGGTTACAGGGGCCGGGTGTTGTGAGCTGGGATGTTGGGGTAGAGAGGTTACAGGGGCCGGGTGCAGTGAGCTGGGATGTTGTGGATAGAGAGGTTACAGGGTCGGGTGTAGTGAGCTGGGATGTTAAGGTAGAGAGGTTACAGGGGTTGGGTGTATTGAGCTGGGATGTTGAGGTAGAGAGGTTACAGGGATCGGGTGTAGTGAGCTGGGATGTTGGGGTAGAGAGGTTTCGGGGGTCGGGTGTAGTGAGCTGGGATGTTGAGGTAGAGAGGTTACAGGGCCGGGTGCAGTGAGCTGGGATGTTGGGGTCGAGAGGTTACAGGGGTCGGGTGTAGTGAGCTGGGATGTTGGGGTAGAGAGGTTACAGGGGTCTGGTGTCGTGAGCTGGGATGTTGAGGTAGAGAGGTTACGGGGGTCGGGTGTAGTGAGCTGGGATGTTGGGGTAGAGAGGTTACAGGGGTCGGGTGTAGTTAGCTGGGATGTTGGGGGGAGAGGTTACGGGTCGGGTGTAGTGAGCTGGAATGTTGGGGTAGAGAGGTTACAGGGGTCGGGTGTAGTGAGCTGGGATGTTGGGGTAGAGAGGTTACAGGTGTCGGGTGTAGTGACCTGGGATGTTGGGGTAGAGATGTTACAGGGGTCGGGTGTAGTGAGCTGGGATGTTGGGGTAGAGAGGTTACAGGGGTCGGGTGCAGTGAGCTGGGATGTTGGGGTGGAGAGGTTACAGGGGCCGGGTGTCGTGAGCTGGGATGTTGGGGTAAAGAGGTTACAGGGGTTGGGTGTAGTGAGCTGGGATGTTGGGGTAAAGAGGTTACAGGGCCGGGTGTAGTGAGCTGGGATGTTGGGGTAGAGAGGTTACAGGGCCGGGTGTTGTGAGCTGGGATGTTGGGGTAGAGATGTTACAGGGGTCGGGTGTAGTGAGCTGGGATGTTGGGGTAGAGAGGTTACAGGGGCCGGGTGTAGTGAGCTGGGATGTTGGGGTGGAGAGGTTACAGGGGTCGGGTGCAGTGAGTTGGGATGTTGGGGTAGAGAGGTTACAGGGGTCGGGTGTAGTGAGCTGGGATGTTGGGGTAGAGAGGTTACAGGGGTCGGGTGTAGTGCGCTGGGACGTTGGGGTAGAGAGGTTACAGGGGTCGGGTGTAGTGAGCTGGGACGTTGGGGTAGAGAGGTTACAGGGGTCGGGTGTAGTGAGCTGTGATGTTGGGGTTGAGAGGTTACAGGGGGTCGGGTGTAGTGAGCTGGGATGTTGGGGTAGAGAGGTTACAGGGGCCGGGTGTAGTGAGCTGGGATGTTGGGGTAAAGAGGTTACAGGGGTGGGGTGTAGTGAGCTGGGATGTTGGGGTAGAGAGGTTACAGGGGTTGGGTGTCGTGAGCTGGGATGTTGGGGTAGAGAGGTTACAGGGGTCGGGTGTAGTGAGCTGGGATGTTGGGGTAGAGAGGTCACAGGGGTCGGGTGTCGTGAGCTGGGATGTTGGGGTAGAGAGGTTACAGGGGTCGGGTGTAATGAGCTGGGATGTTAGGGTAGAGAGGTTGGCGAGGTCGGGTGTAGTGAGCTGGGATGTTGGGGTAGAGAGGTTACAGGGGCCGGGTGCAGTGAGCTGGGATGTTGTGGATAGAGACGTTTCAGGGGTCGGGTGTAGTGAGCTGGGATGTTGGGGTAGAGCGGTTACAGGGGTCGGGTGTATTGAGCTGGGATGTTGAGGTAGAGAGGTTGCAGGGGCCGGGTGCAGTGAGCTGGGATGTTGTGGATAGAGAGGTTACAGGGGTCGGGTGCAGTGAGCTGGAATGTTGGGGTAGGGAGGTTACAGGGGTCGGGTGTAGTGAGCTGGGATGTTGGGGTAAAGAGGTTACAGGGGTTGGGTGTAGTGAGCTGGGATGTTGGGGTAGAGAGGTTACAGGGGTCGGGTGTAGTGAGCTGGGATGTTGGGTAGAGAGTTTACAGGGGTCGGGTGTCGTGAGCTGGGATGTTGGGGTAGAGAGGTTACAGGGGCCGGGTGTTGTGAGCTGGGATGTTGGGGTAGAGAGGTTACAGGGGCCGGGTGCAGTGAGCTGGGATGTTGTGGATAGAGAGGTTACAGGGTCGGGTGTAGTGAGCTGGGATGTTAAGGTAGAGAGGTTACAGGGGTTGGGTGTATTGAGCTGGGATGTTGAGGTAGAGAGGTTACAGGGGTCGGGTGTAGTGAGCTGGGATGCTGAGGTAGAGAGGTTACAGGGATCGGGTGTAGTGAGCTGGGATGTTGGGGTAGAGAGGTTTCGGGGGTCGGGTGTAGTGAGCTGGGATGTTGAGGTAGAGAGGTTACAGGGCCGGGTGCAGTGAGCTGGGATGTTGGGGTCGAGAGGTTACAGGGGTCGGGTGTAGTGAGCTGGGATGTTGGGGTAGAGAGGTTACAGGGGTCTGGTGTCGTGAGCTGGGATGTTGAGGTAGAGAGGTTACGGGGGTCGGGTGTAGTGAGCTGGGATGTTGGGGTAGAGAGGTTACAGGGGTCGGGTGTAGTTAGCTGGGATGTTGGGGGAGAGAGGTTACGGGTCGGGTGTAGTGAGCTGGAATGTTGGGGTAGAGAGGTTACAGGGGTCGGGTGTAGTGAGCTGGGATGTTGGGGTAAAGAGATTACAGGGGTTGGGTGTAGTCAGCTGGGATGTTGGGGTAGAGAGGTTACAGGGGTCGGGTGTAGTGAGCTGGGATGTTGGGTAGAGAGTTTACAGGGGTCGGGTGTCGTGAGCTGGGATGTTGGGGTAGAGAGGTTACAGGGGCCGGGTGTTGTGAGCTGGGATGTTGGGGTAGAGAGGTTACAGGGGCCGGGTGCAGTGAGCTGGGATGTTGTGGATAGAGAGGTTACAGGGTCGGGTGTAGTGAGCTGGGATGTTAAGGTAGAGAGGTTACAGGGGTTGGGTGTATTGAGCTGGGATGTTGAGGTAGAGAGGTTACAGGGGTGCGGTGGAGCGAGGTCCTGGAGGGATTTGGGAATTTTGAATTGAATGCATTGTGGCACTGGGAACCAGTAAAGTTCTGTGATAGCGGAGGAGAGTATATTGGAAGGTGGAAATTTTAGACGGTTGGGAGACCGATAATGGGGATGTTGGAGAAGTCGTGTCTGGAGGTAACAGAGGCTTTCATAAGGATTTCACTAAGTTAAATTAGATAGATGCAGGTGCTATTGCCAAGGTGAAAATAAGCAGTTTTTGGTGATGGATAGAATATTGGTTTGAAGCTCAGCTCGGGTTCGAACCGATTTAGCGCTGTAAATCAGCTTGCTCAAACTGCAAGGGTGGGAATGCAATTTCGGACAACAGTACAGACCTTTAATAGGAGACAAATAACATGGCTTCAGTCTTCCCAGTGTTGATACGAGAATTATCTGCCTAGATTTGAGTGCACGAAGTACTGAAGAAGGTTTCCTCTTCCTGTTGTTGTTCATTACCTCTGTGTTGTCATACTATGTCCTGGGCTTGATGTTGGACAGTCTGACAATACAGCAACAACAGGAAGAGCAAACTGTTCCTTAGTATTCCTTATACTCGGATCTATCTGGAATTTCCTCTCTGATTTTAAATCATTAAGAAGTCTCCCAACTCCTACTGTATTTTCAAGGTAACTAACTTTGTTTGGGGTTCCATAACGGACACTGTGGAATTATTTCCTATTCAGACATTTCCTGGTTTCCATTTTTTCCAATGTGGGCCTATACTAGGATAGTGTCAGAAAGCCTGGGCCTGTTGGTGTTGGTCCCATTCAGATCAACAGCCTATATAAACTTGTTAACAAGCAGCGAGGAATCCTTGATTACACTATTCCGTGGCTTTTGTCATACAACCTAAGTACGGGAACTTATGGAATCTACTTGACATAAAATAAAGTAAGACAAAGAATGCAAAGCTGGGTAACTTGATTCTCAGGGAACTGTGCAAATGAGTCCCATCCTAGTAAACATATTGGGTTAAATTTATCCTTAATCCAAACAACTCAGATAAGTGCAGCTGTGTCCCTATCTTTTCTTAGATTAGTGACAGTGCAGAGGTGAATGCTGGCAGCATTGTCTAAATAATCAAGCTGATGTAGCATTGAAACAGGGGCTGGTCTGTAGCCCAATCCATTCTGCACCAAGAGCTTGAATAGCTGTGGGTTTCAGGGCTCACTTTTGACCTTTGGAACAAACTCTACCAGCTCACCCTCCTATACAAACAACTCTACTGACCAGATAGAAATAGCTTGCAAAGCCATCAGTTAATGCCAGCAAAGTATCCTTTGAATAGCTAAAATGACACAAACCTGTCCATGGCTTGTGTTATTGCCTGTGGCAGCCAGACTTCATCTCATGCCAGAGGAGTTTCATGAGTTTCCATCACAAGGGAACACAGGTTGTGTCTATTGAGGGGCTCAGAGTGTTTGTGTTCTGCACTAATACAGAAGTCACCAGTCCAGTGGGAACCAAACTGCAGGTAAATGCATTGCTAAACCATGAGGAACTGCATGGCCTGGGTTTCAGCATGCATCTCCTTTGTTATTCCCATGCTGTCAGAAATTACCCAAGAAAGTTCAAAGTCAGCTTGTGGGACAGTGTGCAGAGGGTTTCTTTGCACTATTGGAAGGCAGCGATTTGAAGCAGCTTAGCTGCTTTCATTGAGCATTTTTGCCTGCTTCAATGTGGCTGTGCTCCAAACTGGCATAAATGTTTCTGACATTCTTTTGATGCAATTCTTGTGTGTGTGAAAGTTGGACAAAGGAGGAGGACAATCAGATACCAACTGCAGTTATAATCTTCATAGGAATGTATAAGGCTGGAAAAGACCATTCCAATCCACTTGACCAGTCCTTATTATTTGAATACAGTTTAATTTCCACATACTGTACAAAGCTTCTTCGCATTCTGTTCCTTGGTTGTCTTTATCAGTTGAAGCTTTCTGATACTTGGTGCACATTTATTTTCTCTCGACTTTCCTGCTTGGCCTGTGTACTGGCCGCGCTGGACGTGCTCCTATCTAGCTATCCAGCAAGTTAAACACTCATTCAAAATAATTCTTCCTGAAGCGGTTGCTGTTTTGAAGCTTTTACTTGAACAAATTTGTGAAAAGATATTGCGCTTGGCCTAACATATTAAGTCAGATTACACTGGATTGTCAATGGAACCTCTCATAGCAAATTCTCCATTACTCAAGTCAGGTTCTTCCTGGTAAAACTGCTTCCTGGGGTCAACAGGAAGAAAGGTAAGAAGGTCAAATGACCTCTCACAGGAAGAAAGGAACAAAGGTCAAATGACCTCACCCAGGAAGAAAGGAACAAAGGTCAAATGACCTCACACAGGAAGAAAGATCAGATGACCTTTCCAGCATACAAACTGTTAACACAATAACCACCACCAGAGGGTGCTATTGCATGTAAAAATGTCCAGAATGTCACATAATGTCCATCGGTGCAGAACACCCCCCGTCTGGGGTCATTAACGACTCCACATAGTCCGAACTCTACTTGTCACTGTCGTCCTCTGGCGACAAAAGAAGAACCACCTCGGAGACGGTCCGTCGGTGTTGATGATAGGATGCAGCTTCCGCAGACTGCTGTGAGGGGGTAGGTTGTGTTCTGCTACGCACAGTTCCAACCTGGGTATGGTGAGGTCTGGCTGGGGCGCCAACTTGCCTCTATCAAAGACGAAGCCGATTTTGCTTTGTCCTTCTTGAGTGGTGACCTTCAGATAAGCCACACTTGCAATGGCCTTAGCGGATGCGTCTGCAAAGACACAAAGCTCTTTGAATTGGGCATTTAAGGGAGAGAAAGACGAATAGCAGCGAGGTATTTGGATCTCCTGTAAGTCTTGGAGTGAGTCTCTCCATCTGTCCCACTCTGCTTCCATCTCTTCAGGGAGAGGTGAATCCCACTCTTCGCGTGTGGAGAGTTCCCTGAGGAGCAGCCTGCCTTGTATGGTGACAGGGGCTAAGAAGCCGAGAGAGTCGTATAGGCTGTTGACTGTAGAGAGCACTCCTCTACGTGTGAAGGGTTTCATGGCGTCTCGGACTTGGATCGTGAACGTGTCTGTTGCTATGTTCCACGACACCCCGAGGCTACACTGTCGGGGGAGGTCATCAGTGAAGAGGTCTAGGTCCTTGACGTCCTTAGCACGATCTTCAAGGGGTAATGCCTCCATCACTGCTGGTCTGTTAGAGGCTATCTTATGCAGCCTGAGGTTGGATAGTGCAAGTAGTTCCTGGGCTCGGCCGAGGGTTCTGATGGCCTCTGCTTCGGTCGGGAATGACTTCAGTGCGTCGTCGATGTAGAACTCTCGTTCGATGAACCCTCTCACATCACTGCCAAAGTCGTCGTCTTCTTCCTTGGCAGCCCTCCTTAGTCTGTATTTGGCGACAGCAGGGGCTGGGCTATTCCCAAAGACATGGACACGCATTCTGTAGTCCACAATGTCTCTATTAGGGTCATTGTCCCGATACCACAGGAAGCGGAGGAAGTCTCTGTGGTCTTCTCTCACCACGAAGCAATGAAACATGTGCTGGATATCGGCAGTGATGGCGACGGGCTCTTTCCTGAATCTCATGAGCACTCCCAAGAGGCTGTTGTTAAGATCAGGCCCTGTGAGGAGTACGTCGTTGAGAGAGACGCCCTGATATGGTGCACTGGAGTCAAACACCACGCGGATCTGTTCCGCCTTTTTGGGGTGATAGACTCCGAAGGAAGGGAGGTACCAACACTCTTGGCCTTCCTGGAGTGGAGGAGCTATCTCTGCATGATCGTTGACAAGCATTTTCTTGACAAATTCTAGGAAGTGTGCTTTCATCTCTGGCTTCTTCTCTAGTGTGCGACGGAGCGAGTTAAGACGATTATAGGCATAACCCCTGTTGTTCGGCAGCCGTCGTCTGGGGTTCCGGAAGGGTAAGGGTGCAACCCAGCTGTTAGAGCTGTCACGAGAGACCTCATTGTCCATAATCTGGAGGAACCTCATGTCGTCGATCGATGGAGCAAGTTTGTGGTCGTTGGTGGTGCGACAGAAGACTGACTGACCCGGGTTCTCTCCAGTGAGCATCATGTGTGTGCTGTCTGCGGAGATCAGCGCTGGGGTTTTCTGAGGCTGAGCCGTATGACTGAACTTCTCTGTCACTCGGATCTGTCCACTGCATGGGGTAAGGTAGCTTGTACGACCATTCTCCAAGATGGAAGTCTTGAGTGTGCTCACCTGAGATGGCTTTCTCTCAGATTCTTGGCGCCGTCCTACAGGGTACACATTAACGAGGCATATCTTGGAGCAAGCTCTTGCGCTCACTCCTCCACACACCTCGGTGCCCCTGGATGTAATCTCTGGACCAGCAGCTCCCTTTCTCTCCCCGCCGTGCTCTGAAGCGGGAGGAGGCGTCTCTGACTTCCAAGGAGCTGGGCCTGGGTGTAGTGCTGAAACGTGCCGATCACTTTCGCCTTCTGTGCATTTTGCATCTACCTTGCAGTTCTTGGCGAGATGGCTCGTGGACGAGCAGCACCTGAAACATATAGAGTTCTCTTTAAGATATTGTTTCCGATCTTCCAGGGACATCTCCCTGAAGCCTCTGCACTTCATTAAAGGATGGGGCTTGTTGTGGATAGGGCATTGTTTGCTCATATCCTCAGGTTTCTTCTGAATCTTTGTGTGCTCAGTTGAGGACACTTGCATTCTGTGGACAGATATTGGTGTCTTTCCATGTCTGTCGAACTTGTCTCTTCTGGCAAGTGCTGGTTGGGAGGAGAAGAAGTTGAAGCTGGGGTCGTTCCTGGCTTTGGCTTCTTTGATAAGGAGGCCGCGCTCTTCTCCTGCCGACAGGTCTAAGCCCGATGTGGCATCGTGGAAGCAGGACTTCCAAGCCCCATAATTCTTTGGCCTGTCATCAAACTTGATTAACCCCGAAGTCACCAGCTGGGTGCGTGCAAGATATTTGGCGAGGTCGTAGGTGCTGGGACCTGTGCCAGGGTTGCCTTGGCTGGGGGCTCTGTTGGGGGTCTCAAGGGACCGAGAGGGGATTTGTCTCTGACTTTCTCGATTCGGCGTCCTATTCCGTTGCACCGTGTCTTCCATTCTGCTGGCGGAGACTCTGCGGCTTGAGGCACGCCGTCTGCTTTGACCTTGGTTGGCAACTTGTGGCATGTTATACGAAGTGTTTGCGTCTGTAGAGATGTGCGGGCCTCCATCCCTTTCTCCTGTAAACTGTATGTCGGCATGGTCGCTCACGTAATCTATGGTGCACTGTCGTGGACTCTGCCACGGAACGGGAATTTAAGGTTTGTAAGCTGTCTCGGGATCAGCTCCCTCCAAAATTGCCTCAAATACCTGTGTCTCGGCTAATGCAGCATCTATCTCTTTTTATTGCTGCAGAGCCTCTAATGTGGCTTGGAGACGGGCCTGTTCAGCCTGGCGTTCCACTTGGTGTCGGGCCTGTTCCGCTTGGAATTCAGCTTGGAGTCGGGCCTGTTCTGCTTGGGATTCAGCTTGGAGTCAGGCCTGTTCTGCTTGGAGCCGGGCCTGTTCTGCTTGGGATTCAGCTTGGAGTCAGGCCTGTTCTGCTTGGGGTTCAGCTTGGAGACGGGCCTGACTTTTATTTCTATTTCACTGTCCGTATGCACAGCTCTGGCTTGAGCTGCTACTAGTTTAGCCCGTGCTTTGGCGAGGGCTATGCTTACTCTAGAACCACCCGATGACCGTGAGCCAACTTGCGACCTGTAGTAACCGGTGCTTATAGACCGATTGTCACGTTCTACAGTTTCGTCTGCCTGTTTAAGGTCTTCTACTTGCTGCAAAGCATTTTCGTTATTATCTTCTGACATGTTGATGTGAGGTAGATGTGCTCTACGAGGTTAAGGCTTACTCTGGGTTCCTCCTGCTCCGCTCTTCACAGCTAGCCGTATTGCTATCTTTTCACTATATCTTTTCACTGTACTGGCCACGCTAGACATGCTCCTATCTAGCTATCCAGCAAGTTAAACACTCATTCAAAATAATTCTTCCTGAAGCGGTTGCTGTTTTGAAGCTTTTACTTGAACAAATTTGTGAAAAGATATTGCGCTTGGCCTAACATATTAAGTCAGATTACACTGGATTGTCAATGGAACCTCTCATAGCAAATTCTCCATTACTTAAGTCAGGTTCTTCCTGGTAAAACTGCTTCCTGGGGTCAACAGGAAGAAAGGTAAGAAGGTCAAATGACCACTCACAGGAAGAAAGGAACAAAGGTCAAATGACATCTCACAGGAAGAAAGGAACAAAGGTCAAATGACCTCTCACAGGAAGAAAGGAACAAAGGTCAAATGACCTCACACAGGAAGAAAGAAACAATCACAGGAAGAAAGGAACAAAGGTCAAATGACCTCACACAGGAAGAAAGAAACAATCACAGGAAGAAAGGAACAAAGGTCAAATGACCTCACACAGGAAGAAAGAAACAAAGGTCAAATGACCTCACACAGGAAGAAAGATCAGATGACCTTTCCAGCATACAAACTTAACACAATAACCACCACCAGAGGGTGCTATTGCATGTAAAAATGTCCAGAATGTCCATCGGTCCAGAACACCCCCCGTCTGGGATCATTAACGACTCCACATAGTCCGAACTCTACTTGTCACTGTAGTCCTCTGGCGACAAAAGAAGAACCACCTCGGAGACGGTCCGTCGGTGTTGATGATAGGATGCAGCTTCCGCAGACTGCTGTGAGGGGGTAGGTTGTGTTCTGCTACGCACAGTTCCAACCTGGGTATGGTGAGGTCTGGCTGGGGCGCCAACTTGCCTCTATCAAAGACGAAGCCGATTTTGCTTTGTCCTTCTTGAGTGGTGACCTTCAGATAAGCCACACTTGCAATGGCCTTAGCGGATGCGTCTGCAAAGACACAAAGCTCCAAGTATTTATCCCTCATTAAGTGACAGAACTTTCATTTGTATATGAGGTTTGTACCATGTTCAAAGGCAGCAACACTTACCTCCTAGTTCCTCTCCAAGTCATACACTTCATGCCATTGGCGGGCCACCAACACTACAATGGCTGCAGTGGGTCAAGGAGATGGCCCATACCACCACCTCAGGACAGCTAGGGGTAGGCAATAAATGTGACCTTTTGCTTGCTCCGTGTCTCTCTGAGATGGCTCCTCTTTATTCCTATGTGCTTGAAGCCCACCTCTATATATCGCTGAGATTTTCTTCCATCCTCGCCTGTGATTTCCGGCACAGGCATGATGGGCCGAATGGCCTCCTCCTGTGCTGTAAACTTCTATGATTCTATGATTGCTGTACACTCTGTCTCAGAGATTGCTGCTGTTGCCAGTGCTAGGAATCAGCACATGTCACTCCCCAACTCAAGCTACACCAAGAGAAGCAAAGAGGATGATTTAGGAGTCAGGGTAATACAAGCCTAGATACTGTAGTGAAAAGACTTGTTTATCTATTGTGCTGTGTAGTGTCAATAAAACCTTTCACTCCCTGTCTGCATTTGAATTGCTCTGCTTACTTTCTTTTCCTGGAGTGACAGACAGGCTGGTTACAGGCCGAATGTTATGGTATAGGGAATTAATTGGGGAATGGGAAACAGCACAACACAGACAAATTCCTGCCCAATGTCATTGCTCCCTCCATACTTGCCATGGTGATGATGCCTTGCACTCCCACAGCCATCCAGTATATGCCCTGTCGGCTGAATATCTACTTGGGGAGCGACAGATGGGATTTATTCAGCCATGTTCAGGCCAGCAGGGAAAGAAGCAGGAGCAATTCTGACTTGGTGAAATAAGGGGTTAGAGAACTGGCCAAGCTGTCTGGGAGAAGTGCCCTGCTTTGTTCTCCTCTCTCCAGTCTCTACCTTGCACACTCTGTTCTACTCTCCCTGACAAACTGCACCATGCCTAAGTGGATCTTCTACACCATTCTTGCTGCCTTCCAGGACTCTTGTCTCCCCTTGCCATGTCTACAACTTCCCTCTGCATTCTCCCTCCCCCACCTACTGTGGCACACACTACTGGCTCTCTCCAACCAGCTACCCCAGCAACCTCATTTCCCCTATCCTGTTGCATATCCCATCCCTATACTCCCCAGTGGTCAAGTTTTCCATTTTGCTTCCTATCCCCTTATCCACCTTCTATGCACCAACTGATATCTCCAGTCAGTCTTTCCTCAACCCTCTATATCCCAGCTCTTTGTTCCCTCTAACTCCTTCAGTGAGTCCTTTGCCTGCCCATTTCCTCGCATCCATTTGCAAAATGTCCTCTCGCTATCAAAAAAGGCTTTCCTCCTCCATGACTTCATCCTGGAGGAACGCATTTACATTCCGACCAACACATGGCTCACTGACAGCAATCTTTCCCCATCACTGAGACAGCCCCACCAGTCTAGACTTTCCACTCTGCCCCTGCAAGGAACTGCAGTGGGCACTCTCATCTTGCCCTATCCCTCAACTCCCCTGTCACTACCTATACATTCAAACACCACCTTCAAGATTCTCCAGTGTCTTCCACATTCAGTTTTTTAAGTGAGTGACTGCTCATCCTTAGCAATTCAGAAGCGATAACTTTTATTTTATCTATACTGAGCTGAAGAAAATTGCCACTCATCCCAGACTTAGTGGCAGACAGGCTGTCGGAAATATAGTAACAGTTGTTAATGGTAGCAGAGAACATCAGAGTTGGAGTGTCTGTGGCATACGTGTGCAAGCTGACCGTGTACTTGCGGATGAGGCAGCACGTTGACAGAGTCGAAACCAGAGCCACACAGAGGAAACTTTATTCTGTCTAACCCGTGCTGTACCTGACCTGGGAGTGTTTGATGGGACAGTGTAGCGGGAGCTTTACTCTGTATCTAACCCATGCTGTATCTGCCCTGGGAGTGTTTGATGGGACAGTGTGGGGGGAGCTTTACTCTGTATCTAACCCGTGCTGTACCTTTGACTCGGGTTGGCCGTTCCAGTGTTGTGGAATGGTGGGCCACACATACACACCCAACAATTCTGCACAAGCTTGAGTTCCTGAACTCATTTATATCATTGGTTAGGTTGCAAGAGTTGGGTAAATCCCAGGTCAATTTTGTGATGCTCCTCAAAAACCAGTGAAGCGGGAGGCCTGAAAGCAGGTTTGGGATCAATGTGTGGAATTGAGGGGGTGTGTAAAAGAAAGGGGATTGTGTTGGAGCTGTGGAGATGGTGGGAATAGTAATGAAAATAATGAAAATCTATGACAATAAGCATCAGATTGTGTATCCAAGAAGCAGACTAGCCCAACCATGCTCTAAGGGTTAAGCTTTAATGTTCCAAGACTAGGATTTCCTGCTGTTTATGTTCCAACCTACTGGACATGAACTCACTTCCTCATGTCATCCTGTTAGTGTTGACTGGGATGCAGTTTGAGACAAGAGACCATCAGCTTCAGACAGAGACTATGAGGCTCAGAGGGGATAGGAGGGGAGGAATTATTCCTTTGCAAGAAGGTTGTTTAAACAGTGTGTAAATATAGCAGTTTCTGATAGATTAAGTACTAGACTGTTGCAGCAATCACACCAGACCTGCAGCTCCAACGTAGGCCCAAAATCTGCTGTCAAATTAACGTCGAGGCTAATGGCGCGCAGCGTTATTTATGTGCAAATGCCACAGCAATTTCAGGTGAGGGCAGATGCGCGCTTAAACACGGAAATCCAGAAGTTGCTATCCGAGATGTGCCACTCCGCCATTAGTTTTGCGAAAACGGCATCTTGCTGTCTGGCTTCCCATTCAAATGCATTGAAGATCATGAAGTTCTTGTATTTGCACTGTACATACAAAAAGTTAGGGCTTGTCCATTTCTGTATTTTTTACATTTTCTTTCTGTCTCTTTTTATTCTCTCTCTCTTAATCCAATCTTTCCCTCTATTTCTCTTTCTGTACCTGATTTGACATTGAATTCACCCACTCTAACTTACATTTCCTGGTTGAGACCTTTCACTGTTCATTTCACAATCCTTGAATCTGATTGATTAAGGAGACACACAGTCGCTTGCCCTGTTTACGCAAATGCCCTGTAGAGGGTGCTGCGTTGTTTCCCTCTCGCACTTCCATCAACTTACGGGGTAACAGCACCTCATCTTCCGATTAGGCACTTTACAGCCTTCCGGACTGAACATCGAGTTCAGCAATTTCAGATCATAACCTCAGCCCCTATTACATTTTCACTTATTTTTTTATCCACACCTTTGTTTTGGTTTCCCCCCCCCCCCCCTTCCTTTTTTTTTCTCTCTCCCACATGGCAGCTGTCTCCCATTCTGTCAGCGCATTTCACACCTAACCTAAAGCTGTCTTTTGCCTCCATTAGTCCTATCACCATCTCGTCTCGTTTTGAATACCTCTTAATGTCTCTTCTCTTTTGTTCTCTCCCAGCCTGGCCTCTTAATCTATTTCATTCCCTGTGCCTCTTTAGTCTTGATAAAGGGTTTTGACCCGAAACGTTGACTCTAATTTCTCTCCACGTATGTTGCCTGGCCTGCTGAGTTTTTCCAGCATTTTCAGTTATTTCAGATTTCCAGCATCTGCAGTATTTTGCTATCGTGCTAACTTACAGGGCATAATGGGCCAGAATTTGTGGTCTCCCTGACGGCATACTCTCCGAGTACGCCATCGTAATCCATTTTAAGGTACCGCAACTTCCAGGTGAAATCCGGTAATTGCGATCTGTCAAGATGCACCTTGACAGATCATCTGAACCGCTTGGAAAAGCAGTATCGCTGGTGCAGAGTTCGGCTATTTGCCCAATAACTGCCCAGCAATTGCCCACAAAACTTTTACGGCTGGTAAAAGCAGGTGTAGAGCCTGCTTTCATCAACATAAGGGTATATATAAGCCTTAAATTAAACATTTAAAAACAAAAAATTATGCACATACACTTTAAATTAGTTTATGCAAATATTGGCCCCGGAGTAAGATGTTTAAAATTATCAAAAAATCAAATTTTTATTGAGGTTGGCGCAATGAAGGGACTTATGAATAAAATTGAAATTCAGTACATTTATATTTATTAGAATTGTGTAAATTGCTTAATTATTTGAGGATTCCCTTCGTAAATGATTGTAATGGAATCCTCTTTTATGATTGGCCCATGTGATCCCAAGGAGGCTTCTGAACCGCCTGCGTTCCTGGGATCCGTGGGCCTTTACTCTGACATCCACCTGAAGGCCCAAGACCATAACTCTCCACAGCCTGGACGGCTGGAGGGAGGTTCGGATTTGTTTCCCGGGTCGGAGGTGTACTCCGGAGGTACACCTCCGACCGCAAATTTTCCCCCCATTATCGTCCACATTAAATGAGCAAGGACAAGTCTAACTAACAACAGGCGCCACTGCAATCTTTGGGCCATAATCTCATAATACACACAAGGAATTGTATGCTAAAGTATAAAGCTACAAAACAAGTAGAGAAAAAGGTGGCAGTGTGTTTCAGGATTCTTATCCAGCTGAGCACTTTTGTTGACATTCTACAGTTGCAGTGAAATTGAAGTGTTTTATGAGGGTAACAAATTTGGAAATTAAATGATAGGTTTAAACTGAGGGGGGAAAATTCGGTTGATAAGAGGGCGCTAACGGGGCGCAAAGCAACTCGCGCCTGGGCGCAGCGCCGCCAACGCCTCCCGCGAAATTCTGCGGGAGGTTAGCGGCGGTGGTAACCGTCAGCACCCCATGGTGCTGCGCCTCCGGCAATGACGTCATCGCCATGCGCAGCGCCCCGGCTGCGATCTTCGGTAGCGCCCCCTGACTTGCCGCCGGACGCTATGTCCGACAGGGTCAAGGGGGCCTACCTGTGGCCGAGGCGGCGCAAATTAAAGGGGAGGTGCCAGGCGGCCATTTTTGTTGCTGGCCACCTGCCAGCACCTGCCCCCATTGCTGTCCCTGGCCTCCTGTGCAGCCCCTCCCCCCTCCCCACCCCCCGCAGGGTGCCAGCTACGCTTCATGAGCCGGGCACTTGTCTTGAATGCCGGGCTCTTTCGCCGGCACTCCGATCCCTGGTGGCCCAGCTGGGCCGCGGGTCGCACTGCGCTAAGCCCCTCCTCTTTAATAAGGGGAGGAAGGCCTGCAGTACCACGGCACGATGTGCTGCAAAGCGTGGCATGTAGCGCCGTGATATTCACTCGGAGCACTACAAGAGGGAGGCGGGGCGCTTCCAGTAGCGCCCCACCTCCCTCTTGGGGCGCTGCCAGTGAATTTCAGGCGCGGGGGTGCGAATTTTTTCAGGGCGCTAAAAGTAGCACCCCAAAGGGGGCACGACCCAATTTTTGCCCCCGAGTGCTGGCTGGTCCCTAATGTCGCACCATCTCTTGAGTCACACATTTACTTTGCTTATCTTGCTATTCCTATACTGACTGAGATGTGGCACCAGGAGTAATCCTTGGATTACTACCCTTGAGGTTCTGCTCTTCAATCAGTCTCCTAAATTCCTTAAACTCCTATTGCAGGACCGCAATAATAGGCCATGCAGTCTCTTTCCTTGGGGAGTCGGTGACAAGGAGCCATCAATTTAAAATTGTAACTAAGTGAGTGACAATGTGATGTATGGGAGATTTCTTCTTGCAGAGTGTAGTTGAGGCATAGAGCATTGCATTATTTATGGGAAAACTAGAAAACATTTAAAGCAGAGGAAGATAGCAAGCTATGGAGGGAGAGCAGGGCAGCGGGATTAGTTTTGGATTGATCTAGCAAAGAGGCAGCACAGACTATGACGGGCTGAGTGGTGTCCTTCTGTGCTGTAGACGTTTATGGATCACTGGTGCCCAATCCTATTTATCAACTCTGTTGCAATTTTTTGTCATCCCTCCAAGGGCAGGATGTCCCCAGTGCGATCTGGTACCCAGACTGCACACACTACTTAAGGTGGAGTGGACCAGTATTTTCTGCAAACTAGCACTTATTGTTTCAAAAAATTCTTCTGTTTATATATGTGTTCTTTGTTCATTTTGATTAACTTACTCAACAAATTATCAAATAGCGCTGTGCTGACAAGATTTCTCAGTTGGCTATTGTATCTGCAGTCCATGCAGATCTTAATCCAAGCCTCCGACTTGCAGAAAATTGATTGCACATTTATCAGGATTCAGCTATAAATACGTTGAAACTTAATCAGCCCGCCCTGTAATATCTGCAAGTGCACTTCCTTATAGACTAGCCTATAGGCTCTCACACTTATTTTTCTAAAGCCACTGGTTCCTCTCCCCAGATCCCAGCTGCTGCCTCCTTCAAGGCTTGCCAACCTGCTCACTGTGAATATGCACCATCCATCCCACCTCAATAAATACTTGAGGTTTGAAACCTTTCCAGCTGCCCCATTGCAATGCTCAGAATGTCAAGTAGACCAGATTTGCCCTGGAGTGCCAGTGCAGAATGTCCTTGGCCTCAATAACAGTTGTCAGGACCTCATTTTAATTCTGATTATGTTTTCATGTTAGGGATTTAAGACTTGGAAGGTGCCCTAGCATAATGATGAAAAGCATCAGTGCCACTATGCTTGAGGAGTTTCTCCTCGGCCACTGACAGTTAAGTGTACGATGTATATGGTGGAGAGTAGAGTTGAGTGTCTTGTCTGTGGACTATGTTGCCATAGTTGAGGAAGAAGAGGGGATAAATTGGGAAAAGGCACCACTAGCACAGGCTTTGGTGCAATATAGAGGTAACTTAAGATGCTGTGTGCGATTCCTCGAATTCTGAGCACTCCAGCTTTTGGCAAATGAGATGTGGTTGTTTTTCCCTTGTGGGATAGATAGCTGGGTCCATTTGTTTCACTATTCCTCTTAATTGGTAAAAAGTTGAAATGAGAGCAGCGTAACAGTTGGTGGGAAGAAAAAGAATCAAAAGAACTGCAACCACAATAAAGAAATAAGTGGGATCTTTTTATTTATTTTTAAACGCCGCGTTTTCTCGCAGCAGTGTAGGTTTAAACTGATTTGCAAATTTCCCACCAGTTCCAGCAATGACGGTGTTAAAGAGTTGGAGCAGCAGTACAGCTTGTCCTTGGGAGTCTGAATGGGTCAGTTCCGCTGCAGGGCATTCCCTGTGGGCTCTGATACTATTTTAGTGTGTTTGTCTCTGACAGGCCTTCCTCGTTTTTTTGAAGGGTGTGGTTTAAAGATCGTCAGGAATTTGAAGTACCTCAGATCTTCCTGGTGCCACTGCTTGGAGCTCTGCAGGAATCGCCTTTCACCAGAGGCTTGGCTCTCCCGCAGCAGGATGTGTGCATTAGTCACACAGCCAGGGCTACAGTCAGTCAAAGAGGGTGTCGAAAGCATAAGTGATGCAGGGACTCCTGCCGCCTCGCTGTTCGAGTTGTAGGACTGCTACTGTAGGGTTGCTGCTCTGCCTGAGGTGTTAAAGGACGTTTACACTTCACATTTGTGAAAGGGTTTCTTCACGTAATGGTGTGGGGGTTTAGGAAGACGTCCAGCATAAGAGAGAGACGGCCTGAGTGCTCAGACCTCTCGAATTGTGGAAGGGACTGTGAACCCAGTTCATGATGGTACATCCTGCGAGACGTCAGCAGTAAGTGACACTTTTCACTCTTTACCACGAGATCTACTGACCCTTTAGGGGCTGAGTGCTTTCTTGAACCTTTCAAAATGTGCTTTTATTTGGATCTTGCATCACATAGTGCATGTGCTAAAGAGATTTTCCTGTGACGTTTTGAGGTTGGATATTTAGAACTGGAGTTAGAGAATTCTTCTTTGTGATGGAATTTGTAACCTGCTCCTAGAATTTGTTATTTCCTTTCTGCTAAAACCCCAGCTGTAGTTTCTGTAAAAGGTCCCGGCTTGCCATTTGAATGCTCTTACACAGTTGGGCGTTTTGTATGTGGATTGCATTTTCTGTGCTGTGGGGATCCGTTAAAGTTCAAACATTTATTTTCTTTCCTGATGCTCAAAATTTTATTTTTTGCGATTTAAAAACACCCAGCATCAGATAATGGCACATGCCACTACCGAATCTTGGATTACACCCCACCCCCAGTGTTACATGGGATTTCAGCAAAAGGTGATGGTGAGTGAGAGAAATTTTTATAACTGAAGCTGTGGAAACACCAAGAAGCACAATTCTAGATAATGTCCATGCAAATTTGGGCTGTGTCATAAGAGAGCATAAGAACTGTATAACACAATGTTGAAGTTGTAGTGGGTACAGGCCTGAATAACACTGAAGTAAATTGCTGATGGGTACAGACCTGAATAACACTGGGGAAAAGCACTGATGGGTACAGGCCTGAATAACACTGGAGTGAAGTACTGATGGGTACAGGCCTGTCACTGTATAACACTGGAGTGAAGTGCTGATGGGTGCAGGCCTGTCACTGCATAACACTGAAGTGAAGTACTGATGGGTACAGGCTGTCACTGTATAACACTGGAGTGAAGTACTGATGGATACAGGCTGACATAAGAAAACTAGTAGGCACTTAGTCTAAGCGTTAAACAAAGCTTGAATCAACTGTTTTACAACATGGAGGTCTAGTTGTGTCCTTCACTAGTTCCTGTTAAGAATGCCCCACGCAAGATGGGCCCGTGCCCGAGTATTTATACTCTCCCTGGACAGTGCCACCCGCAGGCGGCTCATTATTATTTCATAAGCCTTTCTTTCATGAATGAATGATTCATGTCACAGGCCTGTCACTGTATAACACTGGCGTGAAGTGCTCATGAATACAGGCCTGTCACTGTATAACACTGGAGTGAAGTACTGATGGGTGCAGGCCTGTCACTGTATAACACTGGCGTGAAGTGCTCATGAATACAGACCTGTCACTGTATAACACTGGAGTGAAGTACTGATGGGTACAGGCCTGTCACTGTATAACACTGGAGTGAAGTACTGATGGGTACAGGCCTGTCACTGTATAACACTGGGGTGAAGTACTGATGGGTACAGGCCTGTCACTGTATAACACTGGGGTGAAGTACTGATGATTGCAGGCCTGTCACTGTATAACACTGGAGTGAAGTACTGGTGTGTGCAGGTCTGTCACTGTATAACGCTGGAGTGAAGCACTGATGGGTACAGGCCTGTCACTGTATAACACTGGAGTGAAGTACTGACAGGTACAGGCCTGACACTGTATAACATTGGGGTAACGTACTGATGGGTACAGGCTGACGTAAGAAAACTAGTAGACACTTGGTCTAAGCGTTAAACAAAGCTTTAATCAACTGTTTTACAACGTGGAGTTCTAGTTGTTTCCTTCACTAGTTTCTGTTAAGAATGTCCCGCGCAAGCTGGGCCCGTGCCAGAGTATTTATACTCTCCCTGTACAGCGCCACCCGCAGGCTGCTCAGTATTATTTCATAAGTCTTTCTTTCATGAATGACTGATTCATGTCACAGGCCTGTCACTGTGTAACACTGGGATGAAGTACTGATGGGTACAGGCCTGTCACTGTATTACACTGGGGTGAAGTACTGACAGGTAGAGGCCTGTCACTGTATAACACTGGAGTGAAGTATTGATGGGTACACGCCTGTCACTGTATAACACTGGGGTGAAGTACTGACCGGTACAGGCCTGTCACTGTTTCACACTGGGGTGAAGTACTGACCGGTACAGGCCTGTCACTGTATAACACTGGGGTGAAGTACTGACAGGTACAGGCCTGTCACTGTAACACTGGAGTGAAGTACTGATGGGTACAGGCCTGTCACTGTATCACACTGGAGTGAAGTACTGATGGGTACAGGCTGACATAAGCAAACTAGTAGGCACTTGGTCTAAGCGTTAAACAAAGCTTGAATCAACTGTTTTACAACATGGAGGTCTAGTTGTGTCCTTCACTAGTTCCTGTTAAGAATGTCCCGCGCAAGCTGGGCCCGTGCCCGAGTATTTCTACTCTCCCTGTACAGCGCCACCCGCAGGCCGCTCAATATTATTTCATAAGTCTTTCTTTCATGAATGACTGATTCATGTCACAGGCCTGTCACTGTATAACACTGGAGTGAAGTACTGATGGGTACAGGCCTGTTCCCTCTACAACACTGGAGTGAAGTACTGATGGGTACAGGCCTGTCGCTGTATAACACTGGGGTGAAGTACTGATGGGTACAGGCCTGTCACTGTACAACACTGGGGTAACGTACTGATGGGTACAGGCCTGTCACTGTACAACACTGGGGTAACGTACTGATGGGTACAGGCTGACGTAAGAAAACTAGTAGACACTTGGTCTAAGCGTTAAAGCTTTAATCAACTGTTTTACGACGTGGAGTTCTAGTTGTGTCCTTCACTAGTTCCTGTTAAGAATGTCCCGCGCAAGCTCCGCCCGTGCCCGAGTATTTATACTCTCCCTGTACAGCGCCACCCGCAGGCCGCTCAGTATTATTTCATAAGTCTTTCTTTCATGAATGACTGATTCATGTCACAGGCCTGTTCTCTGTGTAACACTGGAGTGAAGTACTGATGGGTACAGGCCTGTCACTGTATAACACTGGAGTGAAGTACTGATGGGTGCAGGCTGTCACTGTATAACACTGGAGTGAAGTACTGATGGGTACAGGCCTGTCACTGTACAACACTGGGGTGAAGTACTGATGGGTACAGGCTGACGTAAGAAAACTAGTAGACACTTGGTGTAAGTGTTAAACAAAGCTTTAATCAACTGTTTTACAACGTGGAGTTCTAGTTGTTTCCTTCACTAGTTCCTGTTAAGAATGTCCCGCGCAAGCTGGGCCCGTGCCTGAGTATTTCTACTCTCCCTGTACAGCGCCACCCGCAGGCCGCTCAGTATTATTTCATAAGTCTTTCTTTCATGAATGACTGATTCATGTCACAGGCCTGTCACTGTATAACACTGGAGTGAAGTACTGATGGGTACAGGCCTGTTCCCTGTACAACACTGAAGTGAAGTACTGACAGGTACAGGCCTGTCACTGTAAAACACTGGGGTGAAGTACTGACAGGTACAGGCCTGTCACTGTATAACACTGGGGTGAAGTACTGATGGACACAGGCCTGTCACTGTATAACACTGGGGTGAAGTACTGACAGGTACAGGCCTGTCACTGTATAACACTGGAGTGAAGTACTGATGGGTGCAGGCCTGTCACTGTCTAACACTGTGGTGAAGTACTGATGGGTGCAGGCCTGTCACTGTATAACACTGGGGTGAAGTACGGATGAGTACAGGCCTGTCACTGTTTAACACTGGGGTGGTTACAGTAATTAGAGGCATTGAATTAAAGGTGTTTATACATTCGAAAATTGACCGACTGCAACCACACAGCAATCCTGTTGCACTCGCAAAATGAGGCCCAAAGATTTCTTTGTGGGTCCTCTGCTTTCATAGTGGGGATGTAATGTGTTGGCCTGATAAATTCATTGCACTGGTTAAAATGGCACATCCTATATTGTGTCATGACACTATATAGGGCCTGGCTGAGAAGCAGATATCCTGGCCAATCCACTGCATGAAGAGTGTGGTAGTGCTTTATTCCCAGCGTTGTGCCTTGAGTCAGTGTCTAATGTACCTGCACAAAGCCAGGGACAAAGGTAAGACAGAAATTGAAGAGAGCGGACTGGCAGAAAAAAATATATGAAGAGACATTAAGAATCTTAAACAACATTAGATATGTACAAGTACCCAAAGTTTCACACAAATAAAATGTACATTAGTACCCAGAGTATCCCACAACATAAAAGGAGCACCAGAGTGTTGCACGACATAAAACACATATTAGTACCCACAGTATTACACATTAATATGTTTTAAGTTCCCGCCCCGCCACAGAACTGACATCCTTTGTGACAGTGACCATGGTGCGTTATCTCATCATCATCGATCTTTCTGCAGCCCCTGACATGATCAACCACAATATCCTCCCCCAACATTTTTTCCCCTGTTGTCCAACTCAGTGAGATTGCTCTCACTCACCTATTTGATCGTAGCCAGAGCTTCTCCAGCAATGGCTTCTTTTCCCTCTCCGCACTGTTATCTCCGATTCCCCAAGAACCTGCCCTTGGCCCCTCCTTTTCCTCATCTATATGCTTCCCCCTGGACATGGGGTCAGCTTCCACATGTATACTGATGACGTCCAGCTTTACCTCTCCAACACCTCTCTCGACTCATCCACTGCCTCATGTTGTCAGACTGCTTGTCCAATATCCTTCTCTTCTTCTTCAATCTTGGATGAGCCGCAATTTCCTCTAGTTAAACAGTGGGAAGACTAAAGCCATCGTCTTAGGCCACTGCCGTGAACTCCGTGCCTGCGCCATTCATTCCATCCTCCACCCCGACCATTGTCTCAGGGTGAACCAACCCCGAGCTGAATTTCTGACCCCATATACTCTTCATCACAAAGACTGCCTACTTCCACCTCTAACATTGCCCACCGCTGCCCCTGCCTCAACCCATCTGCCGCTGAAACCCTCATCCATGCCTTTGTCACCTCAATACTTGACTATTCCCATGCTATCCTAGTCAGCCTCTCATTCTTCACCCACCGTAGGCTTCCGTTCATCCACTCGCCCATCACCCCTATTCTTGCTGACCCTACATTGGCTACCAATCCCTGAATGTCTCAAATTTAAAATTCTCATCCTCATTTTCAAATCCCTTCATGGCCTTTCCCCTTCCTATCTCTGTAACCTCCTTCAGCCTTACAACGGTCCATGAGTTCTTTCCTCAGAATCTGGCCTTGTGCATCTCCCCCTGCCTTCACCCCACCACTGGTACCTGTGTCTTCAGCCATCTCGACCCATGCTCTGGAATTCCCTCCCTAATCCCCTGTGCATCTCCACCTCCCTATCCTTCTTTAAAGCCCTCTTCAAAACCCATCTCTTTGATCAAGCATTATGGCCACTCCAAATATCTCTTTCATTGTCTTGGCATCTATTTTTGTCTGATTACTCCTCGGTGAAGCACTTTGAAATGCTTTTCTAGGTCAAAGATGCTATATAAATGCAAGTTGTTGTTGTTGTACTAGTGCCCAGAGTATCCCACAACATAAAGTGAGTATTAGTACCCAGAGTACTACTCAATATAAAATGTATATTAGTACCCAAAAAATCACGCAATATAAAATTAAATTAGTATTGGTGCCTAGAGCATTACCCCACATTAAACATGTATTAGCACCCAGAGTATCACACAGCCTAAATTGCATTTTATTACCCAGAATATTGCACAACCATACGTGTATTTATTAGTGTCCAGGGTATTGAACAATCTAAAATGCATATTACAACCCAGAATCTCCCACAACATAAAATGAGTATTACTACCCAGAGTATCACATCACATTAAATGTATTTTAGTACCCAGAATATTATACAACATTAAATGGATATTAACACCCAGAGTTTCACACAGTATTAAACGCATATTAGCACCCAGTGTTTCTCAGTATTAAACGCATATTAGCACCCAGAGTATTGTGCGCCATTAAACACATATTACTATCCAGAGTACCACACAGTATTAAACACGTGTTGCTGTAGAGTATCATACAATATTAAACATGGTTAGATATTAATTCCAAGAGTATCACGCAATATTAATCAGTTATTTAAACATAGCTTACTATCCAGAGCATCATACTGTACAATATTAAACACAAATTACTAAAGAAAAAATAAGAACTTGCTTTTACTGTATATAGTGCCTTTCATGACCTGAGGACATCCCAAATTACTTTGCAGCCAATGAAGTACTTTTGAAGTCACTGTTGTAATGTAGGAAACGCAGCAGCCAATTTGTGCACAGCAAGATCCCACAAATAGCAATGTGATGATGACCAGAAATCTGTTTCAGTAATGGGATGGGATCTTTTACGTCCACCTGAGAGAGCAGACGGGGCCTCAATTTAATTTCCTATCTGAAAGATGGAACCTTTGACAGTGCAGCATCCCTCAGCACTGCACGAGAGTGTCAGCCTAGATTTTGTGCTCACGTCTCTGGAATGGAACTTGAATCCACAACCTTTCGACTTTTGAGGCGAGAGTGCTACCCACTAAGCCACAGCTGACATGATAATCTGAAACATCTAAATTTTTCATTTTTTTTTGTTTAAAATCTTTTTTTGGACATTAAAATTTCAGTTACCATGAAAAAAAGTTATTGGATGAAACTTTTTCATAAAACATTTTGAATGATTCGATTGGTTCATCCACAAACTATGACGGGCAACTATTTACATAAGTCTCCACAAGGACTTGGCCAGCTCGGCCAAGTCCTGAAGGACATAGCTGCAAGAGTGGGCTTGCGCACGTGGTGAGAGAACCAACATGATGGAATAACCTACTTGACCTCGTCATCACCAATCAACCTGTCGCAGATAATACCTCTGTCCATGAGAGTGTTGGTAGTAATGACCACCACACAATCCTTGTGGAGACCAAGTCCCGTCTTCACACTGAGGACACCCTCCATCGTGTCGTGTGGCACTACCACCATGCTAAGTGGGGATAGATTAAGAACAGATCTAGCAGCTCAAAACTGGGCATCCATGAGGCGCTGTGGGCCATCAGCAGAAGCAGAATTGTATACCGCCACAATCTGTAGCCTCATGGCCCAGCATATCCTACAATCCTCCATCACCATTAAACCAGGCGACCAACCCTGGTTCAATGAGGAATATAGAAGAGCATGCCAGGAGCAGCACCAGGTGTACCTGGAAATGAGATTTCAACCTGGTGAAACTACAACACGCATGTTAAAAGCAAAAGCAGCATGCTATAGACAGAGTTAAGGTCAAAGCTCTGCAACCCTGCTATACCCAGTCATGAATGATGGTGGACAATTAAGCATCTAACAGGAGGAGGAGGCTCCATGAACATCCCCTTGCTCAACAATGGTGGGGCCCAGCCTGTGAGTGCAAAAGACAAGGCTGAAGCATTTGCAACCAACTTCAACCTTCTTGGTCTCCACCATCACAAATGCCAGTCTTCAACCAATTCAGTTCACTTCACATGACATCAAGAAATGGCTGAGTGGACTGGACACAGAAAAGGGTACGGGCCCTGACAACATCCCGGCTGTAGTGCTGAAGACATGCTCCAGAACTAGCTGCATCTCTAGCCAAACTTTTCCAGTACATCCAGAACACTGGCATCTACCCAACAATGTGGAAAATTACCCAGGTATGTCCTTTCCACAAATAGCAGGACAAATCCAACTCTACCAATAACTTCCCCATCAGTCTGCTCCCAAACATCAGCAAAGTGATGGAAGGAGTCGTCAGTGGTGCATCCAAGCAGCATTTACTGATCAATAACCTCACTGTTCTTATCGTGGGGAGAATCTAGAACTAGGGGGCATAGTTTTAGGATAAGGGGTTGCCCATTTAAAACGGAGATGAGGAGGAATTTCTTCTCTGAGGGTCGTGAATCTTTGGAATTCTCTACCCCAGATTGCTGTGGAGGTGGAGTCATTGAATATATTCAAGGCGGAGATAGACATATATTTGAGCTACAGGAGAGTCAAGGGTTATGGTGGGCGGGCGGGAAAGTGGAGTTGAGGCCAAGATCAGATCAGCCATGATCTTATTGAATGGCGGGGCAGGCTCGAGGGGCCGAATGACCTACTCCTGCTCCTATTTCTTATGTTCACTGATGCTCAGGATTGGGTTCTGCCAGGACACTTGGTTCCAGACCTCATTACAGCCTTCGTCCAAGCACGAGCTGAATTCTGGAGGTAAGGTGAGAGTGACTGCCCTTGACATCAAGGCAGTATTTGACTGAGTGTGGCACCAAATAGTCCTAGTAAAACTGAAGTCAATGGGAATCAGGGGGAAATCTCTTCAGTGGCTGGATTCATACCTGGCACAAAGGAAAATGATTGTTTGTCAGAGGCCAATCATCTCAGCCCTAGGACATCACTGAAAAAGTTCCTCAGGGCAGTGTCCTAGACGCAACTATCTTCAGCTGCTGCATCAATGACCTTCGCTCCATCATAAGGTCATAAGTGTGGCTGTTGGCTAATGATTGCACAGTGTTCAGCTCCATTGGCAATTCCTCAGATAATGAAGCAGTCCGTGCTCGTATGCAGCAAGACCTGGACAGCATCCAGGCTTGGGCTGACAAGTGGCAAGTAACATTTGCATCACCTAAGTGCCAGGCAATGACCATCTCCAACAAAAGAGAGTCTAGCCACCTCCCCTTGATGTCCAATGGTATTATCATTGCTGAGTCTCCAGCATTATCATCCTGGGGTCACCATTGACCAGAAACTCAGCTGGAACAGCCAAATATATGCTGTGACTACAGGAGCAGGTCAGAGGCTGGGTATCTTGCGGCAAGTGTCTCACCTCCTGACTCCCAAAGACTCTCCACCACCTACAAGGCATAAGTCAGGAGTGTGATACAATACTCTCCACTTGTCTGGATTGCAGCTGCAACAACACTCAAGAAGCTCAAGAGCATCCAAGACAAAGCAGTCCAATTGATTGGCAATGCATCCACTGGCTTAAACATCCAATCCCTCCACCACTGGCATACCGTGGCTCCAGTGTGTACTATCTATAGGATGCACTGCCACAACTCGCCATGGCTTCTTCAGCAACACTTCCCAATCCCGCGACCTCCACCACCTATAAGGACAAGGTTATGGGAACTCCATCACCTCCAAGTCACACACCATCCTGGCTTGGAAATATATCACCGTTCCTTCATTGTTGCTGGGTCAAAATCCTGAAACTCCCTATCTAACAGCATTGTGGGAGTACCTTCACCACATAGACTACATCGGTTCAAGATGGAGGTCCACCACCACCACCTCAAGGGCAGCTAGATATGGACAATAAATGCCGGCCTTGTCAGCGGTGCCCATATCCTGAAAAATGACTTACAATAAACGCCCTGAGGTGATAGTCCATCATCAATTCCTGATTATCTGTCTGAACCTTCAGTTCTCTAAACTAAATAATGGTACAGTTTTGACGAGCCGTTTGTTAGCTCTGGTGATCCTAACCAGGAACTTACAGGAAGTAGATGGGAGTCTTAGAAAGAGAAGAGGAGGGAATGTGGATTTGATTAAATCATCATTCACAATTATTCATTACTGTTTTGCATAAATTAATTTTAATTTGTATATTGCATAACTAACAAGTGGGTCGTACTATACTGACGTGAGGTGTATGCACGAGTGTCTGAATAAAGCACCATCTCATCTGAGCAGTTGACGGTGGTCAGGCTGAGAGTAGGAAGTGGAAATTACATTGCTCTGAGAATCGGCTGTGAAAATGGGAACTGTTTTTTGAATTTATTCAATGTATTGAAGAGAGAAGTGGAGAAGACATCTGAACTGGTGAGATGTTTTGGCGCCAAGCAGGGAAGGATGCTCCTTCACTGCCAGTGTGGGTAGTAGAGTTACTGCTGTGTATGCGAGGTGTGAATGGATAAAAATGGGCACTATGAGTCCCTCACTGCCAGTGATTGCATAGTTGTGTAGCATTAAATGCCAGAGTTAAGACATTGCCACACACTGAGATTTATTTGAATAATGAATCAGGAGCTGCCGTTTAATGTTTACCATATAAAAGATGCCGTTTATTGTTGACAGCAGTTACTCTGCCTCTTTGCTGGCTGATTAAAGTAACAGCCAACTGAGACAGCCGCCTATCTCCTCTCTGCCCGTTTCTCTCCACGGATGCTACCTGACCTGCTGAGTGTTTCCTGCATTCTCTGTTGTTATTTCAGATTTCCAGCATCCGCAGTATTTTGCTATTGTAGAGACAGTCACCTGCCTGCTATATCAAGGGGAGGAGAACAAAGGAATCTTTTTTTAAACCTAGCTGATCCACTGTGGTGTTGCTCACAGGTAATTTCTGGGATCAAAGCACAGTTATCATGCTATATTGTTAATCAGGTCTGTCCCTTTAATTCCCTGTTGGGAAGTCACCTAAGTCAGTTCCAAGGCCAATTAGAGGCTAATTATTGCTGTTGGAAGTTTCTTTTTTGGATTGGCATAGGCTGGTGCCTCATCTTATTACCTCAGATCAAAAAAGCCAACAGGAAATGACTAGCTTTTTCTATTTTGTTATGCTTTTCTTAGGATTATTCAACTGTGACTTGTTGGTGTTTTATGCAAAACGTGACATCCTGGGTGTGACAAATAAGGGGAAGCGGCTGGGTGCGTGGGAGCCCTGGCCAATTTTAATTCCCGGGCCTCATTGACATCCTGCCGGCCAGCTGCCTGCCTGTAACGGGCAGAAAGAGGAGGCTGCCAGCAGTTGAAGACCAGGCGGCCCAGAGGCTGTCCACCAGCACTCAAGTAAGTTGCGGTTTTGGCAGGACTCACGGGTGCTCCTCCAGGACCCAAAAAGGACAGTTTGATACTTGCTTTACAGGGCCTCTTCTTCCTGCAGACCAGGTTTCACTGAGCGAGCCTCCTGCCAATGTTCCCGTTAAGCTGGAGGTCCTGCGCAGACTGCTTGCTGACTTTCCAATGGAAAAACCATGCATGCGTGGAGATTTGAATGGGCCGCACAGCCCATTAAAGGGACCACGCACCCAAAAGAAATTTACAGGGAACATTGCCTCCCGCTTATTTGGTAGTTAAAATGCCATTGGGGGCATCTGTACGTCATAGGACCCCGATTTGCATGATGTATAAGGTTCTCGCCTGATTCGAGCGGGTGCCTTGGCAACCCGAAAAAAGCAGCAGCTTTGAAATCATGTGAAAATTATCCACTCCATTTTAACTCCTGCTCCGCCTGGGTTCCGCCGAGTGAGAGGGGGGAGGGGAGTTAAAATTCTATATATAAATATAATATATATATATATATATATACACACTGCTGGTGGTGCTCACAGTTGGACAAACAAGCCTGTATTGTGCTTGTGCCTGTCAGCTTCACGTTGCTGGTTCAATCTCTGTCACTGCCGTTTCTGTCGTTTCCTGCTTTAGGCCAGCAGCAGCAGGTAGCCTTGGGGGCTCCTCGAGCCCCGAGCCTGCGGGGATCTTCTCAGCTGCGCTCGAGGGAGTAGCATGACGGGGAGTAGCATGACGGAAAGTAAGAGCAGCAGCGGGATTCTGAGTGGCTCGTTTGTCCAAGTGAAGCCAGGCAAGCAGCAGCAGCAGGTGGTGTGGGGCAGACCCGAGAAAACAGCCAGCATCCGCAAACTGTGTCCTGCACTCTGCAAACCCTGCAGGGCCTTAGCCAACTCAGGATACTCTCCACTGCGCTAGGAGCAGGCCAGCGAAGAACGAGAAGCAGCAATGAAAATGTAACATAATGAGGATGGGGAATTGAAATAAAATAGACAGTGGGGAATGGGCATTTAAAAAAAAATTGGGAAGCAGGCCTTTAAAAAATAGTGGGGATTGAGAAAACAGCAGTGATCCAATCAAATAAACAGAGGGGAATGAAGGCATAGGGCAGCAAAATAAAAGAAGAGCATGAAGCTGGGATTCCAAAAAAAATTAGGGAAGGGAAGGAACCGGGGCGTCGGGAAATATTGGGGAAGGAAGAAAAACACCGGGAGCAGCAACCAGGGCTTCAAAAAAAGTTGGAAAGCATAAAAGAGCAGAAACTGGGGCTTGAAAATGAATTGGGGAAGCAAAATGAAGAAAGAGAGCAGGAACCAGGGCTTCTTAAAAATCCGGAAAGGAAAAAAAGGAGTAGGATGTGGTGCATCACAAATAATTGGGGAAGCAAAATGAAAAGAGTGAGATGGGAACATGGATTTTAAAAATGGGGAAGCAAAAACACACAGTGCAGGAATTGGGGCATCAGAAAGAATTGGGGAAGGAAAAAGAGAGAGCTAGAATCAAAGCTTCAAAAAGAATTGGGGAAGCAACATGAAAAAAGAGCGCAAAAAATAGGGCTTTAAAAAATGGTGGAAGGAAAAAATAGAGCAGGAAGCGGGGCTTCAAACCAAATTAGGAAAACTCAGTAACAGAGCAGGAACAAGGACTTCAAAACTGGGGAAGCAAAAAAAAACTGAGAGCAGGAACTGGGCCTTTGAAAAAAGTGGGGATGTAAAACAAAAGTAGAGGTGGGAACCAGGGCTTTAAAACGCATCAAGGAAGGAGAAAAAGAGCAGGAACTCGGCCTTGATAAAATAATGAACAGCAAAAAACAAAATTACAGTGTAGAATTAGTTATTTTTAGGAAATTTTAAAAAAAAATGAAAAATACAGCAACCGATGGAGCTTGGAGAGTAGTTTAGGAACAGGATTAGCAGGCTCCAGAACAGAGTGTTACGTAACAGGCAAGTGTAACCGGTAAATCAGAATTTAACATTGAAAAATCCCATGACCGCACCAGCTACTGATGTCCTGGAAGTATAGTGTGGACATCTTCGCATGGGATTCCCCATAGGAAGCATTTACATAGGACCTTTGAATGGAATAATTAATTTTAAAGATTGATATATTAAGCTTCATTCAGCACCGTACACACTCTGAAAGCGTGAAACTGAGAGCTTAATTGATAGCACATGCAAGAAAATGCCACAGTGACCATAGAACATGGACTCCTACTATTGAACCCTACGAAACCCCAGCACTCATTTGTTTTTCCAATCTAATGATTCGATACTCTGCCGTCAACCTCACAGTTCCTGATATTGAATTGAACTGGTGTTAAATCTGATTAGATAATGATTCGCCGTGTCCATGTTTTAATTATGTAATTTTACTGCCGCACTTCACGTGTCTATCTTTTTAGCTTTCTATTTGAGGTGCATAGCATCGTCCTGCTTGGTGCTGGCCCATGCGCCTCGGGGAAACAGACGAACAGGGCCATTGTTCTGATCTGGACTCAGTGTCGACACCAGTTGATGCATCTCAAAGAAACACTACTGTCACTGTTGTCCTTGTTAGGAAGCGTATACAAAAATGTTAGAGCATGTGCATCATTGCAATCGGTATGTGTAGTGCTCATCAAAATAGGCTGGTACCAAACAGAATAAAATACAGCCAGAAACAAAATAGAGTTGAGGCACGAGGTTCAATTTTGACATTCAGTACAATGAGTGTTCCTTTGCCTAGCTGGGCCTGTGGTATTTTGGTACACCATCAACACTGATCCTGGCGAATTTGAGCTTAAAAGATGCACAGCTTCATCACTTCGAGATAATTAGTTCACCGGCGCAAGGCCAAGGAAATCTCGTGGGAATAAGAAACTGCAGTGCGAGTCTTCCGGTCTGGCAGGAAAATAAAAATAAACTCTAGGCTAACTCCTGCCTGTACTGCCCTTTCTCTCCCAAGGCCTCATTCTGCTAATGTAGTCTCTCCCCTCTCAAGGCCCCGTTCAACTACCACTGCCTCTTCCCTCCTCCGACTCCATCCTGCTGGGGCTGATACCTCTTTTCTCCCCAGGCCTATTTTTCTGCCACACCTTCCCTCTTGTAGGCCTCATTCCTTTATCTCAGTTGCAAGCTGCTCCCTTTTTGTATTTGTTTTTCCACCCGCCCCTGTGTTCCTTTTCTCCAGCTTACCTTCGCTCAGGATTTCACTCCTATACAATATGATGCTTTGCTACTTTCCTATGATGTGATGGGAGTAACCCAGAAATAGGGGTGTATTCTTTTGGTCCTTTATCTAGTATGCTGATATTTTTGGAATGAGGTTAGTCATGGAAACTGTTGACCCTGTCAGTAATTGCAGTTATTCAGGATATTGTGGGTTTTTAAGCTAACAGGTGTCATTTTTCAAACACAGTTTTTTTTTAACTTCTCAATCAACCAGGTGTTACTCAGATACTAGAACTTTTCTTGATTCCTTGCAAGAGCTTCATGAGAACATAAACCTGTTTTGTGTTAACAAGTCCAGAGATTTGTGGCTTTAAATTGGACATCAGTTAGCAGCTGTAAAATGTGAAGCGATGGTTTATTGTACCATAGGGAAGGACCAACAGAGAGGAACTTGATTCCACTCTGTGAAAATTCGATTGTTCACATCTTCATCATTCACATTCCAATTTTGTAGAAGCAGTCAATCAGAAAGTTTGGTCAGATTTATTACCAATAATGTGTCGCAAGAGTGAGGCTTGAGTTTTAAAAAAACATGAAAAATAAAATTTGGCTACAGAGGCTTTGGATTTTGATCCAGCATAATAAGGACCATCCCTAAATATACATTCAAAAATATAAAGTCCCTGGAAAATTGCGACAGGACCTCTACAACAACTAATGGAAAAGGCTTTAAATAGTGTGCGCGATGCAGATGCAGGAAATCTGAAACATGAACAGAAAATGCCGGAATGCACAACCGGTCAATTAGCATCTGTGGAGAGAACAGACAAGTTGGTGTTTTGGGTGCAGACCCTTCTTCAGAACTGAAAAATAAGAGACGGACAGGCATAATCATACAATCAGAAAAAGAGTAGGTGGAAATATATGTTTGTATAGAAAAAAACAGTCCAACACAGAGTTGAATAATGTAGCGCATCATCTCAGTCAAGTAATGGACAGAGTATTGAGACATTAAAGAATAAAAGGGTCTGTAACTATCTAAGGAGGTGGGATGTCTGGGAGAAAAAAACCTGGGTTCTGGTATGAAATGAAGCAGGTTTAAAAATGAAGATTTAGCTGAAGTCAGTGTTCAGACGAGTGGGTTGCAGGTTACCTACAACAGTAACAATTTGCATTTCTATAGTGCCTTAAACTTATTAAAACACTCCAAGGCGCTTCACAGAAGCGTAATCAGACAAAAATTGACACCTAATTCTTGTGACGAGCTTTGTTGGAACAGTATAAAAGGTCAATGACGGTCAGAGTGGGAATGGGAGGGAGAGTTAAAGTGGTGAACCACGGGTAAGCTCGGGTCACACTTGTGGACAGAGCGGAAGTGTTTGGCAAAGTGGTCACCTAATCTGCACTTGGTTTCACCAATGTAGGTGAGACTGCACCATGAGCAGCTGGAAAGTGTGAATGTGTGTACATTGAGTGAGGACAGGATCGAGTTTGACTGATGCCACTTCCACGGTTAAATGGCTTGCTGATACAGTGACACTAGGTGTGGGCAATAAATGCAGCCTTACCAATGTTGCCCAAAGAACAAATTTTAAAAAAGGACTGAAACACAAAGAATTGAAATAATGAGAGGTGCAGCATCCATAGAACCACACAGCAACAAGGAATCACCAACTTGAGAGGGGGGAGGCATTGGTGTGACTGTCTCTTCGTAGAATACATGGCAACAGTTTCACTGACATCATTCAGGCTCCTCCCTTTACATAAGAACATAAGACGTAGGAGCAGGAGTAGGTCATTTGGCCCCTCGAGCCTGCTCCGCCATTCAATAAGATCATGGCTGATCTGATCTTGGCCTCAACTCCACTTCCCTGCCCGCTCCCCATAACCCTTGACTCCCTTACCTTTCAAAAATCTGTCTATCTCCACCTTAAATATATTCAACAACCCAGCCTCCACAGCTCTCTGGGGAAGAGAATTCCAAAGATTCATGACCCTCTGAGAGAAGAAATTTCTCCTCATTTCCATTTTGAAATTATGCCCCCTAATTCTAGATTCCCACACGAGGGGAAACATCCTCTCTGCATCTACCCTGTCAAGCCCCTTCAGAATCTTATGTTTCAATAAGATCCCCTCTCATTCTTCTAAACTCCAATGAGTATAGGCCCAACCTGCTCAACCTTTCTTCATAAGACAACCCCTTCATCTCCGGAATCAACCTTGTGAACCTTCTCTGAACTGCCTCCAATCCTTCCTTAAATAAGGAGACCTAAACTGCATGCAGTACTGCAGGTGTGGTCTCACCAACAGTTGTAACAGGACTTCCCTGATTATATACTCCATTCCCTTTGCAATAAAGGCCAACATTCCATTTGCCTTCCTAATTACTTGCTGTACCTGCATGCTAACTTTTTGTGATGCATGTTCAAGGACCCCCAGATCCCTCTGTACCTCAGCATTTTGTAATCTTTCTCCATTTAAATAAGAATTTGCTTTTTTATTTTTCCTACCAAAGTGGATAACCTCGCATTTTCCCACATTAAACTCCATCTGCCAGATTTTTGCCCACTCACTTAGCCTGTCTATATCCCTTTGGAGATTCTTTGCATCCTCCACACAATTTGCTTTCCCACCTATCTTTGTATCATCAGCAAATTTGGCTACATTACACTCAGTCCCTTCATCCAAGTCATTAATATAGATTGTAAATAGTTGAGGCCCCAGCACTGATTCCCGCAGCTCCCCACTCGTTACAGTTTGCCAACCTGAAAATGACCCATTTATCCCGACTCTCTGTTTTCTGTTAGTTAGCCAATCCTCTATCCATGCTAATATATTACCCCCAACCCCGTGAGCTCTTATCTTGTGTAGTAACCTTTTATGTGACACTTTATCGAATGCCTTCTGGAAATCCAAATACACGACATCTACTGGTTCCCCTTTATCCACCCTGCTCATTACATCCTCAAAGAACTCTAGCAAATTTGTCAAACATGATTTCCCTTTCATAAAACCATGCTGACTCTGCTTGACTATATTATGATTTTCTAAATGTCCTGCTACCACTTCCTTAATGATGGACTCCAGCATTTTCCCAATGACAGATGTTAGGCTAACTGGTCGATAGTTGCCTACTTTCTGTCTCTCTCCTTTCTTAAATAGGGGCGTTATATTTGCAGTTTTCCAGTCCACTGGGACCTCTCCAGAATCCAGGGAATTTTAGTAGATTACAACCAATGCATCCACTATCTCTGTAGCCACCTCTTTTAAGACCCTAGGATGCAGGCCATCGGGTCTAGGGGACTTTTCCACCTTTAGTCCCCCTAGTACTTTCTCTCTAGTGATAGTGATTGTTTTAAGTTCCCCCCCCCCACCCCCAATAGAGTTTTTGAAAAAGGGTTAGACCCGAAACGTCGACTCTATTTTCTCTCCACGGATGTTGCCTGGCCTGCTGAGTTTTTCCAGCATTTTCTGTTGTTACCCCAATAGCCCCTTGATTATCCATTATTGGGATGCTTTTAGTGTCTTCTACCGTGAAGACCGATTCAAAATATTTGTTCAAAGTCTCTGCCATTTCCCTGTTTCCCATTATTAATTCCTCAGACTCATCCTCTAGGGGTCCAACGTTTACTTCAACTACTGTCTTCCTTTTTATATACCTGTAGAAGCTCTTACTGTCTGTTTTTATATTCTTACTCCCATAAGCTATCTTCTCTCTCTATCATTTTTTTAGTCATCCTTTGCTGGTATTTAAAAATTTCCCAATCCTCTGGCCTTTCACTATTCTTCGCAACATTGTATGCTTTTGTTTTCAATTTGATACCATCCTTTACTTCCTTAGTTAGCCATGGATGGTGCATCCTTGTCTTAGAGTCTTTCTCACTGGAATATATCTTTGCTGAGAGTTATGAACTATCTCCTTAAAAGTTTGCCACTGCTTTTCTACAGTCTTACCTGTAATATATTTTCCCAGTTCACTTTAACCAAGTCTGCCTTCATACCTTTGTAATTACCTTTATTTAAGTTCAGGACACTAGTTTGAGACCTAGCTTTCTCACCTTCAAACTGAATTTAAAATTCTACCATGCTATGATCACTCTTCCCAAGAGGATCTTTCACTTCAAGATCATTAATTAATCCAGCCTCGTTACACATTACCAGATCTAAAATAGTCATCTTCCTGGTTGGTTCCACAACATATTGTTCCAAGAAACCATCCCGTATACACTCTAAGAACTCTTCCTCAAGTCTACCTTTGCCTAAGAACTCTTCCTCAAGTCTACCTTTGCCAATTTGCTTTGTCCAATCAATATGAAGACTCAAATCTCCCATGATTATAGTCGTACCTTTCTTACAAGCCTCTATTATTTCTTGATTTATACTCTGTCCTACAGTGTGGCTACTGTTTGGGGGCCTGTAGACCACTCCCACCAGTGGCTTCTTACCTTATTATGTCCTATCTCCACCCAAACTGATTCTGCACCTTGATCTTCTAGGTCAGTATAATTTCTCATTACTGCACTGATCTCATCCCTTATTAACAGAGCTACACCACCTCCTTTTCCTTTCTGCCTACCCTTACGAAATGGCAAATACCCCTGAATATTCAGTTCCCAGCCTTGGTTACCTTGCAACCACATCTCTGTAATGGCTATCAGATCATAACCATTTATTTCTATTTGTGCTGTAAACTCATCTATCTTGTTACAAATGCTGTGTGCGTTCGGATATAGAGCTTTTAATGTATTTTTCCCTACTCTGACCCCTCTTTCTGCTGCACTCTTATGTGTATACGCTCTGTCCCTTCCTGTCAGACTCTGGTTATCATTACCCCTATCGCTACCCTGCACTTTTGCCTTCTCATTTTTCTTTGACTTTTTAAATTTCCGCTCAGCACATCCCTCCCTTCCACTATTTAGTTTAAAGCCCTATCTACAGCCCTAGTTATTCGATTCGCCAGGACACTTGGGTCCCATTAGCACACGGAGGAACGTGACATTTCTAGGCACACATCTGCATTGTTGCAGGAGCCATCTGCAGCCCAATCACAGTTCTGTTGGCGCTGATATGATAAAGAATGATACCGGGGCTTAGAGGGTTTAAAGAATGAGGACAGGTTGCATAAACTTGGCTTGTATTCCCTTGAGTGTAGAAGATTCAGGGGTGATATGACCGAGGTGTTTAAAATGTTAAAAGGATTCGATAGAATAGATACAGAGAAACGATTTCCTCTGATGGGAAATCAAGAACGAGGAGAAATAATCTTAAAATTAGAGCTAAGCCATTTGGAAGGAAAATCAGGAAGCACTTTTTCCACACAAAGGGGAGTAGAAATCTAGAACTATCTTCCACCAAAAGGCTGTGGATGCTGAGACAATTGGAGCTTTCAAGACTGAAATTTGATAGGTTTTTCACAGAATCACAGAAACGCCACAGTGCAGATAGAGGCCATTTCGGCCCATCGAGCCTGCACCGACACATATCCCACCCGATCCCCGTAACCCCTACACCAACACATATCCCACCCTATCCCCGTAACCCCACCTATTTAATCCCCCTAACACTAAGGGTCAATTTATGATAGCCAATCAACCTAACCCGCACATCTTTGGACTGTGGGAGGAAACCGGAGCACCCGGAGGAAACCCACGCAAACACGGGGAGAATGTGCAAACTCCACACAGACAGTCGCCCGAGGCCGGATTCGAACCCGGGTCTCTGGCGCTGTGAGGCAACAGTGCTAACCACTATGCCACCGTGCTGCCCCATTGTTAGGTAAGAGCATCAAAGAATATGGAACAAAGGCGGAAAATATTTTTTTACTCGGCAAGTTGTTATGATCGGGAATGCACTACCTGAAAGGATGGTGGAAGCAGATTCAATAGTAACATTCAAAAGAGAATTAGGATAAATGTTGATGGGAAAAAATTTACAGGGCTATGGGGAAAGAGCAGTGGGGTGGTATTAATTCGCTAGCTCTACCAAAGAGCTGGCACAGGCACAATGGGATGAAGGGCCTCATTCTGTGCTGTATCATTTCTTAGGGGGGCAAATTAAGTTGAGGTACAGATCAGCATTGATCTAATTGAATGGCAGTGCAGACTCGAAGGGCTGAATGGCTTACTCCTGTTCCTAATGATACAATATTACACTGTGACTAAGCCACCAGTAGCAAACTCAGAATCAGAAAGAAATGAGACAGGCTATGGTGTTTTTCAGTCAGAGTGTTGGAGGCGAGGGCGGTGGGCTGAATTGTCATTCTTGTGTTTGAGTGTACTTTTGATTCACTTTCTTGCTTTCCACCCAATAGGAAAGGGCTCGATCTCTGTTGTGCAGAATGGTGTGTGAGGTGGTAAGAGGTAAAGGGGGAGAAGAAAACATTTTTGGTATGTGTTCACAAATCGTTTATTCATGTCTGGACCCAGCATGCGTTCCCATCAGTCTCACTGGTTTCTACCAGCACAGACTTGTGCAGATAAAATGTTACAAGTGTGAGTGGGGTTTTGCATTACTGCCCTCACAGGCTCGGGAATTGTCATTAGTAAATACTTATTAAAGTACTTTTGTGATCTAAAGCACGATGTCAGTCATGTCAAAGTGTGATAATTTTTCTTTTCGCTGCATCATTTTGAAAGACACACAAGTCTTTCAGCTCTCTGATTTGCGAGGATGATGGTCACTTTGTGAAATACCTGGACCGTAGGTACTTACTTGGCTAAATCAGCCAAGCTTTGAGGTACTCAGTTTTGGAACTGTTCTGAGTCCTACGTTGAGGCTCAGGTTTGGAGCTGGCCTGGTCTCTGAGTTGGGGCTGTGGTTCAGAGTTGGTCTGATCACGGAGTTGGGGCTGAGGTTTGGAGCTGGTCTGATCCCCGAGTTGGAGCTGAGGTTCGGAGCTAGTCTGATCCCTGAGTTGGGGCTGAGATTCGGAGCTGGTCTGATCCCTGAGTTGGAGCTGAGGTTCAGAGCTGGCCTGGTCCCTGAGTTGGGGCTGAGGTTTGGAGCTGTCTGGTCCCTGAGTTGGGGCTGAGGTTCGGAACTGGACTGGTCTCTGAGTCTGGGTTGATGGAATAACATGTTGCAGCAGTTTGGAGCGAGACTCCATTTCATACAAACTCCATTTGACCCTGAGCATTCTAGGTGTCTGTCATGTGTAGTGTCTGCTTTGTTTTCCTCGTGATTAGGAACAGGACATTGCAACTTTTACATTGCAGGTGTGTCCCAACCATTTGTATTGTCATTGGCCAGATCTGGACACTCAGCCTTTACACAGTCTGGGGTTGGGTTTGCAGCAATAGTCAGGCCATAACGAGTTGGACTGATTTCTTTGAAAAACATTTGAATGGAAAATGTGAGAGCAGCTGTACATGGTGTGATTCTTGATGTGGTTTGTTATAGGATGTGAGCAAAGGAAGAAGCAGATAAGAGGCTCTCAATCACACGTACTCTTAGTGCTGCCATACTAAATATAACTTTAACACTGATATAATCTTAGGTTAGCGATCAGACACCCTTCCGATGTGAAGAACCATCCTTTCCAAATGGTTGAGCAGAATAAGTGTGACTGTATTTCAGGTTATGAGTTGTAAGCTGTTGTAAACCACTAATTACGCATAGAGTGAAATAACACAGTCATGAGAAATTATCATTGACCGCAACGTGAAGTGCTGTCCGGACACTGGCAACTGAGGATTTGATAAACTTTCGCGATTAAGTGCAGTTGGTTATATTATTGGGAATGAGCAGAACAATTCACATGTATAACAAAAGCAAAATACTGCGGATGCTGGAAATCTGAAATAAAAACAGAAAATGCTGGAAATATGCAGCAAGTCAAGTAGCATCTGTGGAGAGAAACAGAGTTAACATTTTAGGTTGATGACCTTTCTTCAGAACAGGTAGATGTTAGAGATGCAGCCTGTTTTAAGAAAATACAGAGGCAGGCGAAGGGGGAGAAAAGAGCATAAGAATTGGGAGCAGGAGTAGGCCCCTTGAGCCTGCTCCGCCATTCAGTAAGATCATGGCTGATCTTCGACCTCAACTCTACTTTCCCACCCGATTTCCATATCCCCTGATTCCCCAAGAGTCCAAAAATCGATCTATCTCAGCCTTCAATATACTCTAATGATATTAATTACTTCAAGTTCCTCACTCTCGTTAGCCCCTTGGCTCCCCACTATTTTTGGTATGCTTTTTGTGTCTTCTACTGTAAAGACAGATACAAAAAATGTGTTTAAAGTCTCTGCTATTTCCTTATTTCCCATTATAATTTCTCCTGTCTCGGCCTCTAAGGGACCAATGCTTATTTTTGCTACTCTCCTCCTTTTTCCATACATACAATCTGTTTTTATGTTTCTTGCCAGTTTACTCTCATTCTATTTTCTCCCGCTTTATCAATTTTTTGGTCATCCTTTGGTTTCTAAAGCTCTCCCAATCCTCAGGCTTCGCAACATTATAAGCCTCTTCTTTTAATCTAATATTATCCTTAACTTCTTTAGTTAGCCACGGATGGATCATTTTCCCCGTGGAGTTTTTATTTCTCAATGGAATGTATATTTCTTTAAGTGTTTGCCACTGCTTATCTACCATCATACCTTTTAATCTAATTTACCAATCTACCTTAGCCAACTCACCCCTCATACCTATATAATTGGCTTTATTTAAGTTTAAGATTCTAGTTTCGGACTGAAGTACTTCACTCTCAAACTCAACGTGAAATTCTATCATATGATCACTCTTCCCCAGAGGATCCTTTACTATGAGATTACAAAATTAACCCTATCTCATTACACAATACAAGATCTAAAATAGCCTGTTCCCTGATTGGTTCCATGACGTATTGTTCGAGGAAAATGTCTCGAATGCATTCCGTGCACTCATCCTCCAGATTATTGCATTATTTTTGCTACAAGCTCCTATTATTTGTTGATTAATAATCTGTCCAACGGTATAGCTACCATTAGGGGTCCTGTAAACTACTCCCACCAGTGTTTTCTGTCCCTTGTTATTTCTTATCTCCACCGATATGGATTCTACTTCCTGACCTTCCGAGCCAAGATCCTTTCTCACTACTGTCCTTATGTCATCCTTTCCTTATCAGGGCTCCCCGCCCCCACCACCACCTTTTCCATTCTGCCTGTGTTTTCGAAACGTCAAGTACCCTGGAATATTTAGTTTCCAACTTTGGTCACCTTGGAACTACCTCTCTGTAATGGTAATTTATCTCTATTTGTGCCAATAATTTGTCTATCTTGTTACGAATGCTTCATGCATTCAAATAAAGAGCCTTTAATTTCAACTTTTTAATTATTATTCCCTGCTGTCACCTTATTCGCTGATGCACTATTTCCATTAAACTCTTTGTCACTCTGCCATTTAGGACTGAGATGAGGAGAAATTTCTTCACTCAGAGGGTTGTGAATTTTCAGAATTTTCTACTCCAGGAGGCTGTGGATGCTCAGTCACACACACAGAATCACACAGAAACCCCACAGTGCAGATAGAGGCCATTTCGGCCCATCGAGCCTGCACCGACACATATCCCACCCGATCCCCGTAACCCCATAACCCCATGTATTTAATCCCCCTAACACTAAGGGTCAATTTATCATAGCCAATCAACCTAACTCGCACATCTTTGGACTGTGGGAGGAAACCGGAGTACCCGGAGAAAACCCACGCAAACACGGGGAGAATGTACAAACTCCACACAGACAGTCACCCGAGGCCGGATTCGAACCCGGGTCCCTGGCGCTGTGAGGCAACAGTGCTAACCACTATGCCACCGTGCTGCCCAACATTGAGTATATTCAAGACTAAGATTGACAGGACAGCCCGGTGCCGTGGTATGCTCCTCCTGCGATATGTGGGAACTCAGGGACACTTCCTGTGTTACTGACAACCATGTGTGCAGGAAGTGTATCCAGCTGCAGCTACTGGCAGACCGCATTGAGGCGCTGGAGCGGCGATTGGATGCACACTGGACCATTCGCAATGCTGAAGACGTCGTGAATAGCATGTTTAATCAGTTGGTCACACCGCAGGCAAAGGTTGGACAGGCAGAAAGGGAATGGGTGACCAACAGACAGAGTACCAGGCACAGGCAGGTAGTGCAAGGGTACCCTGTGGACATCCCCCTCTCAAACGGATACACCACTTTGAGTAACATAGAAACATAGAAGATAGGAGCAGGAGTAGGCGATTCGGCCCTTCGAGCCTGCTCCGCCATTCAATGAGATCATGGCTGATCATCCAAATTCAGTACCCTGTCCCTGCCTTCTCCCCATATCCCTTGATCCCTTCAGCCTCAAGAAATATATCCAACTCTTTCTTGAATATATTTAATGAACTGGCCTCCACCGCCCTCTGTGGCAGAGAATTCCACAGGTTCACCACTCTCTGGGTGAAGAAATTCCTCCTCATTTCAGTCCTAAATGGCTTACCCCTTATCCTTAGACTATGACCCCTGGTTCTGGACTCCCCGGCCATCAGAAACATCCTTCCTGCATCTAGTCTGTCCAGGCCTGACAGAATTTTATAGGTTTCGATGAGATCCCCTCTCAATCTTCTAAACTCCAGTGAGTATAAGCCCAATCGACACAATCTCTCCTCATACGTCATTCCTGCCATCCCAAGTATCAGCCTGGTGAATCTTCGCTGCACTCCTTCCATGGCAAGAACGTCCTTCCTCAGGTAAGACGACCAAAACTGCACACAATACTCAAGGTGCAGTCTCACCAAGGCCCTGTACAACTGTAGCAAGACATCCTTGTTCCTGTACTCGAACCCTCTTGCTACGAAGGCCAACATACCATTTGCCTTCTTAACCGCCTGCTGCACCTGCATGCTTAACTTCAGCGACTGGTGCACAAGAACACCCAGGTCTCTTTGCACTTCCCCTTCTCCCAATCTATTGCCATTCAAATAATCTGCCTTCCTGATTTTTTCCACCAAAGTGGATAACCTCACATTTATCCACATTATAGTGCATTTGCCATGTTTCTGCCCAATCACCCAACCTGTCCAAATCGTACTGGAGTTTCACGACATCCTCCTCACAGCATACCCTCCCACCCAGTTTTGTGTCGTCTGCAAATTTGGAGATATTACATCCAATTCCCTCGTCCAGATCATTAATATATATTGTGAACAGCTGGGGTCCTAGGACCGATCCTTGCGGTACCCCACTAGTCACTGCCTGCCACTCGGAAAACGACCCGTTTATTCCAACTCTTTGCTTTCTGTCCGCCAACCAGTTCTCTATCCAAGTCAATACCTTGCCCCCAATCCCATGTGCCTTAATTTTGCACACTAATCTCTTATGTGGGACCTTATCAAAAGCCTTCTGAAAGTCCAAATACACCACATCCACTGGTTCTCCCTTATCTATTTTACCAGTTACATCCTCAAAAAATTCCAGTAGATTAGTCAAGCATAATTTACCTTTTGTAAATCCATGTTGACTTTGTCCGATCCTGTCACTGCTTTCCAAGTGCTCTGCTATTACATTTTTTATAATGGACTCTAGCATTTTCCCCACTACCGATGTCAGGCTTACCGGTTTATAATTCCCCGCTTTTTCTCTACCACCTTTTTTGAATAGTGGGGTAACATTAGCTACCCTCCAATCCATGGGTACTGTTCCAGAGTCTATCGAATTCTGGAAGATGACCAGCAATGCATCTACTATTTCTAGGGCCACTTCCTTAAGTACCCTGGGATGTAGATTATCAGGCCCTAGGGATTTATCGGCCTTCAGTCCCATCAATTTTCCTAACACCATTTCCCTACAAATACTGATTTCTTTCAGTTCCACCCTTTCATCAGACCCCATGTTCCCCGGCATCTCTGGGAGGTTATTTGTGTCCTCCTTTGTGAAGACAGAACCAAATATGTATTTAGTTGGTCTGCCATTTCTTTGTTTCCCATTATAAATTCCCCTGATTCTGACTGCAAGGGACCTACGCTTGACTTCACCAATCTTTTTCTCTTCACATATCTATAAAAGATTTTGCAGTCAGTTTTTATGTTCCCTGCAAGCTTACTCTCATATTCTATTTTCCCTTTCTTAATTAATCCCTTTGTCCTCCTTTGTTGAATCCTAAACTGCTCCCAATCCTCAGGATTATTGCATTTTCTGGCCAATTTATATGTCCTCTCCTTGGATCTTATGCTATCCCTAATTTCCCTTGTTAGCCACGGTTGAGTCACCTTTTTTGTTTTATTTTTATGCCAAACTGGGATGAACAAATTCTGTAGCTCATCCATTCGGTCTTTGAATGTTTGCCATTGCCATTCCACCGTCAACCCTTTGAGTGCCATTCCCTAATCAATCCTACCCAACTCGCTCCTCAGACCGTCGTAGTTTCCTTTATTTAAATTGAGGACCTTAGTCTCTGAGTCAACTACTTCATTCTCCATCTTAATGAAGAATTCGATCATATTATGATCGCTCCGACCCAAGGGGCCTCGTACAACAAGATTGCTAATTAATCCTTTCTCGTTACATAATACCCAGTCTAAGATGGCCTGATCTCTGGTTGGTTTCTCGACATATTGGTCCAGGAAACCATCCCATAAACATTGCAGGAATTCCTCCTCCACAGTATTGTTACTAATTTGGTTGGCCCAATCTATATGTAGATTAAAGTCACCCATGATGACTGCTGTGCCCTTATTGCACGCTTCTTTAATTTCCCTTTTAATGCCATCCCCAACCTCTGCCTTACTAACGTTTTTTTCCCATTAGTATTTCTCAATTCTACCCATACAGATTCCACATCATCAGAGCTAATATCCTTCATTACAATTGTGTTAATCCCTTCTTTAACCAGTAATGCTACCCCACCTCCCTTTCCTTTTTGCCTATCTTTCCTGAATATCGAATACCCCTGGATGTTGAGTTCCCAGTCTTGGCCATCCTTGAGCCACGTTTCCGTAATCCCAACCAAATCGTATTCGTTTACCTCTATTTGCGCAGCCAATTCATCCACCTTATTACAAATGCTCCTCGCATTAAGACACAAAGCCTTCAGGCTTGTTTTTTTAACGCTCTTAGACCTATTAGAATTATTATTTACTGTGGCCACGTTTGATTTAAACCGTTGATTTCTCTGACTGCCACTTTTGTTTTTCTCCTTCCTATCTTTTGCTTTTATCCTTGTTTCCCTTTCCTCTGTCTCCCTGCTCAGGTTCCCAACCCCCTGCCATTTTAGTTTAAACCCTCCCCCACAGCACTAGCAAACACTCCCCCTAGGACATCGGTTCCAGCCCTGCGCAGGTGCAAACCGTCCGGTTTGAACTGGTCCCACCTCCCCCAGAACCGGTTCCAATGTCCCAGGAACTTGAATCCCTCCCCCTGGCACCATTCCTCTAGCCACGTATTCATCTGAAGTATCCTTCTATTTCTACTCTGACTAGCACGTGGCACTGGTAGCAATCCTGAGATTACTACCTTTGAGGTCCTGTTTTTTAATTTATCTCCTAACTCCCTATATTCTGCTTTTAGGACCTCATCCCGCTTTTTACCTATATCGTTGGTGCCTATATGCACCACGACAACTGGCTGTTCACCCTCCCCTTCCAAGATGTTCTGCAGCCGCTCGGAGACATCCTTGACCCTTGCACCAGGGAGGCAACACACCATCCTGGAGTCTCGTTTGCGGCCGCAGAAACGCCTATCTATTCCCCTTCCAATAGAATCCCCTATTACTGTAGCTCTACCCCTCTTTTTCCTCCCATTCTGTGCAGCAGAGCCACCCCTGGGGCCAGGAAGTTGGCTGCTGCTGCCTTCCTCTGATGAGCCATCCCCCCCAACAGTACCCAAAGTGGTGTATCTGTTGGAGACAGGGATGGCCACAGGGGACCCCTGCACTACCTGCCTGCGCCTTGTACTCTGCCTGTTGGCCACCCGTTCCCTTTCTTCCTGTCCAACCTCTACCTGCGGTGTGTCCAACTCCGTAAACGTGCTATTCACGATGTCCTGAGCATCGTGAACGCTCCAGTATGCATCCAATCGCAGCTCCAGTGCCACAATGCGGTCTGTCAGTAGCTGCAGCTGGATGCACTTCTTGCACATGTAGTTGTCAGGGACACAGGAAGTGTCCCTGATTGCCCACATATTGCAGGAGGAGCATATCACGTGCCCCAGCTGTCCTGCCATGACTTACCCTTTAATTAATTGAATTTAAATTAAATCAATCAATCCCACTAATTACACTACAGTTAACTGGTTTACCAACAGTCCCCGCTACACCAGAGAGACCTTAGTAACTATAAACCACAGAGTTAAAGTTTAAAAGAAGAGAGAAATACTCACCAACCAATCACTTATCTGCTTCCTGGTGACGTCACACTTTGATTACTTTTTACCTCTCTCCCCCGCTGTTGAATTGGTCGGGCCTCGCTGCTCGCTGATGCTGCCGGTTTTAAGCTCCGCCGCGCTCGCTGTTCCCCACACAGGTTCGCTCTGGCCGGAGTACTGTTGGGGGGGATGGCTTATCAGAGGAAGGCAGCAGCAGCCAACTTCCTGGCACCAGGGGTGGTTCTGCTGCACAGGACGGGAGGAAAAAGAGGGGTAGAGCTATAGTAATAGGGGATTCTATTGTAAGAGGAATAGATAGGCGTTTCTCTGGCCGCAAACGAGACTCCAGGATGGTGTGTTGCCTCCCTGGTGCAAGGGTCAAGGATGTCTCAGAGCGGCTGCAGAACATTTTGGAAGGGGAGGGTGAACAGCCAGTTGTCATGGTGCATATAGGTACCAACGATATAGGTAAAAAACGGGATGAGGTCCCAAAAGCTGAATATAGGGAGTTAGGAGGTAAATTTAAAAATAGGACCTCAAAGGTAGTAATCTCAGGATTGCTACCAGTGCCACGTGCTAGTCAGAGTAGAAATAGAAGGATATTTCAGATGAATTCGTGGCTAGAGGAATGGTGTGAGGGGGAGGGATTCAAATTCCTGGGACATTGGAACCGGTTCTGGGGGAGGTGGGACCAGTACAAAACGGACAGTTTGCACCTGGGCAGGGCCTGGACCGATGTCCTAGGGGGAGTGTTTGCTAGTGCTCTGGGGGAGGGTTTAAACTAAAATGGCAGGGGGTTGGGAACCTGAGCAGGGGGACAGAGGAAAGGGAAACAAGGATAAAAGATAGGAAGGAGAAAAACAAAAGTGGCAGTCAGAGAAATCAGCAGTTTAAATCAAACATGGCCACAGTAAATAATAATTCTAATAGGTCTAAGAGCGTTAAAAAAAACAAGCCTGAAGGCTTTGTGTCTTAATGCGAGGAGCATTCGTAATAAGGTGGATGAATTAGCTGCGCAAATAGAGGTAAACGATTATGATTTGATTGGTATTACGGAAACATGGCTCCAGGGTGGCCAAGGCTGGGAACTCAACATCCAGGGGTATTCAATATTCAGGAAAGATAGGCAAAAAGGAAAGGGAGGTGGGGTAGCATTGCTGGTTAAAGAAGGGATTAACACAATTGTAAGGAAGGATATTAGCTCTGATGATGTGGAATCTGTATGGGTAGAACTGAGAAATACCATGGGGCAGAAAACGTTTGTGGGAGTGGTATATAGACCTCCAAACAGTAATGCGGAGGTTGGGGATCGCATTAAAAGGGAAATTAAAGAAGCGTGCAATAAGGGCACAGCAGTCATCATGGGTGACTTTAATCTACATATAAATTGGGCTAACCAAATTAGTACAGGAAACTTTGGGTTATCCGGAGGTTAACTGTCCGGAATGCTCGAGCCACTGGCAAAAATCAGGAGCCGTTTCGTTCGTTTTTTTTTCTTTTCTTTGCTTTTTTTTCACCAGTCAGGCTCTGCAAGGTCTCGCTGAAGCTGTTGCTAAGCTACAGAGACGCTTGCAAGGTACGGCCGACTGTTTAGAAGCTGTTGCTAAGCAACAGGGTTTGTTGCCAGATACGGAGTTCAAAATCCCCGTATGTTTCAACATTAGCGCTGGTTTGTCTGGCAGTTTTCATGGGACGGCAACAGCTCGGTCCCGTCGGTGCCGGATAGCACAAAGTTTCCTGTAACAATATTGTGGAGGAGGAATTCCTGGAGTGTTTACGGGATGGTTTCCTGGACCAATATGTCGAGGAACCAACCAGAGATCAGGCCATCTTAGACTGGGTATTGTGTAACAAGAAAGGATTAATTAACAATCTTGTTGTACGAGGCCCCTTGGGTCGGAGCGATCATAATATGATAGAATTCTTCATTAAGATGGAGAATGAAGTTGTTGACTCAGAGACTAGGGTCCTGAATTTAAATAAAGGAAACTACGATGGTCTGAGGTGCGAGTTGGGTAGGATTGATTGGGGAATGTCACTCAAAGGGTTGACGGTGGATCGGCAATGGCAAACATTCAGAGACCGCATGGATGAACTACAGAATTTATTCATCCCAGTTTGGCATAAAAATAAAACAAAAAAGGTGACTCAACCGTGGCTAACAAGGGAAATTAGGGATAGCATAAGATCCAAGGAGAGGACATATAAATTGGCCAGAAAAAGCAGTAAACCTGAGGATTGGGAGCAGTTTAGGATTCAACAAAGGAGGACAAAGGGATTAATTAAGAAGGGGAAAATAGAATATGAGAGTAAGCTTGCAGGGAACATAAAAATGGACTGTAAAAGCTTTTATAGATATGTGAAGAGAAAAAGATTGGTGAAGTCAAGCGTAGGTCCCTTGCAGTCAGAATCAGGGGAATTTATAATGGGGAACAAAGAAATGGCAGACCAATTAAATATATATTTTGGTTCTGTCTTCACAAAGGAGGACACAAATAACCTCCCAGAGATGTCGGGGAACATAGGGTCTGATGAAAGGGAGGAACTGAAAGAAATCAGTATTTGTAGGGAAATGGTATTAAGGAAATTGATGGGATTGAAGGCCGATAAATCCCCAGGGCCTAATAATCTACATCCTAGGGTACTTAAGGAAGTGGCCTTAGAAATAGTAGACGCATTGCTGATCATCTTCCGACATTCGATGGAATCTGGAACAGTGGAATCTGGAACAGTACCCATGGATTGGAGGGTAGCTAATGTTACCCCACTATTCAAAAAAGGTGGTAGAGAGAAAAGGGAATTACAGACCGGTAAGCCTGACATCAGTAGTGGGGAAAATGCTAGAGTCCATTATAAAAGATGTGATAGAGCACTTGGAAAACAGTGACAGGATTGGACAAAGTCAACATGGATTTACAAAGAGTAAATCGTGCTTGACTAATCTACTGGAATTTTTTGAGGATGTAACTGGTAAAATAGATAAGGGAGAACCAGTGGATGTGGTGTATTTGGACTTTCAGAAGGCTTTCGATAAGGTCCCGCATACGAGATTAGCGTGTAAAGTTAAGGCACATGGGATTGGGGGCAAGGTATTGACTTTGATAGAGAAATGGTTGGCAGACAGAAAGCAAAGAGTTGGAATAAACGGGTCTTTTTCCGAGTGGCAGGCAGTGACTAGTGGAGTACCGCAGGGATCGGTCCTTGGACCCCAGCTATTTCACAATATATATTAATGATCTAGACAAGGGAACTAGATGTAATATCTCCAGATTTGCAGACGACACAAAGCTGGGTGGGCGTGTGTGCTGTGAGGAGGATGTCGAGAAACTCCAGGATGATTTGGACAGGCTGGGTGACTGGGCAGAAGCATGGCAGATGCAATATAACGTGGATAAATGTAAGTTTATCCACTTTGGTAGCAAAAACAGGAAGGCAGTTTATTATCTGAATGGCAATAGATTGGGAGAAGGGGAAGTGCAACGAGACATGGGTGTCCTTGTGCACCAGTCGCTGAAGGTAAGCATGCAGGTGCAGCAGGCGGTTAAGAAGGCAAATGGTATGTTGGCCTTCGTAGCGAGAGGGTTTGAGTACAGGAACAAGGATGTCTTGCTGCAGTTGTACAGGGCCTTGGTGAGACCACATCTTGAGTATTGTGTGCAGTTTTGGTCGCCTTATCTGAGGAAGGATGTTCTTGCCATGGAAGGAGTTCAGCGAAGATTCACCAGGCTGATACCTGGGATGGCAGGAATGACGTATGAGGAGAGATTGGATCGATTGGGCTTGTACTCGCTGGAGTTTAGAAGAATGAGAGGGGATCTCATTGAAACTTATAAAATTCTGACAGGATTGGACAGACTAGATGCAGGAAGAATGTTCCCGATGGTCGGGAAGTCCAGAACCAGGGGTCACAGTCTAAGGATAAGGGGTAGGCCATTTAGGACAGAAATGAGGAGGAATTTCTTCACCCAGAGAGTGGTGAACCTGTGGAATTCTCTACCACAGAAGGCAGTAGAGGCCAATTCGTTAAATATATTCAAGAAGGAGTTGGATATATTTCTCAAGGCTAAAGGGATCAAGGGGTATGGGGAGAAAGCAGGGACCGGGTACTGAATTTGGATGATCAGCCATGATTGCATTGAATGGCGGAGCAGGCTCGAGGGGCCGAATGGCCTACTCCTGCTCCTATCTTCTATGTTTCTATGATAGATTTTTGGGCACTAAGGGAATCAGGAGTTATGGGGATCGGGTGGGAAAGTGGAGTTGATGTAGAAGTTCAGGCATGACCTTATTGAATGGCGGAGCAGGCTCGAGGGGCCGTATGGCCTACTCCTGCTCCTATTTCTTACGTTGAGGAGACCGCATTGTGAGTAGCGAATACAGTAAACTAAATTGCAAGAAGTTCAAGTAAATCATTGTTTCACCTGGAAGGTGTGTGTGGGACCTTGGATGGTGGGAAGGGAGGAGGTGAAAGGGCAAGTGTTGCATCTCCTGTGCTTGCACAGGAGTGTGCCAGGGGAAGGGGAGTTGGGGGTGATTGAAGAGTGGACTAGGGTGTCGCGGAGGGAATGGTCCCTTCGGAATGCTGAACGGGGAGGTGAAGATGTGTTTGGTGGTGACGTCATACTGGAGGTGGCAAAAATGGCAGAGGATGATCTGTTGAATGTGGAGGCTGGTGGGTGGAAGGTGAGGACGAAAGGGAACCCTATCGTGGTTCTGGGAGGGAGGAGAAGGGGTGAGAGCAGAAGTGCGGGAAATGGGGCGGACACGTTCGAGGGCCCTGCAAACCACTGTGGAGGGGAATCCTTGGTTGAGGAAAAAGGAAGCTATATCGGAAGCACTGGTATGGAAGGTGACATTGTCAGAACAGATGCGACGGAGACCAAGTAACTGGGAGAATGGAATAGAGTCCTTACAAGAAGTAAGGTGGGAGGAAGTGTAGTCATCGTAGCTGTGGGAGGTAGTGGGCTTATAGTAGATATTGGTTGACAGCCTATCCCCATAAATGGAGTTAGAGAAGTCGAGGAAGGGAAGAGTCGGAGATGGACCGTGAAATTTTCCAGTTCGGAGCAAGAGAAGGAAGCGGCACCGATACAGTTATCAATGCACTGTAATAAGGGGACCTGTGTAGGACTGGAACAAAGAAGGTTCCACATATCCCATGAAAAGACAGTCATAGCTAGGACATTTACAGGTTCCCATAGCCACACCTTTTATTTGGAAGAAGTGAGTAGAGTCAAAGGAGAAGTTGTTCAATGCAAGAGGAAGTTCAGCCAGGTGGAGGAGGGTGGTGGTTAATGGGGACTGGTTGGGCCTCCGTTCAAGGAAGAAACGGAGGGCCCGCAGGCTGTCCTGGTGGGGGATGGAGGTGTAAAGGGAGTGGACGTCCATGGTGAAAAGGAGACCGATAGGGCCATGTAACTAGTGGCAAAGAAAAAGTTGCGGATGAAGGTGCGAAGAGACTGGCCAAGGGGAGAAAAACGTGTAACTCTACTACTCCCTCCTTTCGTGGCTTGCCAAGCATCTGATGAGAGGACAGCAGGTGATCTCTCTCCGGGCTCCAGCCAGTGCTGCTCAGTTCTCCCACCCACCCTGTGTATGGGAACAGCTCCCATCCTTCAGCCCCAACATGCTAGAAGAAATCACAAATTCACTTGTTGGAGAATTTCTATCATCCCATGTCCCATCACTGCATGTCACTGGCCCAACAGTGCCACGCAACTGAGGGACACGGTGTGAGGGCGAAAACCAAAAGACTACGAGTGTGAGGGAGAGATTAGCAGACACTGTCAGTGAGAGGGAGAGGTTAGCAGACACTGCCAATGTGAGGGAGAGGTTAGCAGACACTGTCAGTGAGAGGGAGAGGTTAGCAGACACTGCCAATGTGAGGGAGAGGTTAGCAGACACTACCAGTGTGAGGGAGAGGTAAGCAGACATTGTCTGTCTGAGGGAGAGGTTAGCAGACACTGAGGGCTGGATTTTGCCAGCCGAGACGAGTTGGGGGTGGGACTGCTGCCTTCCGGGTTCTAGTCCCGCCCCCAGCGACTTATGATGAACCCATGCTATTTTCCCTTGATTGGTCTTGTTAAGCCTTGAGAAGCTGTCAAACACTGACAATCTCTGTTCTCAGGTGAGCCCTTGCACAAAGGCTTACCAAGACCTCTCTCCTCAGCAGAAAGCAGATGGCTGCTGAATCTGAGAATGCAGCAGCCATTCTGTCATCTCTGCCGTTGAGATGAGGCACCTCCGGATCCTCAACGATTGAAGCCTGTAGAAAGAAGCAAAGGTAAGGAAACTTTTTCCAAAACTTAACACTCACCTCTCATACTTGCCTGTCCACACTTGCACCCATCACTCACCTCTACAGCTTACATATCGACCCCTCGCACCCCCATAGACTCACTGCTCATCTTGCTGACCATGGCGAGGTTCGCAGCCGTCGGGAAGCCCGCACTTGCAGGCGTAAAATGGGGAAAAGCCTCAAAACTGCCTGTTAACTACCTGTTAACAGGCAGTTAATTGGCTCTAAAACCCTTCCCGCCTTGAGGAGACGGGTCCCTACGCGACTCGGGGACCTGCCTCCCAGGAAGATGGCACGGAGGCGGGTTGGGAGCGGGGTTGGCACCCGCTCCCAGTTACTGCCATTTTCCCGGCAGTCCTGCCTCCAGAACCACCTCCTCAGGACTGGTAAAATCCAGCTGAGTGCGAGAGAGAAGTTAGCAGACACTGAGGGCTCGATTTTGCCAGGCCCAAGGAGGCGAGAATGGAGGCGTGTGGGGTGTTAAAATTGCAAAAAATGGCGGGCGGGCCTGACCCCGCCTCCAAGCAATTTTCCCAAATGCGTTGTTTCTGATCCCGCCTCCAAGAGGCAGGATAGGCCCTTAACAACCATTGAATTGCCTCTATAATCCCATTTTGAGAGGCCTTTCTGATTTTAACACTTTTCCGACGTGATGCACGCCTCCTCTGAAATACGACGGTGAAACCTGGCGGTAGCACAATTGGATTGCTGACTATCAGCTGCAGCTCCATTAAATAGGAGATTTGATCAGTCATCATTAAAGATGACAGGACTTTGTTGTCTCAGGTCTGGGGGAACTTTTAGCAGGCATAACCATAGATGTGGAAGTTTGGAGCCTGACACCCATCTCCAGTGTGACCTCCTGGGAAACCCCTCTCGCCACCTTGACTGAGCGCTCCCTCAACTGAAGCATATACCAGAAGCATGTATTTCCTTTCCTCCTGGACATCCGATTCGGACGAAGACCAGCCGTGGCAGCAGCAGAACCATGAACAGCAGCAACAACAGGAGTGACAAGCTGCTGCTCACCCACCTGAAGCTGCACAGGCCAGAAGGCGCCAGCGCGCGACCACATTGCTGCCCGGGATGCAAGGGATGCACTCATCTTAGCCAGGTTTGCTTAGCCTGCACAATCAAACAATTTTGTCTCGCACCTTCTTATCAGACCATCGACAATGGCCAAGAACCTGTGGATTCCTAGCACTCTGACCACCATACTGACAATTGTAAGTAATCCTAAGCCCTCAATGTGGAAGTCCCATTAGCGAAATGACACACGCCACAACTGCAACAGTTGCCATCAGAATTTTTATTTACAATAACCAACTGATGGCTTTTCAACGTTAAACATCACATTTCACCCAAGTGACTACCCTTGTGACTATTTGTGCAGTATCTTTCTCTTACGCGTGCTCCTACATGGTGGTTCCCCCTTGGCATCAGCAGATGTGGAGGCCCCTTGCTCACTTTCTTGCTGCTTGTGTCCCGACACCTTTGGCGGGCGTCCTCTGGGGTTGCGAACCTGTGAGGGCTCGGCAACAGTCTGCTGCTCCTGCGACTGTGCAGGGATTGAGACGCCGATCTCAGTTGGGTGGGGACTCTGGTGGGGCTCTGACCGAGGACTTGGCAGTGGCATGGAAGTGTGAGCGCTTGGAGAAGAGCCCCCACTTCCTTGTTCTCTGCCACCAACATCCCTCTCATGGGTCAGGTCCACCTCGGCGCTTGCAAGTGGCTTGAGAGCACCTTGCTGCACATCAGGGGGGCCATGGGGACCCGTATCTGCACTGGCAGTCCTACTCCGAAGGACTTCCATGAAGGTCTGGTTTCTCTGTTCAATAGCTGACCATCGCTCCTCCAGGAATGTCAGTCTATTCTGAACACTCATCATGTTTTCTACGCTCTGGCCATCCTCTCTACTGTAGCCATCCTTTCCACGGAGGTTGCCATTCTTTCCATGGTGTTGCGATCATGCGCCAATGACTACACAAAGGCTCTGCTCATGTTCGCGATGGACTCCTCTATTCACTCCACACTCGCAGCGACCCTGGAGACAAAACCTGCCAGAGACTCCTGCACCTGTTCCTGGAGTTCCAGCACCGCTGTTCTTCTGGATGGACCCCGAGGCAGAGGGTCGACATGCAGCTGAGCCGAGCTGGGAGAGTCCTGCACCCTCCGACTAGGACTCTCCACTGTTGTCCCTGTCTCCACAATCTGCTGATGCTCACTTGTGAGCTGTGATACACCAGGTGACAACACTACTCTATCTCGCGATGGTCCCACCGAGGTGTGAATGTCTGCGCTGGTGCTGGGTTGGCTGAATTCTGCTGACGCTGTGCCCTCAGAGGTTGCAGCTTCCTCTGAGGAGTCTGGAGGCTCAGGCTGTTCCTCCTGGATAGTGGGGACGGGTGCTTGCGATGGTCCTGTGGGGGAGTAAAGGAAAGAGTCAGAGATGTGAGGCCAAGGTTACATGCAGATTGCATATTGCAGATGATCATAAGTCCATCTGTTGGAACTTCAGAATCATTATCAGCGACTCATGCAATGTCAGTGAGAGAGATAAAAAACTATTCTGTCACCAGCTTTCTCTGATGCACCCATCTGTCCGTCCCCCACTTGCGCATCGTCCTCGAGTTCCACGATCTCCTGAACCGCCTCCTCCCAAGGGGTGAGGTGGGCTACTGAGGGTGGCCCTCCTCCTGTCCTCGCTCTTTCCCTCTTATTGTGAGCTCTCTTTTCCTGCAATGAGGGAGACAAGTGGAGTTTGAGTGAGAATGAAGGAGTGAGTGTAGAGAATCCATAGCATAGATACTGAGAAGGAGACAAAGATGGAGTGAGGTGGCAAGACCAAGGGCCCTCCCTGTGTTTTGTAAGTTGTTTTCATAGCATCAGAGTGATAGGGAGTGTGAGGGCTGCATAGTCGAATAGTTAGGTGAATGTGACCATAGAGAGAGAGGGAATGGCTAAGGGTGCAGGGATGTCAGTGTCAAGTGAGATGTGGAGGAAGAGGTTGCTAAAGCCGAGTGCTGGTGAGGAGAGGCAATGGAGATCAGATTGAGGGTGATGGGAAAGTCATACTCACTTTTCCAGTGCGCAGAAAGTCATGAAACCTCTTCCTGCACTGAAGCCAGGTTCTGCGGATCAGCGACAACGAGTTGACCTCCTGGGCCACCTGGATCCACACAGCTTTCGTCTGCTGGGGAGGCTTCTTTCTCCCTGAAGAAGGGAAGAGCACCTCCTCATTAGCTCTTGCTCCCTCCACCAAAGCTTACAGGGCGACGTCATCAAATCTGGGAGCAGACTTCGGTCTCCCGCTGCTCATTTTGCCTCCAGGTCCCTCTCACAGCAAAGGCCAAAAGGTTGGCAGTCTGCAGAAGAAGCAAGGCTTCTTGCAGACCTTAAATGCAGCAGCAATGATGATGTCATCGGAGGCGAGTTTCAGACTGAAAAAACTAATTGGGCCATGGGTTCCCACACGCTGGAACTCAATTGCCCAATTAGGTGAAAATTGCATCAATCTCCCACATCGATTTGGAATCGGGTGGATAACACGAAAAGCGGATGACACGACCCCAGCCCATCCCAATGACAAAATCGAGCCCTGAGTGTGAGAGCGAGGTTAGCAGACACTGTCAGCGTGAGGGAGAGGTTAGCAGACAGTGTCAGTGTGAGGGAGAGGTTAGCAGACACTGTCCCCTCTAGGGTGCGTGCGCACTGATCCCTGAGCTCGCATGCATTTGATTTGAAATGCCGCGCAGAGAACTCGACAGTAGCTGGAGCGGGGGAGGGGCCCAATATACAATGGCCCCGGGAATCCAGGCAGACTCGTTTGCGAGTCTTGCAACCTCAGCCGATCATAATTGCAACTTTTGAAGTGTGTGATCTGATGGTTAATGGATTGCTGTGTCATGCCGGGAGGGATTTGGTTTTCTTCCTTGAACTTTGACCTTTCAGCGGCACAGTGGGAGAATACCCCACTGATTCTTTGCCTTTCAGCCTTCAGCACTGGCTCGCGGTATACCAGAGCCGCGCATGCGCAGTACCCAGCTGGGCCACGCTTTCCTCAGCTCCATGCAGAGGTCAGGGGACCTGTTGATGGCCGGTGGGGGCAAGATTGAGGATTGAAAGGGGAGAGAGAGGGAATTGGAGGGGGGAGAGAGAGAAGGAATCGGAAGGGGGAGAGAGAGAGAGAGAAGGAATCGGAAGGTGGAGAGAGAGAGAGAGAGTCTGGGGGGGAGAGAGAGAGACTGCGGGGGAGAGAGAGAGAGAGACTGCGGGGGGGGGAGAGAGAGACTGCGGGGGGGGAGAGAGAGAGACTGCGGGGGGGGAGAGAGAGAGAGACTGCGGGGGTGGAGAGAGAGAGACTGCGGGGGGGGAGAGAGAGAGAGACTGCGGGGGGGGGAGAGAGAGAGAGACTGCGGGGGAGAGAGAGAGAGAGACTGCGGGGGAGAGAGAGAGACTGCGGGGGAGAGAGAGAGAGAGACTGCGGGAGAGAGAGAGACTGCGGGGGGGGAGAGAGAGAGACTGCGGGGGAGAGAGAGAGAGAGACTGCGGGGGAGAGAGAGAGAGAGACTGCGGGGGAGAGAGAGAGAGACTGCGGGGGAGAGAGAGAGAGAGACTGCGGGAGAGAGAGAGACTGCGGGGGGGGAGAGAGAGAGACTGCGGGGGGGGAGAGAGAGAGACTGCGGGGGGGGGAGAGAGAGAGACTGCGGGGGGGGAGAGAGAGAGAGACTGCGGGGGAGAGAGAGAGAGAGACTGCGGGGGAGAGAGAGAGAGACTGCGGGGGAGAGAGAGAGAGAGACTGCGGGGGAGAGAGAGAGAGAGACTGCGGGGGAGAGAGAGAGAGAGACTGCGGGAGAGAGAGAGACTGCGGGGGGGGAGAGAGAGAGACTGCGGGGGAGAGAGAGAGAGAGACTGCGGGAGAGAGAGAGACTGTCTCTCCCCCCCCGCAGTCTCTCTCTCCCCCGCAGTCTCTCTCTCTCTCTCCCCCGCAGTCTCTCTCTCTCCCCCGCAGTCTCTCTCTCTCTCTCCCCCGCAGTCTCTCTCTCTCTCTCCCCCGCAGTCTCTCTCTCTCTCTCCCCCGCAGTCTCTCTCTCTCCCCCCCCGCAGTCTCTCTCTCTCCCGCAGTCTCTCTCTCTCTCTCCCCCGCAGTCTCTCTCTCTCTCTCCCCCGCAGTCTCTCTCTCTCTCTCCCCCGCAGTCTCTCTCTCTCTCCCCCGCAGTCTCCCTGACCAGCCCCAGACCAACACAGCCGTCCAAACACCAATCCGAGTGAACCAAATCATTAAAAAATGCAAAGAAACCTACCTGGAACATTGGAACAAAATAACCGAAAGCCAAAGCAGATTAGAATGTTACCGGGCCCTAAAAAGAGAATATAAACTGGCAGACTACCTCACGACCATCAGAGACACAAAACAGAGACAGACCCTCACCAGGTACAGACTAAGCGACCACCAACTGGAAATTGAAAAAGGCAGATACAAGAAATCCTGGCAGCCTAGAGAGAATAGAATATGCGATCAATGTCTGGCCGGCGAGGTTGAAACAGAAATGCATTTCCTCCTAAAATGCGAAAAATTCAACACATCAAGAAACATATTCAACAAGCTAAGCCAAACAACCCCAGATTTCAAGGAATTGGATGATCTGTCAAAATTGAGATTAGTCCTAGGAGAAGGAGACAGACCATACCTTGGGGCCAAATATGTAACAACATGTCACAACCTGAGGACTGTTTAAAATTAAGACTGTTTAAAATTAATATTGAACGTACCAAATGAAGTACAAAGACTGTTTAAAATTAATATTGTTTAAAAGTAATATTGTATGTACCCAACAAATGTCAAATCGATTGACACCTACAGAATGTTGGAAAACTGTACCTTTTTGCTATGTAAGCTTTGGCAATATGGTTCTCTGTAAACTTTCATGCCAATAAAGCATTTGAATTGGAATTGGAATTGGAGAGACTGCGGGGGAGAGAGAGAGAGAGACTGCGGGAGAGAGAGAGAGAGAGACTGCGGGGGAAAGAGAGAGAGAGACTGCGGGGGGGGGAGAGAGAGACTGCGGGGGGGGAGAGAGAGAGAGACTGCGGGGGGGGTAGAGAGAGAGAGACTGCGGGGGAGAGAGAGAGAGAGACTGCGGGAGAGAGAGAGACTGCGGGAGAGAGAGAGAGAGACTGCGGGGGGGAGAGACTGCGGGGGAGAGAGAGAGAGACTGCGGGGGAGAGAGAGAGAGAGACTGCCGGGGAGAGAGAGAGAGAGACTGCGGGGGAGAGAGAGAGAGAGACTGCGGGGGAGAGAGAGAGAGAGACTGCGGGGGAGAGAGAGAGAGAGACTGCGGGGGAGAGAGAGAGAGAGAGACTGCGGGGGAGAGAGAGAGAGAGAGTGCGGGGGGGAGAGAGAGAGAGAGAGAGTGCGGGGGAGAGAGAGAGAGAGAGAGAGTGCGGGGGAGAGAGAGAGAGAGAGAGAGCGGGGGAGAGAGAGAGAGAGAGTGCGGGGGGGAGAGAGAGAGAGTGCGGGGGAGAGAGAGAGAGAGACCGGGGGGAGAGAGAGCGAGACTGCGGGGAGAGAGAGACTGCGGGGGGGGAGAGAGAGAGAGAGACTGCGGGGAAGAGAGAGAGAGACTGCAGGGGAGAGAGAGAGAGACTGCAGGGGAGAGAGAGAGAGACTGCAGGGGAGAAAGAGAGAGACTGCGGGGGGGAGAGAGAGAGAGACTGCAGGGGAGAGAGAGAGAGACTGCAGGGAAGAGAGAGAGACTGCGGGGGAGACTGCGGGAGGGAGAAAGAGAGAGTGCGGGGGAGAGAGAGAGAGAGAGAGAGAGAGAGTGCGGGGGAGAGAGAGAGTGCGGGGGAGAGAGAGAGTGCGGGGGAGAGAGAGAGTGCGGGGGAGAGAGAGAGTGCGGGGGAGAGAGAGAGACTGCGGGGGAGAGAGAGAGACTGCGGGGGAGAGAGCGAGAGAGACTGCGGGGAAGAGAGAGAGAGAGACTGCGGGAGAGAGAGACAGACTGCGGGGGGGGGGAGAGAGAGAGAGACTGCGGGGGGGAGAGAGAGAGAGAGACTGCGGGGAAGAGAGAGAGAGAGACTGCAGGGGAGAAAGAGAGAGACTGCGGGGGGGAGAGAGAGAGAGACTGCAGGGGAGAGAGAGAGAGACTGCAGGGAAGAGAGAGAGACTGCGGGGGAGACTGCGGGAGGGAGAAAGAGAGAGTGCGGGGGAGAGAGAGAGAGAGAGTGTGCGGGGGAGAGAGAGAGTGCGGGGGAGAGAGAGAGTGCGGGGGAGAGAGAGAGACTGCGGGGGAGAGAGAGAGACTGCGGGGGAGAGAGCGAGAGAGACTGCGGGGAAGAGAGAGAGAGAGACTGCGGGAGAGAGAGACAGACTGCGGGGGGGGGAGAGAGAGACTGCGGGGGAGAGAGAGAGACTGCGGGGGGGAGAGAGAGAGAGAGACTGCGGGGGAGAGAGAGAGAGAGACTGCGATTGCTGGGGAGAGAGAGAGACTGCGGGGGGGGGGGAGAGAGAGAGACTGCGGGGGGGGGAGAGAGAGAGACTGCGGGGGAGAGAGAGAGAGACCGGGGGGAGAGAGAGAGAGACCGGGGGGAGAGAGAGAGAGACTGCGGGGGAGAGAGAGAGAGTGACTGCGGGGGAGAGAGAGAGAGAGAGAGACTGCGGGGGAGAGAGAGAGAGAGAGACTGCGATTGCTGGGGAGAGAGAGAGACTGCGGGGGGTGGGGAGAGAGAGAGACTGCGGGAGAGAGAGAGAGACTGCGGGGGTGAGAGAGACTGGGGGGAGAGAGAGAGAGACTGGGGGGAGAGAGAGAGAGACTGGGGGAGAGAGAGAGAGACCGGGGGGGAGAGAGAGAGAGACTGCGGGGGAGAGAGAGACTGCGGGGGAGAGAGAGAGAGAGAGACTGCGGGGAAGAGAGAGAGAGACTGCGGGGAAGAGAGAGAGAGACTGCGGGGAAGAGAGAGAGAGACTGCGGGCTGTGAATGAACTGAAAGAGAAAGCAAGAAGGGCTTTCTATGCCATCAAAAAATCAATCCAAATAGAAATCCCAATTAGCATTTGGCTCAAAATTTTCAAATCAGTAATTGAACCAATTGCACTCTATGGCAGTGAGGTATGGGGACCGCTAACACAACAAGAATTTGCAAAATGGGACAAACACCCAATTGAGATCCTACATGCCGAATTCTGTAAAAGTATCCTCCGGACTCAAAGGAAAACAGTAAACAATGCATGCAGGGCGGAACTAGGCCAATATCCATTAATAATCACTATCCAAAAAAGAGCCACCAAATTTTGGAATCACCGACAAATGAGCAACCCCCAATGCTATCACTACGATGCCCTGAAATGCCAAGAGCTGACCATAAAAAAGAATACCCTCAGTCAACTAGTCCTGGGACTCAGTGAAATAACTACTAACAATACTAACAATAACCAGCCCCAGGACAGTGACAGGGTAACACAAAGAATTCGACCCAACAGAATCGTCGCTAAGCAAAAGGAAAAATATCTGACATATTGGGCAGAAACAACAAAAACCCAAAGCAAACTCATTTGCTACTTGGCCCTAAACAGACAATACAACATAGCTGATTACCTGACCATGGTAAAGGATAACAAACTGAGAAGAACCTTGACAAGGTACAGACTTAGCGAACATAGCCTAGCGATCGAAAAAGGCAGACACAGGCAGACCAGGCTGCCAAGAGAAGACAGGATATGCTCTCACTGCAGTCAGGGAGTAGTGGAGACAGAGATGCACTTCCTCACAGCCTGTGGAAAATATCAGGGCATCAGGGAGAATTTCTACCAAAAATTCTCACAAATATGCCCTGAATTCAGAAATCTGAATGACAACCAAAAACTCCCATTCCTACTGGGGGAGGAGAGAAGCTGTGTAACACTGGCGGCACACTATGTTACAGCTTGCCATGAACAGAGGGACAACCAGTAAACTAAGAAAAGAGTATATATAAACAATGCGAATGTATATTTATACACTCAGGGATATACCTGTTTAAACACTGTATGAATAGAACTGCGTTTGTGTTCAACCATAAATGTATTTTGATGCTTTGGCAACATAAGATGTACCTTATCATGCCAATAAAGCGATTTGAATTGTGAATTGTGACTGCGGGGAAGAGAGAGAGAGACTGCGGGGAAGAGAGAGAGAGACTGCGGGGAAGAGAGAGAGAGACTGCGGGGAAGAGAGAGAGAGACTGCGGGGAAGAGAGAGAGAGACTGCGGGGAAGAGAGAGAGAACCAAGACCGTGAGTACAGGGCCCAGGGAGGGAGGCCCAGGGAAAGGTCCGAGGAGCCAGGCCGAGACAGAGGCCCAGAGACCTCAGAGGGGGAGGGGAACAGCCCGAAGGCACCGGGAAACAGCGGCTCACAGACTCAGACCTGAGAAGGGTGAACCCAGGAGCCGAGGCCCAGGGACCACGGGGTCGGAGAGGGGGACCGGGAAAGGTCGCTAACAGGGAGAGGGAAACACCAAACCCGGGGCCCCAGAAAAGCTTATTCTAAGATCAACAATACTTTACCAAAAATGAGCGAAGCAGAAGATCCACAACAGCCCCCGAGGGACACTGAGAGCAACCGCTTCCAGATTCCCCCCAACGCCGCAAAAAAGGCTATAAAAGCGATCAAGCATGATCAGATGAGAGAAAAACCAGAAACTCTTTTTGCTGACTGGTACAACAATGGGACAAAAAGTAACCTCATTTTCTACTCAGATCAGCCAGCGGCTTGGATCACAGCAATAAAATCACACTATACCAGTGTTAAGCTAGAAAATACCGCAAATGGGTCCAAAATGATAATTAACACACCAGGAGACAGGGCAACCACGACTGTCAACGCGTACGATACCGGAACAATATTAGTGCAAGGCAACCTCGACAAATTTGCAACGGCCTTCAGGACACTGAAAGGATTAACTAAGAGGGGAAGGAACAGCCCCAGAGTGGCCCGCACTCCCCCCAACATTGACAACTTATCAGGAGTAAATCTGCCTGGTCAGGAGGTGAACGAGCCACACAGTTCAAACCAGACACTAACCCCGGGGACCCACAGCCACACAATACAACTGACAAACCCCAGCATAACTACCAGGGAGGAGGAAGCCACACATAGTCCCCCTACCAATCCCAGCTCACCAAGAGAAGAGCAGCATAGCCAGGAAGTGAGTGAGCCTTCCAGGGCCGACCAGACACATACCCCGGGATCACACAGCCAGATACAACTAAAAGATAAATTTAATCAATTAGAGATAGAGATGGTTAAACTTAGAGAGGAGTTCCTCAAAATGAATCACGAACAAAAGCAGGAGAGGGAGAGACACAAGAGAGAGCTGAATCTACTTGAGAACCAGGTGAATCTACTTAAGAATCAGGTGAAAGAGCTGCAGGAAAAAGAAGAGAGCCATAGAGGAGAGATAACACCATTGGACCAGCAACCAGAGGCTAGAGATAAGACAAGACAGAGCCGGCCGGAACGGCTGCACTCCCACACGGAACAAAAGCAACAGACACACAATACAAGGGGTGCCACACAGACCGACCAGCATACTGATTCTCAATCTTCCCCCACCACCATGGAACCACAAACGAGCCGCTCACAAGAGGTACGCACACACCAGACACCCCAGCCCAGCACACACACTATGAGTCCAGACGAAAGCCACCAGACAGTAAACACAAACAAGGCTGACATCGTAATACTCATAGACTCAAATGGGAAATTTCTATGGGAGAAAAAGCTCTTCCCTAGAAGTAAAGTAGAAAAGATCTGGTGCCCAACAACAGACAGAGCCATGGGATGGCTGACCAAAGCCAGATTAGGCTCCCCCCAACACATAATAATACACACGGGCACAAATGACCTAAAGGCCCAACAGAAAGAGGTAGCAACATCGCTCAGAGCAATGATTAGAAAGGCAAGCAATACATTTCCAAACACTAGAATCACTGTTTTCACAATATTGCCGAGAACAGACTTCAACAACAACACAATTCATGAGATAAACGCCAGCATAGCAAGAGACTGCGAATCAAAACACAACGTGCACCTGCCCCAACACCCCACCCTCGATGAGGAATGTCTTTACGACCACGTCCACATCCAAAGGAAAAGAATATCGACCTTTGCTAAAGCCCTGAAGGACGTCGCTTTTAACCGGGTCCATACCCAGACTCCAAGAGGACCCCCCCCCCCCGCCGACCACCAGAGATCAGCGGGGTACATATCAGGACCACTACAAAGACCACCACCACACCAACCGAGACCAGAGAGGATCCCCATGCAAAACATCAATATCAGACCTGCACCACTCCTGTCCCACAGGGGAACAGGACCGCTCCCAGCCAGACAGAGGGAGAGATGCACAGGACGTACGCAATACCTCAGACAGAAACAATCCATTAAGAGACAATAAGCAGATGTGCAGCAGCATCTACTTCTGCCTTATGGATCAAGGACTAATTAATAGAAAGAACTGTAACCAAATAGTATTAACTTTTATAGACAACTGAAGTGATCTTTTTTTCCCCACTTTAGACACGACAAACACGTACCACTCTTTAACCTATCATAGTAAAAGATCAAACTTAACATGAAATCCTTATATATTTCGACCTGGAATATCCAAGGTCTACGCTCTTCGACGCTAGACGTGAAGAGTAGGACCCCAGAGTTCATAGATGAAACTAAAGATCTAGATATTATCATTTTACAGGAAACTTGGTATAAAGGAAAAGGACACACTGGCTGTCCCCAAGGGTACACTGAGCTGGTGGTCCCCTCCAATAAATTACCAAGTGTAACCCAAGGCAGAGACTCCGGAGGCATACTGATCTGGTTTAAAACAGAACTTAAGAATTACATCAAATTTATAAAAAAGGGCGAAAACCACATGTGGCTCAAACTTGAGAGGGAGATTACCTCAAACACCCAAGATGTTTACATTTGCGCACTTTATATCCCTCCAATTGATTCCCCGTACTTTAAAGAGGACACCTTCTCCAACATGGAGGGGGAAATTATCCAATACCAGGCCCAGGGGAACGTGTTGATCTGTGGGGACCTCAACTCAAGAACAGGCGAAGAACCAGACTTCACCAATAATCAGGGAAACAATTACGTATTTGGGAATAACCACTTTGACATCCCTTCCCTTCCATACAGGCATAACTGCGACAAGCAGTCAAATACCAACGGAAAACAGCTACTACAGCTCTGTCGAAACCTGGGTCTGTACATTGTCAATGGTAGGTTCATAGGAGACCTCCTAGGAAGATCGACCTATTGCTCACCTCTTGGCTGCAGCACAGTAGACTATATGATTACAGATTTAGACCCATCCTCTTTCAGAGCATTCACAGTCAAACCACAAACAACACTGTCAGATCACAGTCAAATTACTATGTATCTCAAAAAGACAGAAACAAACAACATAGAAACACAACCCAGTAAACTGTACAACACCAAAAAATCGTACAGATGGGCCAAAAACGACACGGAAAAATACCAGAAAACAATTAGCAATGCATCAACTCAAGCTCTCTTAGACACCTTTCTGGATAACATATACACTCACAATAAAGAAGGCGTAAACCGGGCAGTTATTAACCTAAACAATATTTTTGATAATTTGGCAACAAGTGCAAACTTGAAAGCTCGCAAGAACAAACCCAAAACAAAAAACTATGAAAAATGGTTTGACCCAGATTGCCATAACATGAGGAAAAAACTTAGAAAAATATCAAACCAAAAACACAGACATCCAGAAAACGAGGAATTACGCCTTACTTATTGTCAGACACTAACACAATGCAGAAACACACTCAGAACCAAAAAAGAGCAATATATTAAGAACACACTCAGCTCCATGGAGGAATCCATTGATTCCAATTGTTTCTGGGACAACTTGAATACACTACACAAAAAAACAACACGCCGATTTGGCCATTCAAAATGGGGACACATGGGTAAACCACTTTGAAAAATTATACCAGAAAAACACACTAAGACCAGAGCAACACCAAATATGCAAAAAACTGGAAAAGCTAGAAATGGCCATAAAAGATAACCAAAACCCGCTAGACGCCATAATAACAGAAAAAGAACTTCTTGAAAAACTCAAGGACCTGCGACCAGGAAAAGCTTGCGGGACAGACGGCATACTAAACGAGATGATTAAACACACAGACGACAAAATGAAACTGGCTATCCTAAAACTCTTCAACTTGGTTCTGAGTGTCGGTTATTTCCCTGATATCTGGAACAAAGGACTCATAATGCCCATATACAAAAGTGGGGACAACATCGACCCAAACAACTATCGAGGCATCTGTGTAAACAGTAACCTGGGGAAGGTATTCTGTAGCATCATAAACAAAAGACTTATAAACTTCCTTGAGGAGCACAATGTCTTGAGTAAAAGCCAAATTGGATTCCTGCCAAACTATAGAACATCCGATCATATCTTCACCCTACAGACCCTAATTGACAAACACGTTCACCATAACAAAAGCAAAATCTACGCATGCTTTGTAGATTTCCAGAAGGCTTTCGACTCCATCTGGCATGACGGTTTATTCCTGAAACTTATCGAAAGCGGGGTAGGAGGGAAAACATATGATGTAATTAAATCAATGTATACAAACAACAAATGTGCAGTTAAAATTGGAGACAAACAAACAAAATACTTCCCACAGGGGCGGGGGGTGACGCAGGGCTTGCCAATCTCACCGACACTCTTTAATATTTACATAAATGGATTGGCAAAACTACTTGAACAATCTACAGCACCCGGCCTCACCCTATATGAATCCAAGGTTAAATTCCTCCTCTATGCAGACGACCTGGTTCTGCTGTCACCAACTAAGGAGGGTCTACAGCAGAACCTGGACCTGCTGGAGTCGTACTGCCAGACTTGGGCCCTGACAATAAATCCCCAAAAAACCAAAGTCCTTGTGTTCCAGCAAAGAGCCAAACATCAGGGACCCAAAATAAATTTCACAGTTGGAACAACCAAAATTGAACAAACCACTAACTACACATACTTGGGCTTAAAAATCAGTTCTACGGGAAACTTCAAACTGGCTGTGAATGAACTGAAAGAGAAAGCAAGAAGGGCTTTCTATGCCATCAAAAAATCAATCCAAATAGAAATCCCAATTAGCATTTGGCTCAAAATTTTCAAATCAGTAATTGAACCAATTGCACTCTATGGCAGTGAGGTATGGGGACCGCTAACACAACAAGAATTTGCAAAATGGGACAAACACCCAATTGAGATCCTACATGCAGAATTCTGTAAAAGTATCCTCCGGACTCAAAGGAAAACAGTAAACAATGCATGCAGGGCGGAACTAGGCCAATATCCATTAATAATCACTATCCAAAAAAGAGCCACCAAATTTTGGCATCACCTACAAATGAGCAACCCCCAATGCTATCACTACGACGCCCTGAAATGCCAAGAGCTGACCATAAAGAAGAATACCCTCAGTCAACTAGTCCTGGGACTCAGTGAAGTAACTACTAACAACACTAACAATAACCAGCCCCAGGACAGTGACAGGGTAACACAAAGAATTCGACCCAACAGAATCGTCGCTAAGCAAAAGGAAAAATATCTGACATATTGGGCAGAAACAACAAAAACCCAAAGCAAACTCAATTGCTACTTGGCCCTAAACAGACAATACAACATAGCTGATTACCTGACCATGGTAAAGGATAACAAACTGAGAAGAACCTTGACAAGGTACAGACTTAGCGAACATAGCCTAGCGATCGAAAAAGGCAGACACAGGCAGACCAGGCTGCCAAGAGAAGACAGGATATGCGCTCACTGCAATCAGGGAGTAGTGGAGACAGAGATGCACTTCCTCACAGCCTGTGGAAAATATCAGGGCATCAGGGAGAATTTCTACCAAAAATTCTCACAAATATGCCCTGAATTCAGAAATCTGAATGACAACCAAAAACTCCCATTCCTACTGGGGGAGGAGAGAAGCTGTGTAACACTGGCGGCACACTATGTTACAGCTTGCCATGAACAGAGGGACAACCAGTAAACTAAGAAAAGAGTATATATAAACAAGGCGAATGTATATTTATACACTCAGGGATATACCTGTTTATACACTGTATGAATAGAACTGCGTTTATGTGTTCAACCATAAATGTATTTTGATGCTTTGGCAACATAAGATGTACCTTATCATGCCAATAAAGCGATTTGAATTTGAATTTGACTGCGGGGAAGAGAGAGAGAGAGAGACTGCGGGGGAGAGAGAGAGAGAGCGAGACTGCGGGGGAGAGAGAGAGAGAGACTGCGGGGGGGAGAGAGAGACTGCGGGGGAGAGAGAGAGAGAGACTGCGGGGGAGAGAGAGAGACTGCGGGGGAGAGAGAGAGACTGCGGGGGAGAGAGAGACTGCGGGGGAGAGAGAGAGAGACTGCGGGGGAGAGAGAGAGAGAGAGAGACTGCGGGGAAGAGAGAGAGAGACTGCGGGGAAGAGAGAGAGAGACTGCGGGGAAGAGAGAGAGAGAGAGAGACTGCGGGGAAGAGAGACAGACTGCGGAGGAGAGAGAGAGAGGGACTGCAGGGGAGAAAGAGAGAGAGAGACTGCAGGGGAGAGAGAGACTGCGGGGGAGAGAGACTGGGTGGAGGGAGAGAGAGAGAGAGACTGCGGGGGAGAGAGAGAGAGACTGCGGGGGAGAGAGAGAGAGACTCTGCGGGGGAGAGAGAGAGCGACTGCGAGGGAGAGAGAGAGACTCTGCGGGGGAGAGAGAGAGACTGCGGGGGAGAGAGAGAGAGACTGCGGGGGAGAGAGAGAGACTGCGGGGGAAAGAGAGAGAGACTGCGGGGGAAAGAGAGAGAGACTGCGGGGGAGAGAGAGAGACTGCGGGGGAGAGAGAGAGACTGCGGGGGAGAGAGAGAGAGAGACTGCGGGGGAGAGAGAGAGAGAGAGAGTGCGGGGGAGAGAGAGAGTGCGGGGGAGAGAGAGAGAGTGCGGGCGAGAGAGAGAGTGCGGGGGAGAGGGAGAGAGAGAGTGCGGGGGAGAGAGAGAGTGCGGGGGAGAGGGAGAGAGAGAGTGCGGGGGAGAGGGAGAGAGAGAGAGTGCGGGGGAGAGGGAGGGAGAGAGAGAGTGCGGGGGAGAGGGAGGGAGAGAGAGTGCGGGGGAGAGGGAGAGAGAGACTGCGGGAGAGACTGCGGGGGAGAGAGAGAGAGAGAGACTGCGGGGGAGAGAGGGAGAGACTGCGGGGGAGAGGGAGAGACTGCGGGGGAGAGAGAGATTGAGGAAGACGGAGCGAGGGAGAGAGAGATTGAGGAAGACGGAGAGAGGGAGGGAGGGAGACGGAGAGAGATAGAGAGAGAGGGACAGAGGAGAGGGGTGAGAGACCAGACCCGTGTAGTCCGTTCCCGGGGACTGAGCGGCGGCCGCACTTTGGAACAACACAGGGGCAAGTACAGCACATGTACAATCAGTGGTGGGTAAAGTTTTAGAAACAATAATCAAGGATAAAATTAACGGGCACTTGGAGAGGTTTAAGTTAATTAAGGAGAACCAACACGGATTTGTAAAAGGCAGATCCTGTTTGATTAATCTAATTGAATTTTTTGATGAAGGGAATGCAATGGATGTTGTCTACATGGATTTTCGGAAAGCATTTGACAAAGTACCACATAGAAGGCTGGTTAACAAAATTGAGGTTCATGGAATAGGTGAGTCAGTGGCCAAAAACAGCGAGTTGTGGTAAATAGCTGTTTTTCATACTGGAGGATGGTGGGTCAGTGCTGGGGCCACTGCTTTTTTTGATTTATATAAATGACCTGGATATTAGAATACAGAGTAGAATTTCTAAATTTGCCGGTAACACCAAACTTGGGGGTGTGGCAAACAGTGATGATGATACCAATCGACTGCAACAGGACATAGAAAGGCTAGCAGAATGGGCAGACAAGTGGCAGATGGAATTTAATACAGAGAAGTGTGAGGTGATGCATTTTGGCAGAAGGAACAGGGAGAGGCAATTCACTTAATTGGCACAGTTTTAAAGAGTGTGCAGGGACAGAGAGACCTGGGAGTTAATGTGCATAGGCCCTTGAAGGTGGCAGGACATATTGAGAGAATGGTTAGCAAAGCATATGGGATCTTGGGCTTCCTAAATTAGAGGTATCGAGTACAAAAGTAGAGACGTTATGCTGAACCTTTATAAAGCGCTGGTTAGGCCACAACTGGAGTATTGCGTCCAGTTCTGGTTACCACACTTTAGGAAGGATATGAAGGCCCCTGAGAGGGTGCAGAGGAGATTTGCCAGAATGGTACCGGGGATGGGGGATCTTAGCTCCAAGGACAGGTTGGAGAAGCTGGATTTGTTTTCATTAGAGCAAAGGAGGTTGAGGGGAGATTTGATAGAGGTGCACAAGATTATGACGGGTTTGGATAGGCTACAAGGGATCTACAAGAAATGTAACCAGCCTAAATATAAACTAAACCGGAAAAGAGAGCACAGGAAAGAATAAAGTAATGGAGGACATTCATGGCAAGGGAATAAATAGAGTTATAGAACAGAAATCTAAAAAGATGGTTAAACATAAAATGAGAGGAAATCCGATTAAAAATGAGCTAAACTGTACAGCAATGCACACAGTGTCCGTAATAAAACAGGGGAGCTGGAGGCAATCTTACGTTGCGAGGAACCAGACATAGTAGGGATTACTGAGACATGGCTACAGAAAAATCAGGACTGAGAGTTAAACATTGCAGGGTATAACATATTTAGGAAAGATAGGGAGAGAAAAAGGGGAGGTGGAGTAGCTGTACTTATTAGGGATAACATAATGGCAGTAGAAAAAAGTGATACAGATATCAGCAAGACAAAAATAGAATCCATATGGATAGAGATAAAAGATAATAAAGGATCAATCACACTAATAGGCATAGTCTACAGACCACCTAATAGTGGAAGGGAGGTGGAGGAAGAACTATGCAGACAAATTAGGGAAATGAGTAAAAAACATAGAATAATAATCATGGGGGATTTCTAACCCAATATGTAAAAAGCCCAACAAGGGAGTATTTGACATTGGATCTAGTAATGGGGAATGAACCAGAGCAGATAGGCTCATAGGAACATATAGGCAATAGTGACCATAATATAATATGCTTTAAGATGATAATTGAGAAGGACATAAGTGTGACGAAAACCAGGTTAATAGATTGGAAAAAAGCTGATTTTGAGAGGCTGAGAATAGAACTTGGGATACAAAAATGGGCAAAAATATTGGCAAATAACGATGTAGAACAGCAATGGGAAACATTTAAAACGGTGTTCAACAGAGTGCAGGAAAAATATATTCCGCTAAAAGAAAAGAACAAACTAAACACTAATAAAGCCATAAGGGAACAATTGAGGGTAATGAAAGAGGCATACATTAAGTACACAGACAGCAGGGGAGTGCATGATGAGAGAGAATACGAAAAGATTAGGAGAGAAGTCAAAAAAAAATTAGGGAGGCAAATCATCAAAGAACATAAAACAAAATAGTAAAATATTTTATAGGCACATCAATAAAAAAGAAAGGTTGGGATGGAAATAGGGCCATTAAGGGATAGTCAGGACAATACCACAGGTAACAATAGAGAGATGGCAGAAATATTAAATAATTATTTTGCTTCAGTATTTACCAGGGAGATAGAACAGGTGGACATGACATTGGATGATGAGATTAGTAATGAGATAAGTGCATTCAAAATAAAAAAAGGGGATATATTAAATAAATTAATCAAACTCAAAGAGAATAAAACCCCTGGTCTGGATGGATTGCATCCACGCATTTTAAAAGAATCTAGGGAAGAGATAGCAGAGGCATTACTACGCATATTTAATAATTCCTTAGAAAAAGTTATAGTGCCAGAGGACTGGCGGATAGCTAACGTAATACCGATATTTAAGAAGGGGGATAGAACATGTCCAGGGAATTATAGACCAGTCAGCTTAACATCGATGGTAGGAAAAATAATTGAATCCCTACTAAAGGAGAAAATAGAAGATCATCTGGAAACCAAAAATATAATAATGAATAGTCAACATGGATTTCAAAAAGGAAAGTCTTGCTTGACCAACATTATTGAATTTTTTGAAGAGGTAACAGAGAGAGCAGACAATGGTAATGCAGTAGATGTACTTTATCTAGATTTTCAAAAGGCCTTCGATAAGGGACTTCATAATAGACTGATGAACAAGGTCAGAGAATGTGGAGTCATGGGACAAGTAGCAGAATGATTGCTGGCTGGCTTCAGGACAGAAAGCAGAGAGTGGGAGTAAAGGGTAGCTATTCAGAGTGGCAGAAGGTGGGTAGTGGTGTTCCACAAGGATCAGTGCTGGGACAACTGCTGTTCACAATTTACATTAACGATTTAGACTTAGGAATCAAAAACACAATTTCTAAATTTGCGGATGACACCAAATTGGGGGGGGATAGTCGATACTGAGGAGGACTGCAACAAATTACAGGAGGATATTAATAAACTTGCAGAATGGGCGTATAATTGGCAAATGAAGTGCAACACAGATAAATGTGAGGTATTACATTTTGGTAGGAAGAACAGGGAGGTCACTTATCACTTGGAGGGTGCGAGTCTAGGTGGGGTTGGGGAACAAAGGGATCTCGGAGTACAAATACACAAATCACTAAAAGTTGCGACGCAGGTTAGCAAGGCCATATAAAAAGCAAACCAAGCACTAGGGTTTATTTCTAGAGGGATAGAATTGAAAAGTTGGGAAGTTATGCTAAACCTGTATTGAACCTTGGTTAGACCACACTTGGAGTACTGTGTACAGTTCTGGTCGCCGCATTATAAAAAGGATATAGAGGCACTGGAGAGGGTGCAGAGAAGATTTACAAGGATAATACCAGAAATGCGAGGGTATGTATATCAGGAAAGGATGAACAGGCTGGGTCTCTTTTCTCTTGAAAAAAGAAGGCTGAGGGGTGACCTAATCGAGGTCTTTAAAATTATGAAAGGCTTTGATAGAGTGGATACAGAGAGAATGTTTCCACTTGTGGTGAAGAGCATAACTAGAGACCATCAATATAAGACAGTCACCAAGAAATCCAATAGGGAATTCAGAAGAAACTTCTTTACCGAAAGAGTGGTGAGAATGTGGAACTCGCTACCACAGGGAGTGGCTGAAGCGAATAGTATAGATGCATTTAAGGGGAGGCTGGACAAACATATGTGGGAGAAGGGAATAGAGGGTTATGCTGATAGATTTAGATGAGGAAAGATGGGAGGAAGCTCGAGTGGGGCATAAACGCCGGCATTGACTGGTTGGGCCGAATGGCCTGTTTCTGTGTCGTATATCCTATGTAATCCTATGTACGGCTAGACGGGGAAAGGCTGTTCCCACTAGTTGATTGTACTGAGATTTAAGGTTTTGGGCAAGACATACAGGGGGGATGTGAGGAAAAACTTTTTACGCAGCGAGTGGTGAGGACCTGGAACTCGCTGCCAATGGAAGTGGTGGAAGCGGAAACACTCAATGTTTTCAAGGGGAAACTGGATAAGTACTTGAGGGAAATAAACTTGCAGGGCTACGGGGATAGAGCGGGGGAATGGGACTGACTGGATTGCTCTACAGAGAGCCGGCACGGACTTGATTGGCCGAATGGCCTCCTGTGCCGTTATGACTATGACAATGGCCGCTGGAAGGAGGCTAAAGCAAACAAGTTTTAGGCCCCAGGTGAAACAAAAATTAGAATTTAAAAAAAATTCAGAAAATTGTTTAAAATCAGAATAAAATAAGGGAAAGTGATGTTGAATGTCCCACGGTAAGTTCCAGTTAAATTTTGCCAGGTGTTGTACCTGTTTGAAAGAGTTTATCAGGGTTATTTAAATCATGTTATGAGAGAGAGGAAAAAGTTTGTGCCCCTGTTTGTACCTCAGAGTCTGTGAGAGACAGAGGGAAAGGCAGCAGAAAAAGAGGAAACAACTCCCACTCTGATCTCTCTGTCCTCGGGCTATTGCATTGTTCCAATGAAGCTCAACGTAAGCTCGAGGAACAGCACCTCATCTTTCGATTGGGCACTTTGCAGCCTGCCGGACTCAACATTGAGTTCAACAATTTCAGATAATTATCCCTGCCCCCATTTTTCATGCAATATGATTTTTGCCATTCCCATTTGCAACATTTTATCTTTCCTGCCTCTTATAAAAGTACAGGATGTTCTTTCTATTCCTTCCTCCCCTCCTAACCCCCTCCTGTCTGCACCTGCTTAATATCTGTTACAACTCCAGCTTTCTCCAGTTCTGATGAAGGGTCCCAGACCTGAAACATTAACTCTGTTTCTCTCTCCACGGATGCTGCCTGGCCTGCTGAGTATTTCCAGCATTTTCTGTTGTTATTTCTCCAAAACTGACCCCAACTCATCGCCAAGGCTGGGGATAGATAACCTTATGTGAGCTACATTTGGAATTAGAGTTTATTTTATTATTTTTTGTTGTATGTTTAATGACAGCATTGAAGAGGGAAAGAGAAACTTGGAGCAACTTTTGTCAAAGCTGCAACGAGACTTGAAAGAATTTAAAGATTTTTAATGAACTTTTTTTAAAAATGAAGTGTTAAAAGCACTTTTTTCCGCCCTAAGTTTCGAATGTGATTTTAGAAGAAACAGAAACAAGGATCAATTTTCCCCTCATCTAAATAAATTTCAACCAGGTCTTGAAGTCCAAATGCTTTTAAAGAGGTTCTGAAATGCTTGAAGCATTTTAAAATTGAAATTTCTCAATATTTGATTTTGAATGATCGACTGAAGTGAGCAGCTTTACACAAACATACAACCATGCTGTTGAGGAGAGGGAGGGTGGGGAGGACTTGTAGAAGTTACTGTAAAGTCTGTGGGTTGTGCAGTAAATAAATACACAGACTTTTGAAGTACAAACAAACAGGTCTTTACTATTCAGAGGTCAGGGCGAATCTGCCCTAGTTATCCTGTAACATCACTTATATACTGGTGTGGTCACTGTCGGTATTACCGTATACAGAAGCCAATCAAATAGTGCCACACCTAAAGTAGTTCTCTTAAAGGTGAACGGTTACACTCAATCGTTCCCTTAAAGGTAGACGGGTACATACACTACAATCCTCCCTTTTTAGCTTATTACTTACAGGGTCCCCGTTAAACATACATATCTTCAACTTCACATAACAATTTACAGATATACTCTCGGTGGAGAACAAACAATTTACAGAGATAATTCCAGTGGAGTCAACGTCATATAAAACAGTTTACAGATATACTTTCGGTGGGAACAGTTCACAGGTTCAGTCTCTGCGGAAACAGTTCATAGATTCAGTCTCTGATCTTGACTCGTTCCGAACAGCATCTCTTTGGTGTAGCCGGTTCACATGGCTAGCGTGACTCCTCCATAGCCTTTTTCTTAACGTAACAGCTTGACCTTCCGTCCTGTTGAACCAGCAGTGCGGACTTTTACAACCAACTGGCTGTCTTGATAATTTTCGGGTTTTCAGCTAATTTAGCTCCTTTCATGGTGTCCCGCCTGAGATGATAGTATTTTAGACAGTTATTATCTCCTGCTTCTTCTTTTTCTTTTCTGCCTTTTTGAAACTCTCGGAGCTCCTTTCTCTGCGGCCATCTGTAGCGCCACCAACTCTCTATGTTCATTAGACCTTAAGTGCTTCATGCGGATTTCTGTACTTTGGGAGTTTTCATCACAAACTGGGCAGACCAGATCCTCGTAATATTCAGTGTCACTCAATAGGTCATGATAGTATTCGGGGTCGTCCTGAGTTAGGCCAGTGAGGGGCCCTTCTACTTCCTTCTTATCCAACTGGACGTTAGCCGACGGTGGTTCCTTCTCTGACCATCTTTCTTGAAAAGACTTCTTCAAGCATTCATATTCATCCCGCTCTTCCTGGGATGTCTGCCATTCCTTCACGCCTGGCCTCATTTGTGAGTTCAATACCTTCCCTTCCATCGGGGATTCCGTTATCAGGCTATTTAATCCTTCTACTGAAGTAGCTGTTTCCGCATTCTTCTGTTCCCCTTGACGTAATTCAGCATACTTTTGACATCCATGTGCAAGCTGTGTTGCCCCCTCAGCTCTCTCCGTGACTTTTGGAAGCTCCGAATTCTTTCCCTTTGAAACCTGAAACTCGTGTTCCCATTTTGGAGTCTTGTCCCTCAGCGTGTATAAGAGTTGGCTGGCCGTTAACTCTTCTACGGGGACACTGTGGATTAGCGCCTTCTCCATTTCATCCACCTTTCCCTCCAATGTTTTCACCTTCCTTTCCTCCGGTCCTTTGGTTTTAAGCGCTCGAAGAAATTGCGCCTTGGTGTTCTCTAACTCCTGATCAGGGGCCATTCCTACAGTCTCTGTGTTCCTTCCATTGGCCTTTCCTTCCACTGCCCGGATTCCTAGTTGAATATGTTCTTCAAGTTGTTGGACCTCTGCCATTGCCGCCTCATATTTGTCTTGGGTTTCCTTCAATAATTTAACGAGTTCTTAGACATCTTGGCCTAGAAATTGAGTGCCCTTAGCGCCGATTTTGCGGCGCTAGAGGGCCTAGCGCTGCATTTGGCGCCGGCGCCGAAATTGCCTGGGGCCCTTACGCCGCGGTAGACCGGTAGCGCTGCGCCGGCACCGATGACGTCATCGGTGTGCGCAGCGTCCCGGTTGCCATGCCGACGGGCCCCAGCGCCGAAATTCAGTTGCGGCCGCCTCGCCCGTGACAGCCGCAACTAAGACTCTGGCAACAGAGTCTTACGAGTCTTTGCGCCGGCGCATTAAAGGCCCCGCGGCGGCCGGCCGCTTTCCCCGCCGGCCGCCTGGCCGCAGCTCCCTCCCCGGACTTCCCCCCCCCCCCCCCCCCCCCCCGGAACAGAAGCAAGCCCGGCACTTGTCCGAGGTGCCGGGCTCATTTTTTAAAAGATTTTCGCGGGCCGCGATCGGGTGCAGGCAGCTCCTCCTTAAGGGAAGGAGGAGGCCTGCACTTCCCGAGCCTGCCGCACCGCATCGGGTGCCGCAGCGCCGGAATTGCGGCGCAAAACGGCAGTTAGCGCCGATTTACCGCCGCAAAGACCCTTCAGTAGCGCCGGCAGCCGTTTGGGCGCGGCCCTGCTGAATTTTTGGCGCGCGCAGGGGGACTTAGCGCCGGCACTAACTTCCGGCGCTAAAGCCCTGGCTAAGCCAAAACTCAATTTCTAGGCCCTTGAATTTTCACGTTCTGCTATGTCTTCCACCTCTAATTTTCCATCTACGGATGGAATCTCTACCGATGAGTCTGTCTTGGCCTGGAGCTCGTCAAACATTTCCTGCAGCCTTTGTAATTCTCGCTCATGTTCAAACTTTAGTTGTTCATATGCTTTCACTAAAACTAGCTTTTCGAAGGTTGCCGAGTTAACCCCTTCCAGGATTGTAGTCTGGGCCCGTTCATACTGTTCCTTCAACTTGTTACACTCTGCTTGCAACGAGTCGTAGAGATGAACTGGGATAAAATCCTGGCTTCCTGAAGATTCCTCTTCCTTTAGGTCGTTCTGTAAATAGTCCAGTTCCTGAACAGTTTCAGGGAGATGTGATCGGTACTTGGCCACGATGTCTCTATGGTCGCTCTTTTCTCGAGCTAGCTGTCTCTGTTGTCTTTCCAGGTTCTCCCATTCAGTGTCCCAGAACTTTTCCATATTTTTCATCTCTTGTACGAGACGGTCACTCCACTGTTCTAATTGTTGTCGTACTTTGACATAAGTTTGAGTCCGAGCTCGGTGTTCTTCCGTCATGGATGAATCCTTAGCTTGAACAGGCTCAGAATTCTCTGTCAACCTGGAGTTCTGCTCTGTAACTTTATTCTTCTTGGTGACATAAGTCTTTCTGCATGTCTTTGTTTCCTTCCCCATCGTCGGCAAGTCCCCTTTAACCTTGTCATGCATATTTGAATTGGTCTTATCGTCATCCATCTCAGAATCTGAGCTGATAGCTTGCACGAATCCTCCTTCATTATGGCTTTCAGGTAGTGCCATTCCATGTCTATTTTCTTAATCCACTCCCGTCCTAGAAGTGGTGGTCCTCCCTCAGGTAATACGTACAAATTCATTCTTGGGTGTTCTTTCCCTCTATCTCTCACCTTGACTCTTATTTTCCCCATGGGGTATACATTATGCCCCGTGTATGTCTGTAATACGAACTTGGTATTTCTCAAAGGTATGTGAGAGAATAGCCGGTGGTAGTCCCTTCGGTTGATGACTGATAGAGCTGATCCAGTGTCCAGCTCCATTCGTACTTGGACTCCAGCTATTTTTAGTACGACCCAAATCGTTTGTAGATCAGTTTCTTTCCCCACATTGTGGATCTTCAGACTACCCAGCTCCTGGTTGTTTGGGTCTGAGTCTGAATTCTGTTCGTCTGAACTCTTTTCAGCCACCTTGTGTACCTTGTTGTACTTTTCTTGTGGTGGCTTCTGTTGATTGTTGGTCTTTTTCCTGGACCTGCATACCTTCGCGATGTGACCCAGTTTGCCACATTTCCGACACTCTTGGTTCTTAAACCAGCAGTGATTCTGGTCGTGCGTGGTCTTCCCACAACGGTAGCATTTTGTTGTGCTCGAAGTAATTTGGTCCACCCCGAGTGCCGCCGCCTTTAGCTGCATTTCGGCCGTTCCTTTCGCTGCGGCTTCGTGTGATGCAGCTATGAGGACAGCCCTGTCCAGTGTGAGGTCGTTTTCTTCCAGTAGTCGCTTCTGCGTTCCTTCTTTGGACAATCCGCATACGAACTTGTCCCGCAGTGCCTCTGTCAGATTCCCTCCGAACTGGCAGTATTTCGCTAGCCTACGCAGTTCGACCAAGTATTCCGCATTGCTTTCGTCTTTCCTCTGCGTTCTTGCGTAGAATTTGAATCGCTCAGCCAGCAACAACGGTGTGGGGTTCAAGTGATCCTTCAGCACAGCCACAATTTCTTCGAAGGTCTGATCCGCTGGTTTAGCTGGTGCTATTAGATGCTTCAAGAGCCCATATGTTTTTGCCCCCATCGAGTTTAGCAATGTTATCGCCTTGTCGTCTTCCTCTATTTTGTTGGCTTCGCAATAGATCTCTATGCGTTCCACGTACGTGGCCCAGTCTTCTATTTCAGAATTAAAATCGTTAATATTCCCTCGCTTAGGCATCTTTCTTTCTTTGAAGCAGCACAGTATTTCTTTAAGTATTATTTATTATCTTTTTTTTTCTAAAATGGCGGTTTTCCTGCGAAAATGGCGGTTTCCCGCTCTTCCCTTCTCTCTCTCTCTCTCTCTCTGCCCACTTCAATGGCAGTTAAGATGGCGGTTCTTTTCCCGCGAAAATGGCGGTTTCCCGCTCTTCCTTTCTCTCCCCGCCCACTTCAATGGCGGTTTCCCGCCTCTGTCGTCTTCTCCGCCTAATGGCGGCTTTCCGCGTTTCTCCCTGGTGTAAGGGGTACGCTTTCCCCACAGCGGACAGGTTCAGCTGCTGGGCTGGCTCTCGCACAGCTCCCCTTACTCGGCTCTGTCTTTTCCTCCCGCCCGCACGGCTCTACCGGCGCTGGGTACACCCCGTTAACGGAGGACAGTTCAGCCGCTGGACTGGCTCTCGCGCAGTCTCTCTCCCCGTTCTCGGCTCCTGTTCGCTCTCCCACTCCCGCACGTTCGGTTTTGCCGGCTGAGTACCCTGTTGGTGGAGAACAGCTCAGCCGCTGGACTGGCTCCTCGCAGTCTCTCACTCCGCACCCGGCTCTCACCCGCACGGTTCCCGTTCGCCTCCCCAGCCCTCTCGCAGACCGGTGTTTCCCTCCCCGGCTGCGGCTGGGTTTCTCCTCCCGCGCCTACTCGCAGGCTCAGCGCTTCGTGGCTGCGGTCGCTGCCCGGATTTTTCCCGCCGATCGCGGTCCGGCTGTCACCCGACGCCGTTGGACCCGACTTTTGGCCGGTACAGCTCCCCCTCGACCGAGGTCGAGTGCTCTGCCCTTCTCCTCCGGATACTTCTACCCCTTCCCCTACTCACAGTCTCTTCGGCCGCCTTGTTTCTTGCTGGTCGGCTCACTCCACACCGTGGTAGCAGGGTAATCAGTGCCTGTTGCTGATGAAGCTTTTGTTGCTAGTCTTCCAGCTTCTGTAAAGTACCACACTTTCTGTTGTTGTAGCCTCGTGTTTTCTTTTGGTAGCACGACGAGGGCGGTTGCCTCTCTTCGACGCTCTTTGTTACTTTGCTATTCTTGCCGCAGGGTACGATCGGACTCGTCGCCACTGTAAAGTCTGTGGGTTGTGCAGTAAATAAATACACAGACTTTTGAAGTACAAACAAACAGGTCTTTACTATTCAGAGGTCAGGGCGAATCTGCCCTAGTTACCCTGTAACATCACTTATATACTGGTGTGGTCACTGTCGGTATTACCGTATACAGAAGCCAATCAAATAGTGCCACACCTAAAGTAGTTCTCTTAAAGGTGAACGGTTACACTCAATCGTTCCCTTAAAGGTAGACGGGTACATACACTACAGTTACATATTACTTTTTATTGACTTTTTTAAAAATATCATTAAGACGTTTAGGAAAAGAACCAAAAAAGGGGAAAAACACAAACCATTTTATTTTGTCTGTCGTTCTATAGTCCGAACTAGTCCCAGGAATAATGTAAATATAGATTTCCTCTTTAACGTTTAGTGGAGTGTTAACAGAAACACGAGTTATCTCATGATGTATAAAAATTGCAGGAAGCTACTTTAGAAGAAACTACTATTTGTTTATTGAGAAAGACACAGAAAATACTTCGATTAAACTGATAATGTACAATTTTGATTTGGTATAAATGTTTGAAATAGGGGATTAAAAATTGAGAGTACAATGAAGTTTGTTTCCCACTATTTAATTGGGGAGTACCTAAAATAATTCAACACTTTTCGTGATAAGAGCAGGGATTAATATTGTGGAGAATGTTTGAGAGAGAAATATTAGACGCGACATTCATAAATTAACATCTTTACGTCAACATACAGTATTAGTTTCCAAGTCAGTCTGATTGGTTCTCCTGTCCAGGAAGAAAAATGAATGTTTATTTCTGCTAAATCATAGCTTTTCCTGCTTTTTGTTTTAAATTCGGTGATGCAAATTGTATATGTGTTTTTCTGCACTTGTAGTAAGTGCTGCATTTCATGGGGGGGTGGGGGAGGGGGTGGTGGCGCTGGTTCAAGAAGACCACGTTTATTAATGGAAGTGATTGAAGTTGGAAATACGGATACCTGTTTTTGTTCAATTCTTTTAATACTGTGAACTAAAGAACTACAGCGCTTTATATTTGTTGGTTGTCTGATTGCATTGTGATTAATATTCTAATAACTTATGTGGACGTACAGCACATCAGTGCCATAGGAAAGCTGCTGCTAGTGCAGCCACTGCTATAGTGACATAAGGGATGGGCTAATATGTTGGAAACTTTAAAATTAATACAAATTGCATCTTTCAGCTCACCCTGGGCTTTTGAATTGTTTGTTGATGCATAACCGTGAAACTGAGTGACGTTTCTGAAGTGTCAATGCATTATTATGCAGTTCTTTTATATCCCAGTCATTTCTGACAAGGAAATTTTTATTAAATAGTGTTTGTACATGACGAACTAAAAGCTTTTAATTAATTCTACCGTAAACAAACTTACAGGTTGGGCATGTAAATGACAAATGAATTTCAATATAGATAAGTGTGAGGTGGTGCATTTTGGTAGGAGGAATAAGGAGGCGACCTACTCCTTGGAAAATAAGAGTCTAAATGGGGTAAAGGTGCAAAGGGATCTAGGGGTATAAATTCACAAATCATTAAAAGTAGCAACGCAGGTTAAAAAAGCCATAAAAGTGCAATTGAAGCACTGGGGTTCATCTCTAGAGGAATAGAATTCAAAAGCAGAGAAGTTATGTTAAACTTGTATAGAGCCTGGTCTGATTGTCTCATGATTTGAGATGGTGGGGTGGCAATATGGCAATACTGTATATATGCTTTTAAGTGGTTGCTGTCGTTGTTGCAAAAGTTGTTGTTTTAAAATTTTCTCATGGACGAAAAGGAGTTTGTGGCCCGCTCAGTACAAAAAAAATTAGAGGGAACATTGGTTAGCAGACACTGTCAGTGTGAGGGAAAGGCCAGCAGACAGTGTCAATGTGAGAGGGAGGTTAGCAGACAGTGTCCGTGTGAGGGAGAGGTTAGCAGACAGTGTCAGTGTGAGAGGGAGGTTAGCACACGCTGTCAGTGTGAGGGAGAAGGCCAACAGACACTGCTACTTAACTCAGTTCATTTTCAGGAATGGTCCATTGGTGCTGTGTGATGGAACTCACTCCCCACAGTGCTGGGTACAGGAAATCCAGCTAGTTCCTCTGATAATGTCATCAGAATATTTGAAGGCACCCACTTTTTTGTTAAAGAGCTGAAATGCCCCAAAAAGATGTTCAGGGTAATTATGGCGTGGTCCTTTTATGGTGAAGTTGCTCCCTCCAATCCTGAGCGTGCTGGCTTTTTGTTTGGGAATAGCTCCACAGGCGCCAATCTCCAAAGTACCCGCTCGTCGTGTGTAAGCCTAACAGTGAGTCTCGACGGGCTATTCTATCATGGAGGGCACCATGACCAAGCCCAGTCTCATCATCGCCTGACATCCACATGCACACACATTTCAGCAGGGGTCACTGGCTAGTCATCTGGAACAGGGCTCCAGCCTAATCTTCCCCACCCAATCTGGAGGCGCTGAGTCTAACTGCTTAGCTCCTCCCTAACAGAGACCCCTTGCATGAAGATGATCTCCTGATGACATTTAGAGGCTAATTGCTTGTGTCAGCGCAGTGAAATGTGAGAGGATGATTACAATACAAACTTAAACTTGAATATCCTGGCTGTGTTGCAGTGTTTAGCCTGTATTCGTGCACTGGTACCGAGTCACCCCAGAAAGTGTTCTTTTGTAACCAGATATATACTTGTTGTTTTCGCAGATAATTACTCCTTTCCGAAAGCTGATCTTGTGTGCTGAAAACCGCAAGGAGATGGAAGATTGGATCGCAGCAATGAAAACTATCCAGAACAGGGATCACTTTGAGGTGAGGTGGCTGAAAGCCCAGCAATTGCTACACCTTCAGGAATCTGTGTATGTGAATCAGTGACTGCAAGTGAATTAACCACACAGTACTGAGCACTTGTGGGAGAGGAGAGAAAAGTAGCGAGGTTTCAAACCTGAAAGAAAAATTCAGACAATGATGTGGTTTATATTATCTGATTTGTGTGTAAGCCTTTGAAGCATTTCAGGGTGATAAATTGCTACATAAGTGCAAGGGTTCTCTGTACCTAGATGTCATTGCAGCCTTCACTCCGTCCTTGTGGTCTCTTTTTGACAATTCATGTAACAGGTGACAGTTTCATCATCTTTTTCCCATTTTACAGCGCTGTAATTTTAAGATTTGTTCTTGAGAGTGAGCAACAATGGCAAGGCAACATTTGTTGCCTATCCCTAGTTGCCCTGAAACTGTGTGACTTGCTAGGCCATTTCAGAAGGCATTTAGAGTCTGCCATGTAGCGGGGACTAGACTCACATGTTGGCCAGACCAGATAGGAATTGCAAGTTCCCTTCCCTGAAGGATATTTATGAACCAGTTTGGTATTTATGACAGTCAGCAGCCTTCATGGGCATTTTAAGGGGCAGAAATTTGCCAGATTTATTGAATTTGTTTCCACAACTTGACATGCCTTTGAGTTGCTAGTCCAGGGCCATCACCGCTACACTGATGTACCCTAATATGTGGAGCCAACTCAGCAGCCCTGACTCTGCCAGCAATGCTGTAAATGGGCAGCTAATTCTCAACAGGTGGTTTGCTAGAACCCTCCTGAGGCAGCTGGGTCATCATCAGCAAATGTAAATAGCTGACACATTTCTGGCTGTAAGCACAGAGTGCTCAGCCCTCCCATGCAGGGATTATTTGTGCATAGTTGTTTTTGTGGTGTTCTGTAATCTATTTGCAGTGTAAATTATCTTAATCCTTAATAATTTACTGCAGAAGCATTTCTATTGGGAGCAGTATAAAAGGGATGTTTGTGATGGACCAGGCTTTGTTCAACACCATTTAGAAAGGCACGCAGGTGTCCTTCCTGTTATCCCCTACTCATTTTTTTAAGGGAAGCACTTTCTCCTATCCTTTCTGCCTGTCAACATTGGTAACATCCCCTTCCCCCAGTACAAGCTGTAGTCAATGCTCACCCTTTTATCTCTCTTATCTCCTCTCCCACCATTAAGGTATTGACTGTCGCTGGGATACGGTCCCTCCAGTACCTTGTCCAGGTGGCCATTCTCCATATGTGGAGCTAGACAGTGAGTGCTGGCAACTATTCAATTATAGGGAGCATCTAAGCCAAGCTAAATCCCAGTCTGAACTGCTGTATACACACGCAAACTTTCCAGCAGCACTAATTTGCATTTATATAGCATCTTTAACGTTAAAAAATAAAGTCCCAAGTTAGTGCTTCACGTATGGCGAAGAACGGACATGGAGGGAGAGATTAGGATGGTTGACCAAAAGCTAGGTAGAAAAATTGATTTTTGAGAAGGTTTTAAATGAGGAGAGAGAGGGAGGCGTGGAGATTTAGTGAGGGAGTTCCAGAGACTGGTGTTTCTGTTGGTAAGATCAGTATCTAACTGAAAGTCCCAGGTTTGTTTAACAGAACTATACTGAATCTCCTCAATCAGCTTCCACCTTTCCCAGTGCTTACTTCCTCTGTCCCTGATGAATAATTCTAGTGATTTTTCTGCTATTGAGACTAAATTCACTGGCCTATGGTTACTTGGTTGCTCCCGTTTTTTGAATAAAGATATAACATTTGCCACCTTCCAATCCTCAAGTATTATCCAGCGAATTTTGGAAGATTATAACTAATGCATCTCCAATTTCCTGTGGCCTATTTCTTTTTAACACACTTGTATGGAAAGTATCTGGGCCTAGAGATTTATCTAGTTTCAATCCCAATTATTTTACCTATATAGAGTTTTACTGTTTATATTAATCCCTGTAAGTTTTCCCCTTCACTGATCTCCAGTCTTCCCGGTTGCTCTGGTATTGTATCCTAGAAGTTCCACCATAGTCTTATCCCCTACTATTGTCATCATAGTATATATTTAATGAGTCTGTATTTAATGAGCCCACCTCCTCCTTTACTGCTCTTTTGTCTTCATGTCCATTACTAAATCAAGTGTTATCTGCCCTTTGTCAGGCTGATGCCTTTGCTGCTATGTTGAATTTCTTTAATAAACCTGATCCCTTTCCTACTTACATAGTATTACATAGTGGTTACAGCACAGAAACAATCCAGTCAGCCCAACAGGTCCGTGCGGTGTCTATGCTCCACATGAGCCTCCTCCCAACCACCTTCATCTAACCCCATCAACATATCCTTCTATTCCTTTCTCCCTATGTGTTTATCTAGCTTCCCCTTAAATGCATCTGTACTTTTCACCTCAACCACTCCCTGTGGTAGCGAGCTTCACATTTTAACCACTCTCTGGGTAAAGAAGGTTCTCTTGAATTCCCCCTTAGGCTGATAGTTCTTTTCTATCTGTATATAACTTAAAGTCTCCCGCTATTACCACAATTTTCCAGCTTAGAACCCTCCCTAATCTTATTGCATACATTCCTTTGTTAAGTCATCACAAACAGATCTATCAAATACTCTCATCAGCATTTTCTGTTCTTTCCTGTTCCTTAGTTCTACCCATACTGATGCCACCTGCTGATTCCATTCATTTCGAACCCTCCTTCCCACCACCCTGATAACATATTTTATTAATAGTTTCATCTTCCCTCCCCCCCCCCCCCACCTTTTTTGTTTCCCTCTTCTCTCTAAAATCCCGTATCCTAGTTTATACCCCGAAGGGGCAAGAACTCTACTTGCCAAAAAAAAAGCCATGGATGACTAAAGAGATGAGACGACATAAAAGAAAAAGCATACAAAAATGCAAAAACTAGCACAGATTCTGGCAAATGGGAAAGATACAAAAAACAGCAAAGCATGACAAATATAGATAAGTAAGAGCTACAAAAAGGGAGTATGAAAAGAAACTTGCAAGGGATATCAAAATCAACACAACATTTTTTACAATTATATTTGGAAAAAGAGGGTGATCAGGAGCAATGTTGGCCCCTTGAAAACTGATATTGGTAATATTATCAATGATAAGGAAATGCTGGACATGTTGAATAATTACTTTGCGTCAGTATTTACAGTAGAAGAAGAGGATAACATGCCGGAAATCCCATGGAAACTAATATTGAATCAGGGACAGAGACTCAACAAAATTAACGTAAGCAAAATAACAGTAATGAAGAAAATAATGGCACTAAAGAGTGACAAATCCCCAGGGCCAGATGGTTTCCATCCCAGGGTTTTAAAGAAAGTAGGTGAGCACATTGCAGATGCCCTAACTATAATCTTCCAAAGATCTCTCGATTCACGAACCGTTCCTTTAGATTGAAAAATTGCGCACGTTACTCCGCTATTTAAGAATGGTGAGAGAGAGAAACCAGGGAATTATAGACCAGTTAGCCTAACATCTGTTGTTGGGAAATTACTAGAGTTTATAATTAAGGCTAGAGTGACTGAACACCTTGAAAATTATCAGCTGAGCAGAGAGAACCAGCATGGATTTGTAAAAGGTAGGTCATGCCTGACGAACCTGATCGGATCTTTTGAAAAGGTGATTATAGTAGTGGACAGGGAAATGTCTGTGAATGTTATTTATATGGACGTCCAGAAGGCATTTGATAAAGTCCCTCATAAGAGACTGTTAACTAAGGTTGAAGCCCAGGAATTGAAGGCAAATTATTGACTTGGTTAGGAAATTGGCTGAGCGGCAGGAGACAGAGAGGAGGGCTAATGGGCAGGTACTCTATTTGGCAGGATCTGACTAGTGGTGTCCCGCAGGGATCTGTTTTGGGGCCTCAACTGTATTTATTAACGACTTGGATAACCTTGCCCAGGGTGCAGCCACGTCTCCATAATTATTGCCACCTCATTATGCTCTAGCTGGATTTGTACTTCCAGTTCCTCCGTTTCATTTGTAATACTCCTGGCATTGATATGAAGCTAGCTTGTTTGGTTGGCTATTTTCCTCCTCTTGACCTTCCCATCTCCCAGTCCCCTTGCCTCTCCTGGCATCTAATTCCTCAAACTCCCTTTGTAAGACTTCCAGCCTGCTCTTTCGTGCATCATTGATTTCCATGTAAGTCATGAATTCTGGCTGTTCACCCTCTCTTTCCAGAAGTTTTTCCACCTATTCTGTTAGGTTCCTTACTCCGGGAGGTGACGCGCCATTCGAGACTTCAGAGCACAACTGGAAAAAGGTCTGTCTATTCCTCTAATTGTGCAGTCACCCACAACTACCACTTGCCTGTTCTGAGAACCATTCATTTTCATGGTAACCACTTACTCCACTGTGCCATGATGTTGCTCATGATTACCCTCCTCCTGGTTCACTGACCTAGTCTGTAACACAAGCATCTAGCACTGTGTACTCACAGGAGACTCCTCTGCCTCAACTTCCTGCCTCCTTTCCTGCTCAATATACTTAAAAGGTTGAGTCCACTTGGGAGGATGATCCAGCCTTCTTTTAAAGCCTGCTTATAACACACCTGTTATGACTGCTTCAATGTAATAGTAGAGTCAAGGTATGATTTGGCCACGCTCTTGTCACCCATCGCATCCCCACTCTGCCCACAAGTCATGCTCTGCTGTTGATTGCCTAGAGCACCAGTTCAGACACTTAGCTCGAATCCTGATTGAGGGAGTAACTGGCAGGTATACACAGGCGAGGGCTGCTGCTCTCTGTTGAGTCATGTAATTGTCACTATGATCATGAAAATTTATCGCAGTATGTTTGCTTTAAGCAGCTCATTTCAGAACTGATGTTGGATTCATTCTGTACCACGTGACATTATACACAGCAATAGAGTAAAGGACAAAATGGTGACTGAGAATATCTGTCTGTTTTCACTATCACATCACAAATTCATAGTGGCCATCACCAGGTAAAGTACACAATTAGGGCAAAACCAGACAGGGTGTGGGAGTTAAGAAACACTGACCTGACACTGAAGAGATATCAGATGTGTCTTGACTATTCCAAGCATGTTGATGTACAGATGAGCACATCTTCCATACTTTGCCAGCTGCTCCCACCCAATCCCTGAAATACTGGATACCAGCTACCATGATTTCGATCTAACAGGGTGACTGGCAAGTAGTACATATTCTTTGACAGTATCTGTTAAATATTTCTTATACTTCTTCTGTTTTTCTCTGAGCAGTCAACCCAGTATAGCATGGACCATTTCTCAGGAATGCACAACTGGTACGCCTGCTCGCACGCACGGCCCACATACTGCAATGTGTGCCGAGAGGCCCTGTCTGGCGTCACGTCTCATGGATTGTCCTGTGAAGGTAAGGAGCAAAGATGGAAATGGTTTCTCATTTTATTCTTTCTTACCTGCCCTCTCTCACAACCAATCCCAACGCTTGTCCACAGAGGAGATTTCATGATTACCCTTCATCCTGCGTGTCCTGTTACCACAGACCAACTCCTCCCTCTTCCCCGCCCCCCCCAACATCCCATTTGAGGACTGTAGGAACTGCTATGCATTCAAATTACCGCAATAAACCAAAGACTGAGAGATGTGTGAGACATAGTATCAATACACAGCCCTGCAGCGATGCTTGCAATTCATCCCACAGGGAGGGATGGGCTAGTGATTTAGAGAGCACTGGGTAGATTCTTCCTCATCGGGAAGGGTAGGCTTTTCATTTACAGATCACTGGATAGATTCTTCCTCATAGGGAGGGGTGGATGCTTCCTGTTTTTTTGGAATCAGGAGCCTTTTAAAATAAACTATAAAGAACTTTCATTTTTTCATATATTCCTTTTCTATTCTTGTTGATTTTTTGCTGAACGTTCCGTTTGGTTTACTTACTGCCAAATTCTGACTTTGGGTTGGCAGGACTTGCGCATCTGAATGGTATGACACATTTTAGTTAATATCAAGTGTAATTTCCACATTGAGTGTGTGTCTGCCTCATTAACCAGTGCCCAGTTATGTAGCCAAACTGACTGAGTGTAGTTTGCCGGATTATGTAATCAGCCTTGTTACTTAAACAAGTAATAAGTATGAAAAAAAACAGAATAAACAGAACAAAAAAGCAATATAGAGTTGTTCTAATAGCGAGACTCCCTCTATAAGGGTTCCTGATAATGAGGCTGCAGCATTTAGAAGTCCTAACAGTTCCACTCTCTCTATAAAGGGTCCAGATGGTGGAATCTTAATAGTGCAACTCTGTGTCTGGGGTCCTAATAGTGCGATTGTCTATAAAGGGTACAGATAACGAGACTGCCTCAATAAATGGTTCTGATCATATAGGAGGCCATGATAAGTGAGACTTTCACTTCATAAGGGGTCCCAATGGTTAGACATTCTCCTTATAAGTAGCCCTAATAAAGAGAATCTAGGCCCCAGTAGCACAAAGGCTGCAAACTAGATGGCTCCCGGCCTACCATGGGAGTTTCTGATGGCCTTGTTTGGAGGCACAGCCTCAGCCTGCCCCAATGACAGCCATTCATACAGAGGGGCAGGAACTCCCTACACAATAATAAGGAGGCGTACAAGCTTACTCAACGGCAGTTATGGGCCCACCTTGGGAGTCCTAATGGGAGCCAATCAGCAGATGTTGCTTAGCTAGGATCTGTAGTTTTATTTTTAGCCTGCGGTGGGTCACCCCCCCCCCCCCCACCCCAAATAAAACACTTTTCTGCAAAATAGCTGTTGAAGACTCTCATCATGTGACATTTCCTTTCTGGTTTACAGTGTGTAAGTTTAAAGCTCACAAACGCTGTGCCGTGAGAGCCACCAACAACTGCAAGTGGACAACACTGGCCTCAATTGCCAAAGATATAATTGAAGATGAAGATGGGGTATGTTGTAAATGGGGAGACATGCAAATGCTGATATATGTAAAGCTGAACGAGTGCTGGGTAGAGCCTGGCAATCAGCCACTGCTCTTAAAATGGAATTCATCACGATTGAGATGTTGGTGGAGTGAGTTAGTGTCCTTTTGCGGCTGGAGTTGGGACTGGTGAGAGTTGAATTCAGAAAATTGTGTAAAATCATTCCATGTATAAACAGGAACCCGTGGTTCCAGGCAGTGAGCGGTTATCGGGGGGAACATAGCATCGGGTGGTTACCAGGCGGAGCATGGCACTGGGCAGCGAGTGGTTGCCAAGGGAAACATGGCACTGGGCAGCGAGTGGTTACCGGGGAGAACATAGCACTGGGCAGCGAGTGTCAGGGGAAACATGGCACTGGCAGCAAGTGGTTGCCAAGGGAACCTAGCACTGGGCAGCGAGTGGTTGCCAAGGGAAACATGGCACTGGGCAGCGAGAGGTTGCTGGGGGAACATGGCACTGGGCAGTGAGTGGTTGCCAGGGGGAACATAGTACCGGGCAGCGAGTGGTTGCCAAGGGAAACATAGCACTGGGCAGTGAGTGGTTAGTGGGGGAACATGGCACTGAGCAGTGAGTGGTTGCTGGGGGAACATAGCACTGGGCAGCGAGTAGTTGCCGGGGGAACATGGCACTGGGCAGCGAGTGGTTGCCGGGGGAACATGGCACTGGGCAGCGAGTGGTTGCCGGGGGAACATGGCACCGAGCAGTGAGTGGTTGCCAGGGGGAGCATGGCACTGGGCAGTGAGTGGTTGCCGGGGGAACATGGCACTGGGCAGTGAGTGGTTGCTAGGGGGAACATGGCACTGGGCAGTGAGTGGTTGCCCGGGGGAACATGGCACTGGGCAGTGAGTGGTTGCCAGGGGGATCATGGCACTGGGCATTTAGTGGTTGCCAGGTAGAACATGGCACTGGGCAGTGAGTGGTTATCAGAGGGAATGATCATTTTCCATAAAATCGAAGCATTTAAAATTGAAGAGTTCAGTGGAAAAAGACAAATGCACATAGATAGAGGGTTGGTATCCTGCTGCAGAACCTGAGGAAACCAAGGGAACATAGCACTGGGCAGCAAGTGGTTGCCAAGGGAAACATGGCACTGGGCAGCGAGTGGTTGCCAAGGGAAACATGGCACTGGGCAGCGAGTGGTTGCCGGGGGAACATGGCGCTGGGCAGCGAGTGGTTGCCAAGAGAAACATGGCACTGGCAGCAAGTGGTTGCCAAGGGAACATAGCACTGGGCAGCGAGTGGTTGCCAAGGGAAACATGGCACTGGGCAGCGAGTGGTTGCCAAGGGAAACATAGCACTGGGCAGCAAGTGGTTGCCGGGGGAACATGGCACTGGGCAGCAAGTGGTTGTCGGGGGAACATGGCACTGGGCAGCGAGTGGTTGCCGGGGGAACATGGCACTGGGCAGCGAGTGGTTGCCGGGGGAACATGGCACTGAGCAGTGAGTGGTTGCCAGTGGGGAACATGGCACCGGGCAGTGATTGGTTGCCGGGGGAACATGGCACTGGGCAGTGAGTGGTTGCTAGGGGGAACATGGCACTGGGCAGTGAGTGGTTGCCAGGGGGAACATGGCACTGGGCAGTGAGTGGTTACCAGAGGGAATGATCATTTTCCATAAAATCGAAGCATTTAAAATTGAAGAGTTCAGTGGAAAAAGACAAATGCACAGATAGATAGAGGGTTGGTATCCTGCTGCAGAACCTGAGGAAACCTTTGGAAACCCATAGGCCTAGAAATTCAGTTGGTTGCGCCAGCCGGTAGCGCCTTAGGAGGAGTAGATGTCGGGCGCTAGGCGGCTAGCGGCCGGGCGCAGCGCGATCTGCGCCTTGCCCCAACTTCACTCAAGATTTAGCGGCGGCGCAAAGTCTTTGCGCGCGCTCAGCTGCGCGCACAGATCCTGACGTCATTTCCTCGTGCAACGCCCTTTGTGCGCCCCAAACCGGAAATTCAGTCGCTTCGCCCCATTGTGCGCTTGGCGCCCCTAGCGACTGTTACAGTGGAACGGTGCTCAGTCGATGCGGGGCGCGGGGGGCGCATATTAAAGGGCGCTCCTCCTGCACTATAAAAGGCTGCCATTTCGCAGCACTCCTTCTTGAGAGACGGATCTTTGCAGAGAGACCAAGGTAGAGAGCTTTCTGCTTTGGCTCATCACTCGGACCGGTACTTGTGGCTTCAGGCCACAGCTTTCCACTTGTCTTTGCCTTCATTGACATCTCATTGTTTGCCAGCATATTATGGGGGCTGCAATGGGTGTAAACGCTGGCTTTCTCAATTACATCCAAAGGGCTCACAGACGCCATGAGAGAGTGGCAGCCCTGGCTAGACGGAGAGGGGGCAACAGGCGTCGGCAAAGGAGGCCTTACCCACCCAGGGTATACCGCCAGCAGTTCTCCTATCTCAACATGTCTGAAGAGCAGTGTGTTCGGAGGCTGCGATTCCGAAGGGAGGTGGTCACAGAGATCTGCCACCTGCTTGGCGGTGATCTGCAGCCACAGCTGAGGTACAGGACGTCTCTGTCGGTGGCAGTGAAGGTGACGGTGGCTCTCAACTTCTATGCCACCGGCTCCTTCCAATTCGCTGCTGGGGACATTGCCAACATCTCCCAGTTCGCCGTGCATTGCTGCATCCGCCAGGTGACCAATGCCCTTTTCAAAAGGAGACGTCAGTTCATCTCCTTCTCCATGGCCCTTGCCAAGCAGCAACAGCGTGCAATGGGCTTTGCAGCATTTGCGGGCTTCCCCATGGTGCAGGGCGCAATTGACTGCATGCATGTGGCTTTGCGGGCACCTCTGGAGAATGCAGAGGATTACCGCAACCGGAAGGGCTACCATTCGCTGAACGTCCAGCTGGTGTGTGACCACAGGCAGCTCATCCTAGCTGTCAATGCCCGCTTTCCAGGCAGCAGCCACGATGCCTTCATCCTGCGACAGACTTCTGTGGCAGACATGTTCCAGGCCCAGCCTCACCCACGAGGATGGCTTATCGGGGACAAAGGCTATCCTTTGTGTACCTGGCTGATGACCCCGCTCCGTGCGCCCAGCACCCCTGCTGAAGAGGGATACAACGATAGCCATCAAGCGACCAGGAACATCATCGAACAAACAATCGGCGTCCTGAAGCAACGGTTCCGCTGTCTGGATCGTTCCGGTGGAGCCCTACAATATTCGCCGGAGCGAGTCTCCCATTTCGTGGTCGTTTGCTGCATGCTGCACAACCTGGCTATCTGCAGGACTCAGCCACTGCCACCAGAGATTGGAGGACCACCTGAGGAGGAGGAGGAGGAGGAGGACCAGCACAGGAGGGAGGCAGAAAGTGCAAGGGCCGCCCGTCGGCGGCTTATTGAACGTCGGTTCTAGGCCCCCTCTCAGGGAATAGCTTGTGCCAATGTCAGCAGATGAATGTAGCCGCTCCACAAGCCCTCAGCCGAGCAGGGCAACCAGGACTTAACCAAAAAACCATGCGCAGTGCAATTTAACAACAATAATTTATTGAAAACCTCTGCCCTTCCCACATTACATCCTCATGTGGAGAAGCCCCCTCCAAAAACACAAAACTACCAGTCTCGGCCTTACAAAAAGAAAGAAAGACACCAGTCTCGGCCTTACAAAAACACAACTGCACCAGTCTCGGCCTTACAAAAAGAAAGAAAGACACCAGTCTCGGCCTTACAAAAACACAACAGGCATTTGAGCATACCTTCTACTTTTTGCCCTGCAAGGGCGATGCCTTTCGCATCCTTGCCTGGCCCCTGCCCGCCCTGCAGCAGCTCCTCAATGGGAGCCCAGTGGCTGCAGCAAGGCTGGGGGAAGGCTGCTGAGGGGCAGATGGCGTGACGGCAGATGCCCTTGGGGGTCGGCCTGCACCAGCTCTGGCCTTGGAGTGGCCGGCTGCTGACTGCTCCAACTCTGGCTGGGCGGCAGCAGTCTGTCCAGCGGCTCGTGGCAGCTGCAATGGCGGAGTGGCAGTGTCGGCTGCAGGAACGGTGCCAACCTGGCAGATCGCAGGTGCTCACTGGTCGCCTGATACAGTGGCACTCGCACGGGCCAGCACTGCAGCATGCGCAGCAAACAGCTGAAGGACAGACTGCTGGGCTACTGCTGCGCGGCGGGTGCCGTGGCGATGCCTGGCTGATCCAGCGAGGGTGGCAGCAGTTAGTGCCCGTGTGGCCCTGGTCTGTGTCCGCATGACAACAGCCAGTGAATGGACGGCACGACTGAGCACTTGGCTCGAAGCCGCCTGTGCTGCCGCGAAGTCCTGCAGACTCCTGGCCTGTGCTGCTCCAAATTGCTGCACACTCCTTGACAAAGACTCAATGGAGTCAGGCATCCTTGCCACTGCAGCCATGAGCTCATTGTGCCTGCGCTCAGCCTGGACGGCCATTTCCTCCAGGAGCCGCACCTCCTCTGCGCTGACCGTCGCAGGACTGGAGGCCGCACTCACCCTCTGGGGAGAAGTCCGCCGAGCTTCCCCACCCCTCCCGCGTTGCTGCAGGCCGCTGGGCCCCGGAGCTTCACTCTCCTCCGACCCTTCCCCCCGGCTCCCCTCCAGGGAAGACGTGTCCCCTACATCGCCATGGGCTGGCGCAGCTGAGGGTGGCACTGATGGGCCGGCTTCTTCTTCCTCCTCCTCGTCTTCCGAAGGGCTGACAGTGGCAGCTTGAGGGCCCACCTCCTCACCTGACGATTCACCATCTGAAAGCAGGAAGGCACAAGAGTAGCTTTAGAGTGAGGACAGGGCGGCAGCGAGGGAGGCATGAGTGCTGCCATTCACCGCATTGGTCGGACAGTGGCAAAGGATGCTGATCTCATGCGCAAGTGGAACGAGAGAGGTCCAAAAGGTGATGCCCAGAACAGGGTCGGCATCTCCACTGGCGACGGGGCCAATCAGCCGGCCTGCCATAATGCGCTCCACACGCTGGTCGAGGTCGGAGAGCTCTTTGATGTCAGGACGGCCTCCCCGGGTCTCAGTTCGGTTGCGACGGTTGTGCACCAGCTTGGCCTGCAAGAGAAAGGACGGCCTCTAAGTACAGTGTGAAGCCCTGATCTTGTCTGCACTGCCTCCCATGGTCGAATAGCTTGTACAGTGTGTAGCCCTGATCTTGTCTGCAATGCCTCCCATGGTCGAATAGCTTGTACAGTGTGTAGCCCTGATCTTGTCTGCAATGCCTCCCATGGTCGAATAGCTTGTACAGTGTGTAAAGTGCTGAATGTGCAAGTGATTTTCATGCCAGTCCCATAGCTGCTGGATGAGGGCTGGCCATTAGGGCTTTCAGGTCCCTTTGCCCATAAAGTGAGGTGCACATGCAAGGATGAGGAGGACACTGGAAAGGGTACTCACCCTGACAACCCGAGTGAGGTCGTTGAACTTCTTCCGGCATTGCACAGGAGTCCTGGCAACCACGCTGTTGGAAGACACCCTGTTGGAGACCTCCCTCCAGGCTTTCCGGTAGGCGCTGGGCAGCGGCCTCTTGCCACCTTCTGGGAACAGAACATGGCGCCTGCGCTCCACTCCGCCAACCAGCAGCCTCAGGTCACCGTCGCTGAAGCGCTGCGCTCTCTCCCTGGCCTTCTCCATAGCCCTGGGCGTTGTGCAGGTGAAGCTGAAGTGGTCAGGCCTAGGTTGAGGGCTGCAGTGTGCAGGGCGTGGCAGGCAAACAAATCCACCCTCCCCCTTTAAGAGCTGACCGGCGCCAGAGTGTCTGCTGTCAATCAAGAACTCGCCGCACCGGCGCTGCGCCCGGCCTCGGGGGTATTGCTCAGCACCGCCGGCATAGCGCCTAAAGATAGTCGTGCATCGCCTGTTTTAGCGCAGCAGCAACCTCTTGGGGTGATGCAACTGAATATCGGCGAAGGGGGCGCGATTTTGCACCGGGCGCAAACTTTAGCGGCCGCCCGACTTTACCGCCCCAAAAGTGGCTATACTGAATTTCTAGGCCATAGTCTGTATTTTAAATATTAGAGCTCCCCCCATTGGTATAACTTGGTAAAGCAGCACATTTTACTTCAATTTACTGAGGACTTTTTGATTTTGAAGAAAGAACTAGCATCTTTCACGATCTCAGAACGACTGAAAGTGCTTCACAGCCAAAGAAATACTTTTGAAGTAGAGTTACTGTTATAATGTAGACAAATATGAGCCCAATTTGTGCACAGCAAAGCCCCACAAATAGCAGTGGAATGAATGACCAGATAATCTGTTTTTGGTGATGTAGGTTGAGGGATAAATGCTGGCCAGGACACCAGGAGAATTCCCCTGCACTTCTTTGAATAGTACATAAGAAATAGGAGCAGGAGTAGGTCAATCGGCCCCTCGAGCCTGCTCCGCCATTCAATAAGATCATGGCCGATCTGATCCTAACCGCCAATCCACCATCACAGAACCATCTCCTGAATCTAACAGAATTAGACACACGAAATAGGAGCAGGATCAGGCTACACGGCCCCTGGGTCCGTTCCGCTACCCACAGGGCCATGACCGATCCGAACCTAGACTCATGTCCAAATTCCTGCCTGCTCCCCGTAACCCTTAATTCCCTTTACTTCTAGAAACTGTCTATTTCTGTTTTAAATTTATGTAATGATGTAGCTTCTACAGCTTTTTGGGGCAGCATATTCCATGGACCTACCACCCTCTGAGTGAAGTAGTTCCTCCTCATCTCAGTTTTGAAAGAGCAGCCCCTTATTCTAAGACTATGCCCCCTAGTTCTAGTTTCACCCATCATCGGGAACATCTTCCCCGCATCCACCCGATCCGACCCCTTCACAATCTTATATGTTTCAATAAGATCGCCTCTCATTCTTCTGAACTCCAATGAGTAGAGTCCCAATCTACTCAACCTCTCCTCATATGTCCATCCCCTCATCCCCGGGATTAACCGAGTGAATATACAATATTTAGGAAGGATCGGCAAAAAGGTAGGGGAGGTGGGGTAGCATTGCTGGTAAAGGAGGGGATTAATGCAATGGAAAGGAAGGATATTAACTCGGATGAAACGGAATCTGTATGGGTAGAAATGAGAAATAGCAAGGGGAGGAAAACGTTAGTGGGTGTGATATATAGGCCTCCAAATAGTAATATGGAGGTGAGGGAAGGCATAAAAAGGGAAATTAGAGAAGCGTGCGATAAGAGCACAGCTGTCATCATGGGTGACTTTAATTTACATATTGATTGGACTACCCAAATTAGTAAAAATTCTGAGGAGGAGGAATTCCTGGAATGTTTTCGGGACGGTTATCTGGACCAATATGTCGAGGAGCCGACTCGAGATCAGGCCATTTTAGACTGGGTATTGTGCAATGAGAAGGGACTTATCAACAATCTTCTTGTACGAGGCCCCTTGGGTCAGAGCGATCATAATATGATCGAGCTCTCAGTCGAGATGGAGAGTGAGGAAATTGAATCAGAGACTAAGGTCCAGAACTTAAATAAAGGGAATTACGAGGGTATGAGACGGGAATTGGGTAAGATTGATTGGGTGGTGTTTCTGGGGGGATTGACAGTGGATAGACAATGGCAAGCATTCAAAGATAGAATGGAAGAATTCCAGAACATGTTTATACCGGTTTGGCATAAAAATAAACCTAAAAAGGTGGCTCAACCGTGGATAACGAGGGAAATTAGGGACAGCATAAAATCAAAAAAAAGGGCATATCAACTGGCAAAAAAAAGCACCAGACCGGAAGATTGGGGGCAGTACAGGATACAGCAAAAGAGGACAAAGGGATTAATCAGGAAGGGGAAAATAGAATACGAAAGTAAACTTGCAGCAAACATAAAGACAGACTGCAAAAGCTTTTATCGGTATATCAGGAGGAAAAGACTGGTAAAATCCCAAGTCGGTCCCTTGCAGTCCGATTCGGGAGAATATATAATGGAGAATAAGGAAATGGCAGACCAATTAAACTCATACTTTGGTTCTGTATTCACAAAGGAGGACACAAATAACCTCCCAGGAATATCGGCAAACATAGGGACTAATGAGAGGGAGGAGCTGACAGAAATTAGTATCTCTAGGGATATGGTGTTGGGTAAGTTGAGGGGACTGAAGGCCGACAAATCCCCGGGGCCTGATAAACTACATCCTAGGGTACTTAAGGAGGTGGCCCTGGAGATAGCAGATGCTCTAAGGATCATCTTCCGGAACTCCATTGACTCGGGAACAGTACCCGTGGATTGGAGGGTAGCTAATGTTACCCCAATATTTAAAAAGGGGGGTAGAGAGAAAGCAGGGAATTATAGACCAGTAAGCCTTACATCGGTTGTGGGCAAAATGCTAGAGTCCATTATTAAGGATAAAATAGCGGAGCACTTGACAAATGGGGAAAGGATCGGACAGAGTCAACATGGATTTACAAAGGGTAAATCGTGTTTGACTAATCTGCTGGAATTTTTTGAGGAAGTAACTGGTAAAATAGATGGGGGAGAGCCAGTGGATGTGGTGTACCTTGACTTCCAGAAAGCCTTCGATAAGGTTCCACACAAAAGATTATCATGCAAAATTAAGGCTCATGGGATTGGGGGCAAAGTATTAACGTGGATAGAGAACTGGCTGGCGGATAGAAAACAGAGAGTTGGAATAAACGGCTCGTTTTCGGAGTGGCAGGCAGTGACCAGCGGGGTGCCGCAAGGATCTGTCCTGGGACCCCAGCTGTTCACAATATATATAAATGATCTGGATCAGGGAATTGGATGCAATATTTCCAAATTCGCTGACGACACTAAACTAGGAGGAGGGGTGGGCTCTGATGAGGATGTCAGGAGGCTACAGTGCGATTTGGACAGGTTGGGGGAATGGGCGGATACGTGGCAGATGCACTATAATGTGGATAAATGCGAGGTTATCCACTTTGGGGGTAAAAACAGGAGGGTAGATTATTATCTAAATGGCAATAGATTGGGAGATGGGGAAGTGCAGAGGGACCTGGGTGTTCTTGTGCACCAGTCACTGAAGGAGAGCATGCAGGTGCAACAGGCGATTAAGAAGGCAAATGGTATGTTGGCCTTCATATCAAGGGGGTTCGAGTATAGGAATAGGGATACCTTATTACAGCTGTACAAGGTGCTGGTGAGACCGCATCTGGAGTATTGTGTACAGTTTTGGTCGCCCCATCTGCGGAAGGATGTTCTTGCCATGGAAAGAGTGCAGCGGCGATTCACCAGGCTGATACCTGGAATGGCGGGAATGACCTACGAGGAGAGATTGAATAGTTTGGGCTTGTACTCACTGGAGTTTAGAAGATTGAGAGGGGATCTCATCGAAACATATAAAATTATGGCAGGCCTGGACAGGCTGAATTCAGAGAGAATGTTTCCAATGGCAGGGGAGCACAGAACCAGGGGCCACAGTCTAAAAATAGCGGGCAAATCATTTAAAACAGAGATGAGGAAGAATTTCTTCACTCAAAGAGTGGTGAGCCTGTGGAATTCCCTGCCACAGAGGGCTGTGAAGGCTAATTCAATAAATATTTTCAAGAGAGAATTGGATATATTTCTGAAGGCTAAGGGGATTAAGGGTTACGGAGAAAAGGCGGGGACGGGGTACCGAACTGGTAAGATCAGCTAAGATCTCAGATGAAGATCAGCCATGATCTCATTGAATGGCGGAGCAGGCTCGAAGGGCCGAATGGCCTACTCCTGTTCCTATCTCTATGTTTCTATGTTTCTATGAACCTTCTTTGTACTGACTCGAGAGCAAGTATGTCCTTTCTTAAGTATGGACACCAAAACTGTACGCAGTATTCCAGGTGCGGCCTCACCAATACCTTGTACAACTGAAGCAATACCTCCCTATTTTTATATTCTATCCCCCTAGCAATGAAAGCCAACATTCCATTGGCCTTCTTAATCACTTGCTGCACCTGCATACTAACCTTTTGAGTTTCGTGCACCAGGACCCCCAGATCCCTTTGTACTTCAGTACTTTCCAGTTTCTTGCCATTAAGATAATAACTTGCTCTACGATTTTTCCTGCCAAAGTGCATAACCTCACACTTTCCAGTATTGTATTCCATCTGCCAAATCTCTGCCCACTTACTTAGCCTGTCGATGTCCCCTTGCAGGTTTTTTATGTCCTCCTCACTCACTACTTTCCCTCCCATCTTAGTATCATCTGCAAACTTTGATATGTTACACTCGGTCCCCTCCTCCAAATCGTTAATATAGATTGTAAAGAGTTGGGGATCCAGCACTGACCCCTGCGGAACACCACTAGTTACTGGTTGCCAGTCTGAGAATGAACCATTTATCCCAACTCTCTGCCTTCTGTTAGATAGCCAATCCTCTATCCATGCCAGAATATTACCCCCAATCCCGTAATTTTTTTCTTAAGCAATAATCTTTTGTGTGGCACCTTGTCAAATGCCTTTTGGAAGTCTAAATACACTACGTCCACTGGTTGCCCTTTATCCACCCTATACGTTACTTCCTCAAAGAACTCCAGCAAATTTGTCAAACATGACTTCCCCTTCATAAAACCATGCTGACTTTGTCCTATTAAATTATGATTATCCAAATGTCCTGTTACTGTCTCCTTAATAATGGACTCCAAAATTTTACCTACCACAGATGTTAGGCTAACCGATCTATAGTTTCCAGCCTTCTGTCTACTGCCCTTTTTAAATAAGGGTGTTACATTAGCAATTTTCCAGTCTGCCGGGACCTTTGCTGAGTCCAGGGAGTTTTGGAAAATTATTACCAATGCATCCACAATCCCTACCGCCACTTCCCTCAAGACCCTAGGATGTAAGCCATCAGGTCCAGGTGATTTATCCGCCTTGAGTCCCATTATTTTACCGAGTACCACTTCCTTAGTGATTTTGATCGTGTTTAGCTCCTCCCCCCCTATAGCCCCCTGTTTGTCCAGTGTTGGGATATTCTTAGTGTCCTCTACTGTAAAGACTGATATAAAATATTCATTCAGTGTTTTTGCCATCTCCATATTTCCCACCATTAATTTCCCGGTCTCATCCTCTAAGGGACCAACATTTACTTTAGCCACCCGTTTTCTTTTTATATAACTATAAAAACTCTTACTATCTGTTTTTATATTTTTTGCTAGTTTACTTTCATAGTCTATCTTTCCTTTCTTAATCAATCTTTTTGTTATTTTTTGCTGTCTTTTAAAGTTTTCCCAATCCTCTATCCTCCCACTAGATTTGGCTACCTTATATGCCCTTGTTTTTAGTCGAATACTATCCTTAATTTCTTTACTTAGCCACGGATGGCTGTCTTTTCTTCTACACCCTTTACTTCTCAGTGGAATATATTTTTTTTGGAAGTTGTAAAATAACTCCTTGAATAGTGCTTTTGGATTTTTTACACCCAGCTGAACAGACAGTTCCTCAGTTTAAGATATCATCTAAAGGATGGCACCTATGACAGTGCAGCATTCCCCCAGTATTGAACTGAAGTGTCAGCCTAGATTACATACTCAAGTCTCTGGAATGGAGTTTGAACCCACAACCCTCTGACTCAGAGGTGAGAGTGCTACTATTGAACCAAGGCTGACACTTATTTACACTGATGCTTTCCTGCAAGGACCGGGTTACTGCTGAAAATCTACAGGTCATGTTTAAAACACTGTGCTCCCTTCTTTGTGCCATGCAGCTCACTTTGACTATGACAGCTGGCAGTCCATGCCAATGTTGACAATTGTGGAATATTATGGGGTTGATTTTCATTGACCCGTGGAGTCGGGATTGGAGGCGTGCGGGGGGTTAAAGTCCCGAATTCGGGGGTCCCGACACCATCCCGCCCCCAACCCGCCTCCATGTAAGTTTCAAAGGAGGCGGGTACCCGCCCCACACTGGGACCCGCCTACCCGAGGCTGGAAGGGATTAGTGCCAATTAACTGCCTGTTAACAGGTAGTTAACAGGCAGTTTTTAGCCTAATCCCTATTTTAAAGCTTGAAGTGTGGGATTCCGGACGGTTCCAAACCACACCAAGTTAGAGGAGTCGGGCCGTCGGGTTGAAGGACTTGGAGGGGTCGAGATGTCGGTGTTCAGGTGAGTGATGTGTGCATGAGTGCAAAGGTAAGTGTGTTTGGTGTGTCTAAAGTGTGTAAAGAAGTTTAAATTACCTGTACTTACCTTCACAGCCTTCCTTCCTCTAGATTTCGAGAGCCATCATCTAACTGGCACAGAAAGCAGAATGGCTGCGATTTGTCAAAAGTGACAGCCTGCAGCTTTCTGTGCCCGTGAGATTTCTAACTGAGTCTGTGTAGAAGGACTCAGTTTAGAAGTAAGACTGTCAGTGTTTGACAGCTTCAAACAGCTGTGAAACACTGATATTTCATCTGTCAAAACGTCTTGACAGATGAAATTTCAGTCTGTGACGTCCCCTGTTGCCGGGTGGCCCTTAATTGGCCTGCTGAGCCCGCTGGGCGGGCTCAACAAGGCCAATCAAGTTAAAATCGCGTGGATTGGCTGCATCTCGATGGAGGCGGGACTACAACCCCGAAAGTTGTAGTCCCGACTCCTGAATAAAAATCACCCCCTATGTGTTTCATCCATTGCTCCAGTTGTAACTCACTGGCTCACCAATATACAATGCACCTAGCAAACCTTTTCACAATGTCCTTTCCTTTTCATTGCTGCACTTGGGTGGCAGTCATGAAGTGTTGAGGCAGAGAAATCACTGCTCGAGTCTGTGCTGGTCCCTTACGCCTGAGGTCTATGCTGGTCCCTTATGCTGGGGTCTGTGCTTTTCCCTTTCGCTGGGATCTGTGCTGGTCCCTTACACTGGGGTCTGTGCTTTTCCCTTTCGCTGGGGTCTGTGCTGGTCCCTTACGCTGGGGTCTGTGCTGGTCCCTTACACTGGGGTCTGTGCTGGTCCCTTACGCTGGGGTCTGTGCTGGTCCCTTACACTGGGGTCTGTGCTTTTCCCTTTCGCTGGGGTCTGTGCTGGGGTCTGTGCTGGTCCCTTACACTGGGGTCTGTGCTGGTCCCTTACACTGGGGTCTGTGCTGGTCCCTTACACTGGGGTCTGTGCTTTTCCCTTTCGCTGGGGTCTGTGCTTTTCCCTTACGCTGGGGTAAACATAGAAAACATAGAAGATAAGAGCAGGAGTAGGCCATTCGGCCCCTCGAGCCTGCTCTGCCATTCAATGCGATCATGGCTGATCATCCAAATACAGTACCCTGTCCCTGCTTTCTCCCCATATCCCTTGATCCCTTTAGCCTTAAGAAATATAGCCAACTCCTTCTTGAATATGTTTAATGAATTGGCCTCTACTGCCTTCTGTGGTAGAGAATTCCACAGGTTCACCACTCTCTGGGTGAAGAAATTCCTCCTCATTACTGTCCTAAATGGCTTACCCCTTATCCTTAGACTGTGATCCCTGGTTCTGGACTCCCCGACCATCGGGAACATCCTTCCTGCATCTAGTCTGTCCAGTCCTGTCAGAATTTTATAAGTTTCAATGAGATCCCCTCTCATTCTTCTAAACTCCAGCGAGTATAAGCCCAATCGACCCAATCTCTCTTCATACGTCATTCCTGTCATCCCAGGTATCAGCCTGGTGAATCTTCGCTGAACTCCCTCCATGGCAAGAACATCCTTCCTCAGATAAGGCGACCAAAACTGCACACAATACTCAAGGTGTGGTCTCACCAAGACCCTGTACAACTGCAGTAAGACATCCTTGTTCCTGTACTCAAACCCTCTCGCTACGAAGGCCAACATACCATTTGCCTTCTTAACCGCCTGCTGCACCTACATGCTTACCTTCAGCGACTGGTGCACAAGGACACCCAGGTCTCTTTGCACTTCCCCTTCTCCCAATCTATTGCCATTCAGATAATAATCTGCCTTCCTGTTTTTGACACCAAAGTGGGTTACCTCGCATTTATCCACGTTATATTGCATCTGCCATGCTTCTGCCCAATCACCCAACCTGTCCAAATCATACTGGAGTTTCTCTGCATCCTCCTCACAGCACACACGCACACCCAGCTTTGTGTCGTCTGCAAACTTGGAGATGTTACATCTAGTTCCCTCGTCTAGATCATTAATATATATTGTGAATAGCTGGGGTCCAAGGACCGATCCCTGCGGAACTCCACTAGTCACTGCCTGCCACTCGGAAAAAGACCCGTTTATTCCAACTCTTTGCTTTCTGTCTGCCAACCAGTTCTCTATCCAAGTCAATACCTTGCCCCCAATCCCATGTGCCTTAACTTTACATGCTAATCTCTTATGCGGGACCTTATCGAAAGCCTCCTGAAAGTCCAAATACACCACATCCACTGGTTTTCCCTTATCTATTTTACCAGTTACATTCTCAAAAAATTCCAGTAGATTAGTCAAGCACGATTTACCTTTTGTAAATCCATGTTGACTTTTCCGATCCTGTCACTGTTTTCCAAGTGCTCTGGTATTAACATCTTTTATAATGGACTCTAGCATTTTCCCCACTACCGATGTCAGGCTTACTGGTCTATAATTCCCCGCTTTCTCTCTACCACCTTTTTTGAATAGTGGGGTAACATTAGCTACCCTCCAATCCATACTGTTCCAGATTCCATCAAATGTTGGAAGATGATCAGCAATGCATCTACTATTTCTAGGGCCACTTCCTTAAGTACCCTAGGATGTAGATTATCAGGCCCTGGGGATTTATCGGCCTTCAATCCCGTCAATTTCCCTAACACCATTTCCCTACAAATACTGATTTCTTTCAGTTCCTCCCTTTCATCAGACCCTATGTCTGTGCTTTTGTCTTTCGCTGGGGTCTGTGCTGGTCCCTTACGCTGGAGTCTCTGCTGGTCCCTTGCGCTGGAACCCCTGCTGGTCCCTTGCGCTGGAACCCCTGCTGGTCCCTTGCGCTGGAACCCCTGCTGGTCCCTTGCGCTGGAACCCCTGCTGGTCCCTTGCGCTGGCACCCCTGCTGGGCCCTTGCGCTGGAACCCCTGCTGGGCCCTAGCGCTGGCACCCCTGCTGGGCCCTTGCGCTGGAACCCCTGCTGGGCCCTTGCGCTGGAACCCCTGCTGGGCCCTTGCGCTGGAACCCCTGCTGGGCCCTTGCGCTGGAACCCCTGCTGGGCCCTTGCGCTGGAACCCCTGCTGGGCCCTTGCGCTGGAACCCCTGCTGGGCCCTTGCGCTGGAACCCCTGCTGGGCCCTTGCGCTGGAACCCCTGCTGGGCCCTTGCGCTGGAACCCCTGCTGGGCCCTTGCGCTGGAACCCCTGCTGGGCCCTTGCGCTGGAACCCCTGCTGGGCCCTTGCGCTGGAACCCCTGCTGGGCCCTTGCGCTGGGGCCGGTGCTGGCCCCTTGCGCTGGGGCCGGTGCTGGCCCCTTGCGCTGGGGCCGGTGCTGGCCCCTTGCGCTGGGGCCGGTGCTGGCCCCTTGCGCTGGGGCCGGTGCTGGCCCCTTGCGCTGGGGCCTGTGCTGGCCCCTTGCGCTGGGGCCTGTGCTGGTCCCTTGCGCTGGGGCCTGTGCTGGTCCCTTGTGCTGTGGCCTGTGCTGGTCCCTTTCACTAGTGTCTGTGCTGGTTTCTTTAGCTGGGGGTTTGTACTGATCACTTTGATGGGTCTATGCTGGTCCCTTTTGATGGGATCTGTACTGGCTCTTTTGTCTGGTTTGTTGCTGGTGCCAGTGTTGTACTTTGATTTATGTCCTTTCTTAATACAGATCTCACTTCCGTCTGTGCTGGTGCTCATGCTATACTGTAATTCTCTTCTATCTCCCTCATTCAGGTCTCAATGCCACACCAGTGGTTGGAAGGTAACCTGCCTGTCAGCGCGAAATGTACTGTCTGTGATAAAACATGTGGCAGCGTTCTGCGCCTGCAGGATTGGCGCTGCCTGTGGTGTAAGGCGATGGTGAGTAGAAGCTGATGAGAGCATTTTTACTGTGTTGTGAATTGGGGCAAGGTCCTCGCATCATTGCGATAAATAGTGATTTTCTGTTGATCTGTCACTTTTGCAGCAATGTGAGTACAAAGCAGGCTTTAAATATCTTACACCTGACAAATAGAAGGAATTTAAATCAAATTTTCATTTTAAATCAGTGAACATTTCAGTTGCCGTCTTTCCGATTTGATAGAAATCAGTTCACAACCTTTTTATATCAGAACCCTTTTGTGCAAAATCAAATGCTTTTGTGTCCCCATAAACTTAGCTGATTGTTAAAATGCCCTCTGTGATTCCTGGCTTCCCCACCCAGTACCTCTCTCCTTCCCCTGTCTCCCCCTCCCCTACTCCCTGTCACCACACCCTCCTTATCGTCCCTTCCTGTCTCTCCTTGTTTACTGCTTCCATCTTAGCAACCCTGTGCCTCACCCCTTCCCACCCCTGTCTCTCTGCTCTTCCCTGGCTCTGCCATTAGCTGTCTCCTCCTCTCCCCATCTCTCCCAGCCCTCACACCAGTTCCCCCTTCCCACTACCCCATCCCCTCCTCTTCCCCACTCCCTATCTCTCTGCTCTCTGTCTACACTTGCTCCCCATTTCCCCTAATCGCACTCGATGTCTCCACCCACTTCCACTCACTTCTTATCTCATCCCCATCGCTTCCTTTCTCCCCCCTGCTTACCACCCCCTATCTCTACCTCTCTCCCCACCCCCCAGCTCTCTGTCTCACCACAGTTGTTCCTGTCAGTCCCAGCTATCTGGGTCTTCCCAATGGAGTTGATTTGATCTGGAATGGGCTGCAGACTCAGTGCCATTAGTATTCTTTATCTGAGCACAGATTTTACTGGACCAAGCACCAGAGCCCTACACAGGGTCCACTCCTGGAGTGAAGGAACAGTGCCAGGTAGAAGCAGGAAGCAGGCCATAGCTATGATAGACTGAAAATGTTTGTACCCTACACAGGAACAAATTGACTTGATTTCTATTCATTGGACATCATATGTGGAAATACAGGAATGGTGTACACAGGTTAAGGGATTTTGCCATTTGCCACAATTTAACCAAGTAGTTATATTTGAAGCTATAGCAGCATTTAGCTGGTTGTAGCCTAACTCATGTTTTGGTAGTCCAGGCATACCAAGTAACTGAGTTAGAAGATCATCCTGGTCCAGTTGGAATTTCACCGATGGGAATTGTATGCACCCATTGGGAATGTCCCATCACAAGTTAGCTTAGTGAAGCCAGCTATACAAGAGACTACCAGTCTGCAGGAACCTTGAACAGATCTTAGTATCTTTTCCCTCACTCCCAAGTTACTCTGTTCCCTGCTCTTCCCCTGTTCAGTTTCGGTCCTCCTGGGTCGACCATTGTGTGCTAATTTCTGTGCAATATTCATTGCCTCCAGGTACACACAGCCTGTAAAGACATGCTTCCCATCAAATGTCCTCTGGGGCAGTGTAAAGTTTCCGTTATTCCTCCGACTGCACTCAACAGCATAGACTCTGACGGTGAGTTCAACACCTTTGCTCCATTTATTGCTCAAAGAGAAGGTTGCCTGCATGTACTGTGCTATCAAACTGAGGGGGCCAAGCCGATTGGAGTCAACCCAAGGCTGGAAATGGGTGAGACATTTGGCCCAAGGCTTTCCCTAAAGCTATGAATGGGTGAGATGTTTAGCCCGAGCCTGGGAATGGATGGGATGTATGGCCTGAGGATGGGAGTAGATGACATGTATGGCCTAAGGGAGGGTATCAGAGAGAACTTGTAAGTGAGTGTGAAAGAGTCTGTGAGTTAGTGTGAGAGAGTTTGTAAGTGAATGTTAGCTTCTGAGTGAGAGTAAATGGCTGAGTGGGTGTGAGGTAATTTATGATTGTGAGAGCGTCTGTGAGAATTTGTGAGTGTGAGGAAGTTTGTGAGTGAGTATGAGTAGTTGTGAGAGAGTGTGCGTGATTGTAAGAGGGCCTGCAAGAATTTTGAGTGTGAGTAGTTGTTAAAGGCGAGAGAGGGTCTGAGAGAGTTTGCGAGTGTGTGAGGGGGTGACTGGCAGCCCATGGGGCCACAGCTTTGTTGAATTGTGCTGCAGCCCAGCTACCTGAGTGGAGGCACAGGCCTCTGCTAGAGTGCCAAGTGCATACTCACCGCTGGTGCTGCCCTCTATTAGTGGCACAATCGAAACCAACACGTCCAATAGAACTAACAGTGGCCCAAACTTACCAGTCAAATAGTGTAAGTCATTCTGGGGCGGGGGGGGGTCATGCAAATACTAAACTCATTTTTTTTTTGTGGGCAACTGCATTACAAATTCAGTAACATTTTTAATCACATTCCTGCTGTTCCTTAGGGTTTTGGAAAGCAACGTGCCCACCATCCTGCACCAGTCCGCTTCTTGTCTTTGTGAACTCTAAGAGCGGAGATAACCAGGGGGTGAAGTTCTTGAGGAGATTCAAGCAGTTACTGAACCCGGCTCAGGTGTTTGACTTGATGAACGGAGGCCCGCATCTTGGGTAGGAGGTGCTTCAAGTTTCCTTAGTGCACACATCTTTATAGTTCAGATTAATCAGGCTATTGGGGCTTAGTGTTAGACAGGTTTCCTTAAAACAAAAGCAGAACTGCTCTCATATGGGGTGGGGATGTAAGGGGGGACAGCAATAGCCTCAGTCCATTCAGAGTTCCTGCTCCTGATCACTATCCAGTGATCCCTGCTGGAAAGTGTTCATGGATGGATGGCGGATGACGACAGGATCGGGGCTAGCTGTGGTGCACCCTCCAAGCTTGGAATACCTTGCTGATCTTCACTGTCCAGGCTCATACATGAAGCATGGCCATGGTGAAGAAACAGAGGACGGCTAGGTGCTTGTGGAAACTATATCCATCAAGAGTTTAAATTGTGGGAGTTACAGAGTTCTAATTGTGCGATTATAACAGTTCTAATTGTGGGATTTATCATTGAGTTCTAATTGTGAGAATTAGGATGTATAATTGCAGAAATTGTATTTGTGGGTATTATAATAGTTATAATTTGTGGTATAAAAGAATTATAATTGTAGGAGATATTATTGATCTAAAAATAGACTTGGATAGGTAAAATGTTTGTGTTGTTAAAGGAGAGCTTTTCTTGCAATGGGGTCAGGACTAATTCCTCAGTTGATATGTTGCTACTCCATCAAGGAAGGAGGTAGTATTTGACATGTTTCTGGGTAATGATGCAGGGCAAGTAGATGACCTAAAAGTAGGGAAACACTTGGAAGCAATGACCACAATATAATTTGATTCAAGTTGATGGTAGGCATACCTGACTAGAACAAATTAAGTAATAGTGAGATATAAAGGACTTGTTACATTTTTTAAATATTCGTTCCTGGGATGTGGGCATCGCTGGCAAGGCCAGCATTTGTTGCCCTTGAGAAGATGGTGGTGCGCCACCGTCTTGAACTGCTGTAGTCCATGTGGTGAAGGTACTCCCATAGTGCTGTTAGGGAGGGAGTACCGGGATTTTGACCCAGCAACGATGAAAGAACGGCAATATATTTCCAAGTCAGGATGGTGTGTAACTTGGAGGGGAACTTGCAGGTGACGGTGTTCCCATGCGCCTGCTGCCCTTGTCCTTCTAGGTGGTAGAGGTTGCGGGTTTGGGAGCTGCTGCCAAAGAAGTCTTGGCGAGTTGCTGCAGTGCATCTTGTAGATGGTACACACTGCAGCCACAGTGTGCCAGTGGTGGAAGGAGTGAATGAATCAAGCGGGCTGCTTTGTCCTGGATGGTGTCGAGCTTGAGTGTTGTTGGAGCTGCACTCATCCAGACAAGTGGAGAGTATTCCGTTACACTCCTGACTTGTGCCTTGTAGATGGTGGAAAGGCTATGGGGAATCGAGGTGAGACACTTGCCGCAGAATACCCAGCCTCTGACCTGCTCTTGTAGCCACAGTATTTATGCAGCTGGTCCAGTTAAGTTTCTGGTCAATGGTAACCCCCCAGGATGTTGATGGTGGGGGATTCGGTGATGGTAATGCCATTGAATGTCATGGGTCGGTGGTTAGACTCTCGCTTGTTGGAGATAGTCATTGCCTGGCACTTGTGTGGCGCGAATGTTACCTGCCGCTTATCAGCTCAAGTCTGAATGTCATCCAGGTGTTGCTACATTCGGGCATGGACTGCCTCATTATCTGAGGAGTTGCGAATGAAACTGAACACTGTGCAATCATTAGCGAACATCCCCACTTCTGACCTTATAATGGAGGAAAGGTCATTGATGAAGCACCTAAAGATGGTTGGGCCTATGACACTGCCTTGAGGAACTCCTGCAGCGATGTCCTGGGGCTGAGATGATTGACCCCCAACAACCACAACCATCTTCTTTTGTGCTAGGTGTGACTCCAGCCAGTAGAGAGTTTTCCCCCTGATTCCCATTGACTTAAATTTTACTAGGGCTCCTTGATGCCACACTCGGTTAAATGCTGCCTTGATGTCAAGGGCAGTCACACTCACCTCACCTCTGGAATTCAGCTCTTTTGTCCATGTTTGGACCAAGGCTGTAATGAGGTCGGCAGCCGAGTGGTCCTGGTGGAACCCAAACTGAGCATCAGTGAGCAGGTTATTGGTGAGTAAGTGCCGCTTCATATGACTGTCAAAGACACCTTGCATCATTTTGCTGATGATTGAGAGTAGACTGATGGGGTGGGAATTGGCTGGATTGGATTTGTCCTGCTTTTTGTGGACAGGACATACCTGGGCAGTTTTCCACATTGCCGGGTAGATGCCAGTGTTGTCTCTACTGGAACAGCTTGGCTAGAGGCGTGGCTAGTTCTGGAGTACAAGTCTTCAGGATGACAGCCGGGATGTTGTCAGGGCCCATAGCCTTTGCTGTATCCAGTGCGTTCAGCTGTTTCTTGATATCACGTGGAGTGAATTGAATTAGCTGAAGACTAGCTTCTGTGATGGTGGGGACGTCAGGAGGAGGCCGATGTGGATCATCCACTCGGCACTTCTGGCTGAAGATGGTTACAGGTACTTCTGGCTGAAGATGGTTGCAAACACTTCAGCCTTGTCTTTTGCACTCGCGTGTTGGGCTCCGCCATCACTGAGGATGGGGATATTCATGGAGCCTCCTTCTCCCATTAGTTGTTTATTTGTCCACCACCATTCATGACTAGATGTGGCAGGACGGCAGAACTTTGATCTGATCCGTTGATTGTGGGATCACTTAGCTCTGTTTATGGGGTTATGAGGATTGGGTGGGACATGTGTCGGTGCAGGCTCGATGGGCCGAAATGGCCTCTATCTGCACTGTGGGGTTTCTGTGATTCTGCGATAGCATGCGGCTTCCACTGTTTAGCATGCATGTAGTCCTGTGTTGCAGCTTCCCCAGATTGGCACCTCATGTTTAGGTACGCCTGGTGCTGCTCCTGACATGCTCTTCTGCACTCCTCATTGAACTAGGGTTGGTCCCCTAGCTTGATGGTAATGGTAGAGTGAGGGATATGCCGGGCCATGAGGTTACAGATTGTAGTGGAGTACAATTCTGCTGCTGCTGATGGCCCACAGCACCTCATGGATGCCCATTTTTGAGCTGCTAGATCTGTTCTGAATCTATCTCATTTAGCACAGTGGTAGTGCCACACAGCAAGATGGAGGGTGTCCTCAGTGTGAAGACGGGTCTTCGTCTCCACAAGTTACTGTTACCAATGCTATCATGGACAGATGCATCTGCGACATGTAGATTGGTGAGGACGAGATCAAGTAGGTTTTTCCCTCGTGTTGGTTCTCTCAACACCTGCCGCAGGCCCAGTCTGGCAGCTATGTCCTTCAGGACTCGGCCAGCTCAGTCAGTAGTGGTGCTACCGAGCCACTCTTGGTGATGGACATTGAAGTCCCCCACCCAGAGTACATTCTGTGCCTTTGCTACTCTCAGTGCTTCTTCCAAGTGGTGTTCAACATGGAGGAGAACTGATTCATCAGCTGAGGGAGGGCAGTAGGTGGTAATCAGCAGGAGGTTTCCTTGCCCATGCTTGACCTGAAGCCATGAGACTTCATGGGGTCCGGAGTCAATGTTGAGGATGCCCGGGGCCTCTCCCTCCCGACTGTATACCACTGTACCGCCACCTCTGGTAGGTCTGTCCTGGCGATGGGACAGGACATATCCAGGGATGGTGATGGAGGAGTCTGGGACATTGGCTGAAAGGTATGATTCTGTAAATATGACTATGTCAGGCTGTTGTTTGATTAGTCTGTGTGACAGCTCTCCCAATTTTGACAGAAGTCCCCAGATGTTGTGAGGAGGACTTTGCAGGGTCGACTGGGCTGGGTGTGACGTTGTCATGTCTGAAGTCGTCATGTCTGAAGTCGGTGCCGAGGTCGAAATTGGAAAAAAATAGCAGATAGAGCCATAAATCAGCAAGGGGAATTATTTAAAACAGAAGATGAAAAGAGGGCTATTAAAGGTAAGGAGAGTGAGCAGGAGATTGGGATTATACTAAGTGGTGCCTGTGGAAGACTTGATGAGCCAAATGGCTTGTTTCTATGTTGTATCATTCTATGATTCTATCATTCTGAGAGTTCACTCATTTTCTTTTTTGGTGGAGGAGGGTTGAAGAAACAGAAGTAGAAGAGTGGAAACAGAATTGTTTAAGAAAGAAGTGAAGGCATAGTTGGAATGAAAGTCGGCAAAAGTGAAGGCAGTGTAGGAGTGATATTTAGTTTGATCGAGGGGTGCAGACAGACATGTTTGTCATTTCTTGTGTTTGTTTTCAGACAGTACAGACCTGACAACTGTCATTTTACATGCTGTCTTTTTGTTTACAGCTTACGGTTATTCCAGAAGTTTGATACATTTCGAATCCTCGTGTGTGGCGGAGACGGCAGCGTTGGATGGGTGCTGTCTGAAATCGATAGCCTCAATCTCCACAAACAGGTATTGTGTGGAATCTCCTCTACTAAAAGTCTGTTAAAAATCTTCTTGCTGTTATTGATTGGAGCTAGATGCACAATAACAATCTGCATTGGCTGCTGTTCATGATCTCTAGCTACGTAAATCCAGAGCAAGAAAAAACAATCAGCCCATCAACTCCAAAGAGAGTCCATGTCTGATTCTATCATTGGGCCCATCATCTCTCCTTCCAAAGTCTGATTATTCTATTATTAGGTCAATCAGTCCAGCTCCATTTTGATTCCATGTCTGATTATGCTATCATAGGGCCCATCACCTCACTCCTTGCATTGTTATAGGAGGCTATATTTGAGGGTGGTGAGGTACAGGAGGTTGAGTTTGAGGGTGGTGTGTTCCAGGTCGGTCAGTTTTTTTTTAACCGCAACAACAACTTGTATTTATATAGCGCCTTTAGTGTAGTAAAACATCCCAAGGCGCTTCACACGGGTATTATAAGACAAAAAATTTGACACCGAGCCACATAAGGAGAAATTAGGGCAGATGACCAAAAGCTTGGTCAAAGAGGTAGGTTTTAAGGAGCGTTTTAAAGGAGGAGAGATAGGCGGAGAGGTTTAGGCAGGGAATTCCAGAGCTTAAGGCCTCGGCAACAGAAGGCACGGCCACCAATGGTTGAGTGATTATAATCAGGGATGCAGTAGAGGAGCACAGATATCTCGGGGAGGGGGGGGGGAGTGGGGGGAGGCTGGAGGAGATTCAAGAGATAGGGAGGGACGAGACCATGGAGGGATTTGAAAACAATGAGAATTTTGAAATCGCGTTGCTTAACCAGGAGCCAGTGTAGGTCAACGAGCACAGGGGTGATGGGTGAACGGGACTTGGTGCGAGTTAGGACACGGGCAGCCAAGTTTTGGATGACCTCAGGTTTACGTAGGGTGGAGTGTGAGAGGCCAACCAGGAGTGTGTTGGAATAATCAAGTCTAGAGGTAACAAAGGCATTAATAACTTCCAAATTTTTCAGTGCCAGATGGGAGTGCTGCCTTTGGGTACAGGGAATGACCTGGCACGAGTGCTGGGGTGGGGATCGGCCTGCGATGACGACACACAGCTCCCTCAAATCCTGGAGAAACTGGAACGAGCAAGTACAAAAATGCTGGATAGGTGAGAAAATTGTTTGAGAATTCAATGGGTTTCCTTTGTTTTATTACATCAGTGGGACATGGAGCCTGTATCCCTGTTGATTTCACTTGAATGCACAATCGTGCAACACTTCAGTACTTGGATACACAATGACTTCACCACCTTTGATCTTGGGAGGGGAGAAGCAGTTCAGGGTTCCTGCTGATCACAATTCAGTGACCCCTGCTGGAAAGTGCACGTATGTGGATATTGCATGAGGACAGGATTGGGCACGGCGGTGACGTCCTCTCGCAGTCGAGTAGTCTCCTGACACCCTATAGGCTCAGACACTTGCTGATGCTTGTGGAACTGTTACCCCAGGATGGGTCAATGCTGACAAGGAGGTGAGGAGATAAGAAATTCTGCACCAAGCTATAGACGTGTGTGATAGAAGCAAAAATGGTCAGTGATTGAGAAAGAATGAAATAATGTTTACTGCACAAATAAAGCATCACAGCACAGTGTGGATGTGGCTGAGACAACAGCAAGCATTGCAGACTCCTGGGACACGCCATCCGGCACCTTGAGTTCACAATCTCGGAAAAGCCGGCCCAGGGAATGGGGGAGGGCACGATGGTGCAGCAATCAGGAAACAACAGAGGGCCAGGTAACAGGCATTTCTCCTGCATATGTGAGAGGCTATTTACTGAGTGCACACAGGTTAACTCCCATTAGTTCTTCCAAAGGTTTGGAAGATGGGTGCTTGCCTTCTTAACTATGAGCTTGGGAATGGTGCATGGTACTGGGAAAAGGATAATGGTGGGAGAGTAATGGTGCATATTATGGGGGAGGTTAATGGTGCATGGTATGGAAATGGTACTGGGTGAAGGGTAATAGTGCATGATATGGGGGGGAGGATAATGTTGCATATTGTGAGTGGAAGGGGAATAGTGCATGCTACAGGGAGAAGAGTAACGGTGCATGGTATAAGGGGCCAGGGTAATGATGCATAATTGAGGGGAGCATTATAACCTAGAATGAGGCACTGCAGCTGAGAAAATGGGAAACCCACAGGCAGTGTCTAATCGCAATGTTCATTTTTACAGATGGGGTATCATGGTTTACGAGACAAAAGTTCCACGACATTCCTCATCTTCAATAGGGACTGAGGATTTCAGTGACGATTTGGAGGTAAGGAGTTGCACAATATGTGAGTACAGAACACAATGCATTAAAAACAATTGTCAGGTAATGTTAGGGTCAAGCTCGCACCATGGATGTGAAGCTAAGTAATAATCTAGTCAGTCTTCAAACACTGTCCATCCAACAGTATTATGGAATGGTGGGGGGCAAATGCATTTCTTTATTCACAGATAAACTCTCAATTAGGGGCGGAGTTGGTTTGTGACACTGGCAGGTTTCCGCTTAGTTCTTTTCCCCGAGCCCCACCCTATCTTTGTATAGCTACAGGGCTCATCTTCCATATATATCACAGTTGGTAGGGTTTTAAAGAACATTTTTAGTGTGGTGATAAAAAGGAATGCAACAAATGCTGAAAATCTGAGAAGATTAAGGGAAGATTTGATAGATGTTCAAAATGATAAAAGGTACAGATCAGCCATGATCAGATTGAATGGTGGAATAGTTTTGAGGGGCTGAATGGCCTATTGCTATTCCAATGTTCCTTCCTTTGTTCCTGGACAAGGCAAACAATGGCTTTTTCATTTTGTGCAAAGTTAAATAGGCTGGATTGTGAGGGTGACTGATTTAACTCTCGTTTTGTGCCCAACTTTCCTCAGGTACAGCAGATTTCATTCTACGAGGATTCGGTCGCTGCACACCTGTCAAAAATCCTGACATCAGATCAGCATTCGGTGGTAATATCATCAGCAAAGTGAGTAACATGCAATAACAAGCACCTGGACTACTGCCAGGACATTACGTTTACAAGTCTAAGTGGTTTCAACAATTCCTTCCTAAACTCTTCTCAATATTTTATCTGGCTACAACTCCTCTTCCTCCGATCTCACTCTTAAAGTAGACAAGACTATAAAATGTGTGCCTTTTTTTACAATTAGAGCAGCAACACTGTTCTGTATACTGAAGCAACAACTGATGAAACCTGTGGAACCAAAAATTATATGAAATAAGTAGATGCAAAATGAATGATTTTAGTGCACAGCTATTTTGTCATCAAGAACAGCTAAGCTTTCTTGAACTTCGCAACCAAGGTCAGATGAAACGCAATAATAACAAAAAAATTGCTGTAGATACATAACTAAATATATAAAACTGGAAGTTGAGGAAGTGCTGTTGAATGCTGTAAATCCTAGCAGTTTTCAACAGTCAGGAGTGTGGCTTCTGAACCCCCAGTGCAACCCACCAGTCACTCTAATTCAACAGGGTCATATGGTCAGCAGTGACCAATCACAAATCGGGACACAAAAAGAAGCATAGATGGTAGTTGGGTTATGGTAGGTTTAGCGTGATGAAAACCAGCAGAGCCATCGAGGGGGTGCCAGCATGTGGCACAAGCGAAGCGCACCAAGGTGCTGATCTCTGCTTTGATCATCTACTTTCTCCTTGCAGAGTGCTTTGTGAAACTGTTAAAGATTTTGTTGCCCGGGTCGGGAAGGCTTATGAAAGGACGACAGAGAACTGCGAAGAATCTGAGACTATGGCAAGAAAGGTATGCAGGAAGAGCGGCACTGTCAGCCGCTTACTTTTTTCCCTTCCATTTTCTCTCCTGGTGGCACTGACTCTTGTTGGGATACAGCTCCACAGGCACCGACACGCCACCTGATATCTCACCCTAGTGGCCCATTCTTCACGCGTAAGACCAGACAGTGAATGTCGGTATGCTAGTCAACTGTGGACAGTTTATTCTTTTCCCTAGTCTCAGTGCTTTGCATTTGTCCATATTAAATGTCACTTGCCACTCTAGCTCACTTTCCCACCGATCAAGATCCCTTTATATTTGGTTGGCTTCTAACCTATTGTTTGAAACCTCCTCCCACCCCAGTTTGTTGTCATCTGTTAACGTTTCTATGCCTAGCTCCAAATCATTTATGTACACTGTAAAAAGCAATGGTTGTATCTCTGATCCCAGTGACACCCCACTGGTGATCCCCTGCCATGTTGACGCAGCTCCTTTCCAATCAGCTCTGGTTTAGCCAATTTTCAGTCCAACTCACCAGTTTGCCTCCTCTAACACGCCTCCCAACCTTGTGGACTAATCACTGTGGGGCACGATATCAAAAGCCTTGCTGAAATCTAAATATATCACATCCACAGAATTTCCATTACCAACAAGATCTGTCATTTCTCAAAGAACTTCAGTAAATTTGTTCAGCGAGATCTCCCATAAATTCATGCTGACTCCCTCTTACTGTACCATACCTATCTCAATGTTTCATTATCCCCTGTTTAAGGATGCCTTCTAATACTTTACCCACAACAGATGTTAGGCTCACTGACCTGTAGTAGATGCCCTTGGTCATTTAATATATTACCTTTGGGATCTTTTAGTGGTCCCACTGTTTCCTTTTCCCCCTCCTTGCTGCAAATATCTTTCTAGAAATACTTGACATGTCTTTAGTAGTCCTTGCTACCCTAACCTCATTTTCTATTTTAGTTCTTGTGACCAGACTCATAACCTCCATTCCCTTGTTTTTATATTGATTTCACGCTAACCCTAGCTTTATACTTTATGAACAATCTTGTCTTTATCCTTCCATTTTTGCTCACTTTGATCTTTTCCTTCTTTCCATAGTGGTATGCATTGTTCTGTGCTCTGTAGAATATTTCTAAACAAGAGCCACTTTTCTTCTGTACTTTTCCCCTCTAACAATCCAGTCCACCCTCATCCCCTCATAATCTGCCTTTCTAAAGTTGAATGTTTCTATTGTACTCATTATTTTGTCCATCATAAGCCTAAACTTAAACTGCACCATATTGTGGTCTCTGACTGTGATCTGCTCTACTACCTCTTGGTATTTAACATCAGGTCCACTAGCATCCCTACTCACATGGGTTCCTTGACCAATTATGCCATGTTCAGTCCATTAAGTCAAGGACCATGATTTCACTATAATTGTCCCCTTTAAAGACTTCTCAGTTTATCCCTGGTAAATTGATGTCACCCATAATAACTGCATTTGTTGCAGTATGTAATTATTGGATCTCACTAGAGACTTCGTGATCCAATTCCTCCTCCTGACATGGTGGCTCCCAGCAGATGCCCACTGTTAGTTTTCTTCCTGTCATGTCTCCCATCCCACAAGGTTTCCATCTTATCCGCACCCGGTCGAGATAGGTCCTGCTCCGTTACAATCAATTTATTTTACACATAAACCGCTACACTCCTGTCAGTTTGTCTTTTCAATCAAATTAATCTGTATCCCTGTACGTTTAGCCAACCTGTATCATTGTTGCATCTGATATCACAGCTTCACTCTCCTGCAAGAAATTCCAAATCTCCCATTTTATTCCAAACACTCCTGGCACTTAAATGTAGAACTTTGAGGCATTAATTTTTCCCACTCCCTATAATAATGTGTTCATTTATTTTTCAATTATTTCCTGTATGGTCATATCCGTATGCACCTCATGCTTACTACTGTTATCAGTGTCAGCACCGCAACCATCAGCTACCAGCACCTGCTCTATACCATAAGATCTTCTCTACATCCACCACTCTATTTTCACAGTAGGAGGCCATTCTGATATATTGTTCCCTTAACTGCAGTGTTCTGTCCTAAAAGAAAAACTGGACTCGCTGCTCAAAACGCTCAGTGATGAATCCCAGGCAACATCATCCCTACCAAACCCACCGCCCACAATTGCAGAAGAGCAGGAAGATGGCGAGACAACCAGTATCATGTGCGACCTTGCTGAGGACAGGCCGGCCTGTTCCCCTAGGCCGCAGATATTCCGCCCGAGGGAGCAACTCATGTTGCGAGCAAATAGCTTGAAAAAGGCGATTCGACAGATCATAGAGCATGCGGAGAAAGGTGAGAAATCAGCAGCAGCTCACTATGGCTACCGGAGTCATTGTGTAGATATGGCCAGGCATCAGGTACCCTTACCAGTTTGTACATGGATCCCAAGCCCTAGTTCTGTTGAATTAAAGACTAACAGCAGCCAAGCACTGTAACGTCCACATCTCTTCCTTTGATTGCTAAAACATTACAGGTTTAGTCTCTGGTCCTACCAGACTGAATTCTCCACAGAAATACAACAACGCAACATTATTTATTAATGTATCTATGTGTGTCAGAGCAGTAACACACACTGTGAGAAGGGAGTCTGGCCACATACTGGGACATTGTGAAGACCTCATAGTCAATTTTAGTTTTGTTATTGAATAGGTTACATTATGGTGTGTGTTCTCTCTGCCCTGTCTAGCTGTGGATGAACAGAACGCACAGACACAGGATCAGGACGCTTACACCTTTGGTCTTTGCTCTGAGGAAGAAGGGAGAGAATCCCAAAATGAAGACAAGATCTCACTGCACTCATACAGCACCAACATTAAAGGAAGGGTCTACCGGAAAGGTACTGAGCCTTGATGTTTGCTCTAAACCTCTGATAAGGTATAGTCTATGAATAGGCACAGTTGACAGTGATTACCGGTTACCCACATCCTCTTCCATTGAAGCATTTGGTGCGGGTCTGTGCCCACAAGTTGGCACAGCCTCCAGGTTTGCAGTGGAAGCATGGAGCTGTTCCAAGAGAAATGCAGAAAGGAAACAATGGGGAAACAAGGAGGAATGGAAGAGAGAAGGAACAAGAGAAAAAAAGAGGGGGATAGAGAGAGAGCGAGAGAGGATCATGAGAGGAATGAGAGAGCAGAGAAGTGAGAGAGAACCCCAGGACCATAATCGCTATGTCTTAAGAATGGGCTATTATTAGCACTAAGTGCAGCCTGTACACAGGAGAAACATTTAAAGAAGTGTGGGACAGGAGTGGCAGTGGGGCAGGACCAGCACTAATTGAGATGTGGGTTAGGATGGGTGTGGATCAAGGTTTGGGGGCAAGGCAACGCTGGGAGAGGTTTGGGGGAAAGTGACAGTGAACAAGGCCAGTGTCTTGGGACATGGTGGAGCACTGAGAAGAGCCTGAGGTTAAGGGTGCCATCGAACGAGGCCTTTGGGCAAAAGTGCAACGGACTGAGGACTGGTATCAGAAGTAGTGCTGACCGAGGACTGCGAGCAGGAGCCGCACTGATCAAGGTCTTGGGACAAGGTTGACACCGATCAATGTCTGGGGCCAGGAGTAGCACTGACTGAACTCCAGGGAGGGAAGAGACACTGACTGAGGTCTTGGGACAAGGGCAGTGCTGATCATTGCCTGGGGACAGGAGTGGCACTGACCAAGGTCTGAGGGTAGGAATGGCACTGACTGAGGTCTGGGAGCAGAAATGGCACTGACCTTGGTTTGGTATGTCTGCCTTTTTGTCTGAAGAATGTTGGACAGTGCAGGGGAATAACAGGAAAATAAATAAAATCGGAAAAAAGAACTTGACATTTTACAAATGACTCCAACTTGAAAACTGGAAGCGCAAAACCCAGTATTTGGTTTTAGTTTCTCTAGGCTGCTGCCTGTTCTATACTGTGTTCTGAGCTGACTGTACAACAAATTCTCAAAATAAAGGAACATACAAATGAGCAGAAACTGGTGACATTTGCATTTCAGGTTTATGTCACGCTTCATTGAGATGGTCAGTCAAATTTGCTTGTTTGGGGTCATTTCATGGTTACAGTCATTAAATGTTTGTGAATTTTTGCATTTCTGAAGGGCGCTGCTTTTAGCTGTAAGGATAATTCGATTGTCTGTATGGGTAACTCTTGTGGAATAGTTGTGAGGATTCTCATTCAGTAGCAACCAGCGGAAAGTAACTGGAGACTGTTGTGCTGTCTTCATTGCAGTGCCAAAGTCACCCTGCGAGAGGAGGATCAGTAAAGGAAGCTTGTCTATCAGCAGCTCCTCCTCGCTTCCTACTCCAGCAGGAAATCGAGACAACTTGCCAATGCTTAACTCCAAGATTCTTTACCCAAGTAAGTGATGGGATTAAACTTTATCAGCAGTGACACAGGGACCCCTAGTGGCCGAGTGAGTGGGAGCACTTCCTGCACCAGTACTGAGCCGTGCACAAGAAATGGCCCCAGATTTCATCTGTGCTGAGTTTATCAAACTCAGCTGGAGCACCAACAGTGTACCTGTGCTACAGGGGGAAAACCGGCCTCAGTGCCCCTGGGCTACAGAGGGGAAAACCAGCCTCAGTGCCCCTGGGCTACAGAGGGGAAAACCAGCCAGCATTCCTGCTGCTGATCGCTATTCAGTGACCTCTGCTGCAAGATGTGCACTGGTGTGTAAGGATGTTCACTGCGGACAAAGCAGGCTCATCTGTGATGCCCCCTATGGCCAAATGTCCTGCTATCATTGACTGCCTAGTCTTATGCTGTTACTGACTGCACCTTTACAGCACCAGTTACTGACTGCACCATTACAGCAACAGTTACTGACTGCACCTTTACAGCAACAGTTACTGACTGCACCTTTACAGCAACAGTTACTGACTGCTCCTTTACAGCAACAGTTACTGACTGCACCTTTACAGCAACAGTTACTGACTGCACTTTTACAGCACCAGTTACTGACTGCACCATTACAGCAACAGTTACTGACTGCACCTTTACAGCAACAGTTACTGACTGCTCCTTTACAGCAACAGTTACTGACTGCACCTTTACAGCAACGGTTACTGACTGCATCATTACTGCAACGGTTACTGACTGCTCCTTTACAGCAACAGTTACTGACTGCTCCTTTACAGCAACAGTTACTGACTGCCCCTTTACAGCAACAGTTACTGACTGCACCATTACAGCAACAGTTACTGACTGCACCTTTACAGCAACAGCTACTGACTGCTCCTTTACAGCAACAGTTACTGACTGCCCCTTTACAGCAACAGTTACTGACTGCACCATTACAGCAACAGCTACTGACTGCACATTTACAGCAACGGTTACTGACTGCACCATTACAGCAACGGTTACTGACTGCACCATTACAGCAACAGTTACTGACTGCACCTTTACAGCAACGGCTACTGACTGCACCATTACAGCAACAGTTACTGACTGCACATTTACAGCAACGGTTACTGACTGCACCTTTACAGCAACGGTTACTGACTGCACCATTACAGCAACAGTTACTGACTGACTGCACCTTTACAGCAACAGTTACTGACTGCACCATTACAGCAACAGCTACTGACTGCACCTTTACAGCAACAGTTACTGACTGCTCCTTTACAGCAACAGTTACTGACTGACTGCACCTTTACAGCAACAGTTACTGACTGCACCATTACAGCAACAGTTACTGACTGCACCTTTACAGCAACAGTTACTGACTGCTCCTTTACAGCAACAGTTACTGACTGCTCCTTTACAGCAACAGTTACTGACTGCTCCTTTACAGCAACAGTTACTGACTGCACCTTTACAGCAACAGTTACTGACTGCACCTTTACAGCAACAGTTACTGACTGCACCTTTACAGCAACAGTTACTGACTGCACCTTTACAGCAACAGTTACTGACTGCTCCTTTACAGCAACAGTTACTGACTGCACCATTACAGCAACGGCTACTGACTGCACCTTTACAGCAACAGTTACTGACTGCACCTTTACAGCAAGTTACTGACTGCACCTTTACAGCAACAGTTACTGACTGCACCTTTACAGCAACAGTTACTGACTGCACCTTTACAGCAACAGTTACTGACTGCACCTTTACAGCAACAGTTACTGACTGACTGCACCTTTACAGCAACAGTTACTGACTGCACCTTTACAGCAACAGTTACTGACTGCACCTTTACAGCAACGGCTACTGACTGCACCATTACAGCAACAGTTACTGACTGCACATTTACAGCAACGGTTACTGACTGCACCTTTACAGCAACGGTTACTGACTGCACCATTACAGCAACAGTTACTGACTGCACCTTTACAGCAACAGTTACTGACTGCTCCTTTACAGCAACAGTTACTGACTGCTCCTTTACAGCAACAGTTACTGACTGCTCCTTTACAGCAACAGTTACTGACTGCTCCTTTACAGCAACAGTTACTGACTGCTCCTTTACAGCAACAGCTACTGACTGCACCTTTAGAGCAACAGTTACTGACTGCACCTTTACAGCAACAGTTACTGACTGCTCCTTTACAGCAACAGTTATTGACTGCACCTTTACAGCAACAGTTACTGACTGCTCCTTTACAGCAACAGTTACTGACTGCACCTTTACAGCAACAGTTACTGACTGCACCTTTACAGCAACAGTTACTGACTGCACCTTTACAGCAACAGTTACTGACTGCTCCTTTACAGCAACAGTTACTGACTGCACCTTTACAGCAACAGTTACTGACTGCACCTTTACAGCAACAGTTACTGACTGCACCTTTACAGCAACGGCTACTGACTGCACCTTTACAGCAACGGTTACTGACTGCACCTTTACAGCAACGGTTACTGACTGCACCTTTACAGCAACGGTTACTGACTGCACCTTTACAGCAACGGTTACTGACTGCTCCTTTACAGCAACAGTTATTGACTGCACCTTTACAGCAACAGTTACTGACTGCTCCTTTACAGCAACAGTTACTGACTGCACCTTTACAGCAACAGTTACTGACTGCACCTTTACAGCAACAGTTACCGACTGCACCTTTACAGCAACAGTTACTGACTGCTCCTTTACAGCAACAGTTACCGACTGCACCTTTACAGCAACAGTTACTGACTGCTCCTTTACAGCAACAGTTACTGACTGCACCTTTACAGCAACAGTTACTGACTGCACCTTTACAGCAACAGTTACTGACTGCACCTTTACAGCAACAGTTACTGACTGCACCTTTACAGCAACAGTTACTGACTGCACCTTTACAGCAACAGTTACTGACTGACTGCACCTTTACAGCAACAGTTACTGACTGCACCTTTACAGCAACAGTTACTGACGGCACCTTTACAGCAACAGTTACTGACTGACTGCACCTTTACAGCAACAGTTACTGACGGCACCTTTACAGCAACAGTTACTGATTGCTCCTCACAGCAACAGCTGATGACTGCTTCAGTGTGTTATAAAAAGACAGGTGTGATAGCTGGAAATAAAATTATCACTTCGATAATTAGACAGAATTCTTACAAAGCCTGTCCCAGTTGTAAATTAGGAATAGAACCTTGACATTCTGACGTTATTAAAGTTGTAACCAGTAGTTGTTGAGAATGTTGAATTGTTTGTTCTGATCCTCCTGCTGCTCTCATGCAATAATCTGCAAATGACTCTTCCTTTCTCAGTTCAATGCCTGACATCATCATCTGGGACATTGTGTGTCAAAAAGTGTGGGGAGAGGGGGCTGAGGATCTGAACGCTGCTTTCATACTGGACTCAGCAATGTTAATTAGGGGGCTTACCTTTTATTGAAGTGGGGGTGTGGCTGGTTCCGCTTTGTGCTGGCAAGTGATTGCCATGTTGATTTCACCACTGACTCTCTGTCCTATGCACCTCCCATCAGGTTTACGAGCTGGATTGGCTGCTTCCTTGGCTGGAGGATCTGTCATCAGCAAAATGTTATTTGTCCATGCTGACCCTGTGAACTCGGAACCTGATATTCTGTATGTGCCGTGAGCAGTCACAGTTTTTGTTAATCCTCTAAATGTTTCCCCGTGTTGTGCATTCTGTTCCAGATGTTTTGATCTGGTTCCAAATCTTTCAGTTGGTTTAATTCAGATTTTATTTGTAGTGATTTTTGTTTGTCCCGATCAAGATGAATAATAACTGCCAAGGAAACATAGAATTTTTTTCTATCACTTCTTTGCAGCCAGTGTGTGCACTTTCAGGTCAGGTACAGCAAGGGATAGAAACAGAGTAAAGTTCACTCTACACTATCCCGTCAAACGCTCCCAGGTCAGGTACAGCACGGGTTAGATACAGAGTAAAGCTCCCTCTACACTATCCCGTCAAACGCTCCCAGGTCAGGTACAGAACGGGTTAGATACAGAGTAAAGCTCCCTCTACACTGTCCCCTCAAACACTCCCAGGTCAGGTACAGCACAGGTTAGATACAGAGTAAAACTCATTCCACACTGCCCCCTCAATTGTTCTTAACTCCAATCGCCCAATGTCTAGAGTAAGAGGTGAAGAAGAGTGGTCAGATAAGATGGATACTGGAGAGCTGCCATTGCATGTGGATCTGTACCCCAGTCAAGTCAGCAATTTCAAGAAACAAGAGAAATTGGCAAGAAAAAGATCCATGTCTAGCGCTCAGTATGATGGCGTGGAGAGGCCAAGGGTGTGAGCACCACGCTACTTAACTTGCAGTCAGTTTGAGCTACATTAAGAAGAGAGGCATCAAACACAGGCTGGGCATCTCCCATCAGGGCAGTGTGGGACAGTGAGGGAATTGGAGGAGACAGTCACACCTGGGTGATCCCCAGCTCATCTTGGCGGCCAGGTATAGGAGGGAATGGCAGTTGCCAGGGAGCAGCCAGAACATCCATTCTCTCCGCTGCAGAAGTGCATGTCAAAGGAAAAGGAGAAAAAATTATTTTAAAAATGAAAGTTTAAAAACAAACAAAAGTACTGGAAAATGTTGAAATATTCTGACTTCTCTAGTTTTTAAATCTACTTGTTATGTGTATCGAAGCCTTTGCAATTTGCAGTGCAGCTTGTGCAGCAAGCAGCAGTAAACTCTTCTTGCACAACTCATTAAAATAAATTAAATTGAGCTTAGTTGTACTGATCCGTATAAGATCATTTTATGTTTTTGTTTCACTTTTATATTTATTCCCAAAATTTATTTCTGTTCATCGCTCCCAGTGACATTCCTCGTCTCTCCAAAATCTATTCTCGCCCCTCCGTCTGTCGCTCCTCGCCCCTCCGTCTGCCGCTCCTCGCCCCTCCGTCTGTCGCTCCTCGCCCCTCCGTCTGTCGCTCCTCGCCCCTCCGTCTGTCGCTCCTCGCCCCTCCGTCTGTCGCTCCTCGCCCCTCCGTCTGTCGCTCCTCGCCCCTCCGTCTGTCGCTCCTCGCCCCTCCGTCTGTCGCTCCTCGCCCCTCCGTCTGTCGCTCCTCGCCCCCCGTCTGTCGCTCCTCGCCCCTCCGTCTGTCGCTCCTCGCCCCTCCGTCTGTCGCTCCTCGCCCCTCCGTCTGGCGGTCTCTCGCCCCGCCCGCCTGTCACTTCACTGTCACTTCACATCTTTCCCAGTGTCACTTCGCCTTCCTCCCCCCCCACACCCAAGTGTCACTTCTCATCCCTTTCAGAGTCAGTCCTCATCCCAATCACCTTTTATCCTTCAAAGTTTCAGTACTTGTTGACCCAGCGGGATCCATGTTAGCCTTGGGGGGGATGGCAGTTTGTCTCCTAGTGCACAGACTTTGACATGTCATTGGTAGGTTTTTATTCTCCAGTTGAGATGCTTTTCCTGTTGCTGGGTACCGATCAAAATCTGAACCCATTAGTTTGCTGCGCAGTCACTAATATGCAGTGCTATTTGGCAGGTTATTCACTTACACCCAATTAACTAGCAGACATCTCTTCAGATGGAAGGAGGGGACAGTGTGATCAGCAATATCTGAGGTCAACCACTCAGTGCTGTGTTACAAGATAACAAAAGGGAGGCACTCACTGCACCCCACTCAGCTGCGTAAGCACTCATTGCACCCTGCTTAGCTGTAGAGGCATTCACTGCACCTGGAGGCACCCACTACACCTGGAGGCACTCACTACAATCTGCTTGGGTGAGGGGACAATCATTGTGTTCTGTTCAGTTGGGGGAGTCAAGATGGTGCTATGGGTACTGCTGCTGTAATCTAGAGATACACTTTGAGTTCTTGTATTACCTCATGCAACTAATTTTATCTGAAAGAGCAATCAGTACAGGGGGATCTGGAAAGCAAAGCTCATTAAGTGTAATTGAAATTACACTTTCTTCGTCTGTAACCCAGCTCAGCTGGGGTCTCCAGATAGGAGGCCTAGCTTTCTGGTAGGGTCTCCTTGTTAGGACCCCATCTCTCCACTGGGGTCTTCTCATAGGGAGCCCAGATCAGCTAGTCAGAAGAGTGACTGTCTGGAGGGGACTTCTGGTCAGGAACCCAGCTCTCTTGTGGAGTATTCTGGTTGGGAGCGCAGCTCTCTGGTATGGTTTTCTGGTTGGGAGTGCTGTTCTTTTGCAAGGTATCCTAGCGTGAGTCCAACTCTCTGTTGGGGTCTTCTGGTTGGGAGTACTGCTGTCTTGTGGGGTCTGCTGGTAAGTAATGCCGCTGGCTGGTGACCAGCTGGTGAATGCGCCTTTCTGAGGTAAAACAAACTGAAATGGAGGATTTTTTTTCTGTGTGAAAATTCGTGATACTTGAGGCTAAGTTAGATTTATTTTGTTCTTCAGAAATGGGTATACGGAAAAATGTGTCATGAACAATTACTTTGGGATCGGATTAGATGCAAAAATTTCTCTCGATTTCAACAACAAACGGGACGAACATCCAGAAAAATGCAGGTGAGGAAACCAATTGTCAATTGAGTGCTGGACTGAAGGAATGGCCGAGCTTGCCGCCACTCCACAAGCTGCTGAGTTCAAGTTCCAAAATACGGAAGGAGGTAATCGTTAATATCAGAAAAGAAGCAAAACGTCAGAGGTTGACGGTCGCATTCACACTGAGGAGAAGTGAAAATTCCTACATTGATGGTCACGCTGAATCCAAGAATCTCCAGTGCCGCTTACCCGAGTCTATGTCTGAGTGTTCTTTCAACTCTCCCTTCTTACCCCTTCGGTCCCACTCCACCCGGATTCCGCAGCTGATTATCCTGTCATGAACTTCACTATTCCCCTCCCCCCATCAGTCCACTCCATCCTGATTCCATGGCTCATTATTATGTCACCGACTCCACCAATTTTCCTCCCAACAGTTCCACTCAATATTCAGTATCGGCTGGCTGCATTGCTTGGATTCAGTACCGACCGGCAGTATGCCTGGGATTCAGTACCGACCGGCAGTATGCCTGGGATTCAGTACCGACCGGCAGTGTGCCTGGGATTCAGTACCGACCGGCAGTATGGTGACAGTTTGGTATTGACCAATGGTTTGGCATGAACTGGCAGTACAGGCGGAAAGTGATAGAATTACTTTTTTAATACTTGGTGTCCCCTGAACTGTATTTAACTTTTTATAGTCTTTTCTCAGGAGTCGAACAAAAAACATGATGTGGTATGGGGTTCTCGGAACCAAGGAGCTGCTGCACAGAACCTACAAAAACCTGGAGCAGAAAGTACTGTTAGAGGTGGGCACCTCATTTACTTCCACATACTCTTGACAATCTGTTCTCAGCCACCCTATTAAATAATTTCAGGTTAATCCTGTATGCATCAAAATAAGGGATGTTAGAGCTGGGGAACCAAACACTGTCCCATTAGGCCTTCCTGGGTGAGATTAGCCATGATCTTATTGAAGGGCCAACTGACCTACTCCTGCTCCTATTTCTTATGTTCTTATGTACAGCACAGCTCTGATACAGTAAAGCTCCCTCTACACTATCCCCTCTAGAACTCCCTGTGCTAACTTTGCTCAGTGGCAGCACCGTCAGTTCTGAGTCAGGAGTTTGTGGATTTAAGCCCTGCTCCAGGGATTTGAGCACATAATCTTGGCTGACTTCAGTGCAGTACTGTGAGGTGCCATCTTTCAGATGAGACATTAAACCAAGGCCCCATCTACCTGTTCAGGTGGACGCAAAAGATTCCCTGGTACTATTTGAAGAAGAGCAGGAAGCTCTCCGGTGTCCTGGCCAACATTTCTTCCTGAATCAGCATGATCAAAACCAGATTAACAGATCATTTTTATCTCATTGCTGTTTGTGGGATCTTGGTTGCTGCCTTTGTCTTCATAACAACAGTGCCTGCACTTCCAAATTAATTCACTGGCTGTAAAGCACTTTGTGACATCATGAAGGCGTAAAACCCGTTGTAAAAATGCAAGTTCTTTCTTTTACAGATTAGGTACCAAACAGTTTAGATACAAAGAAAGACTTGCATTTATATAGCGCCATGACCTCAGAACACCTCAAAGCACTTTGCAGCCAATGAAGTCCAGTTTGAAGTGTAGTCACTGTGGTAATGTAGGAAACGCGGCAGCCAACTTGCGCACAACAAGCTCCCACAAACAGCAATGTGATAATGACCAGATAATGTTTTTTTGAGATGTTGATTGAGGGATAAATATTGGCCAGGACACTGGGGATACCTCCCCTGCTCTTCTTTGAAATAGTGCCGTGGGATCTTTTACATCCACCTGAGAGAGCAGACGGGGCCTCAGTTTAACGTCTCATCCGAAAGACGGCACCTCCGACAGTGCAGCACTCCCTCAGCCTGGAATTTTGTGCTCAAGTCTCTGGAGTGGGACTTGAAGCCACAACCTTCTGACTCAGAGGTGAGAGTGCTACCAACTGAGCCACGGCTGACACTCTAGTAAAGCTTCCTCCCCACTGCCCCAACATGCCCTCCTAGGTCAGTTACAGCATGGGTTAGACACAGGAAAGGTCCCTCTACACTGTCCACAGGCCCAACCTCTCTATGACACCAGTATGGATTTTCACTTCCTATCGCGCTTGTTCACTTCTTGTTGATTTTCTGAGTGAGATTCTTAATGGCAAAATTCTGGGAAGTTTTATTCTGTGCTCTCTCACTCGCATTAACTGAACTGGGATTGCACAAAGATATTTTACATAGGGCTCTAGCAGGGTACTGACAAAGAATTTTATCCAACATCCCAGGCTAGATTTGAATTCAAGTTCCAATGGTGAAAGCATGATATCTAGCCCTACTGCACTACGCAATCCCAGAGTGTGAAAGGACAGTTTCTAACTCGCTGTACCATCCAGTCCCAGAGTGTAAAAGGACAGTGGTCTGACCCCATCTGGAATATTGTGTTCAGTTTTTGGCACTGAATCTCAGAAAAGATATATTGACCTTGGAGTGGGTAGAGTGCAGATTCACTAGAATGATACTGGGGCTTAAAGAGTTAAATTACGAGGACAAGTTTCATAAACATAATTTGTATCCCCTGAATTTAGATGGTTGCGGGATGATCTAAACAAGGTGTTTAAAATGATAAATTAATTCGATAGGGTAGATACAGATAAATTATTTCCTCTGATGAGGGAATCAGAACAAGGGGGCATAATCTTAAAATCAGAACTCGGCCATTTAGGAGTGAAATCAGGAAGCACTTTTTCACACAAGAGATAATGGAACTCTCTCCTCAAAAGGCTGTGGATGCTGGGTTTACTGAAATTTTCAAGGCTGAAATCGATAGGTTTTTCTTGGGTAAGGGTATCAAGGGATATGGTGCAAAGGTGGGTAAATGGAGTTGAGGTACAAATCAGTCATGATCTAATTGATTGATGGAACAGGCTTGAGGAGCTGAATGGCCTTCCTCTTATTATGCAACCCACTAAAGCACCCAGTCCCAGAGTGTGAAGCACCGTGTCTGACCCACTGTGGTACTCAGTCCCAGAGTGTGAAGCACCGTGTCTGACCCACTGTGGTACCCAGTCCCAGAGTGTGAAGCACCGTGTCTGACCCACTGTGGTACCCAGTCCCAGAGTGTGAAGCACCGTGTCTGACCCACTGTGGTACCCAGTCCCAGAGTGTGAAGCACCGTGTCTGACCCACTGTGGTACCCAGTCCCAGAGTGTGAAGCACCGTGTCTGACCCACTGTGGTACCCAGTCCCAGAGTGTGAAGCACCGTGTCTGATCCACTGTGGTACCCAGTCCCAGAGTGTGAAGCACCGTGTCTGACCCACTGTGGTACCCAGTCCCAAAGTGTGAAGCACCATGTCTGACCCACTGTGGTACCCAGTCCCAAAGTGTGAAGCACCGTGCCTGACCCACTGTGGTACCCAGTCCCAAAGCGTGCAAGGATAGTGTCTGGCCCACTGGACTATCCCTTTTTCTTCCTCAAATCTCTGCCACTCACCTTCACCACCAGTACTTAGTCACCCTTTGCCCTCTAAGCTCTGCCTTTTCTTATTACCAGCAGTGACCTATTATACTCATTGGGCTCAGACATATCACCGTTTTTGTTATTTTTTGCAGGACTTCTGTTGTCAGTACTGACCCACAACATATGGTGATGGAACTATTAACAGTGTTTGTGTTTATGTAACTGTTTGGTCTGTGTTGATGTTCCTTTCTGTTTTCCCCTGTAATGCAGTGTGATGGACAGCGCATCCCCCTGCCCAGCCTACAGGGTATTGCAGTGCTAAACATCCCCAGCTATGCTGGTGGCACCAACTTCTGGGGCGGAACCAAGGAAGATGATGTAAGTACAACTTCAAAGGTAGTTTGTGTTACAGAAAAACAAATGAAATGGCTTGGTGGGGTTTCTTTTGGTGCATGGTGAGCACAAAGTACAGAGCCATGGTACACGTATCTGTACAGTGATGCAGCACATTGCAATCTCTTGTTCGTTAACATCATTGCTGGTTTAACCCTGCAGATTTTCACAGCCCCTTCTTTTGACGATAAGATCCTGGAGGTGGTGGCCGTGTTTGGGAGTATGCAAATGGCAGTCTCACGCGTTATCAACCTGCAACACCATCGAATTGCTCAGGTAAGAGAGCTCACTCATTGCCCTTTTTGTTTTCCTTTATGTTTCCTCATCTTGTTTTCTTCCTCCTTCACTCTGCCAAACTAGTTTACCTCCCTCCCCCACAACACTATTTACTCTCCCAGCAAGGGCATTGGTTCCCACTTTGTTCAGGTGAAGTCCATCTATCCTCTACAGGCTACTCTTGCCTCATAACTGGTCCCAGTGTCCTGAGAATCTGAACAGTTCCTTCCTACGCCATCTCTCCAGTTATACATTTACCTCTCAAGTCTCTCTATTCCTATACCGATGAGCATGAAGTACTGGGAGTAATCCCAAGATTAATACCCTGTTGGTCCTGTTCTTCAGTCTGTTTCTTAGCTCATAAAACCCCCTTTGCAGGATCTCACTTTTTGCCATATCACACCCACTCTGTGATCTCTCTTACCCTGGTATTTGGGAGGCAACAAACCGTTCAGAATCTCAGTTGTAGCTACAAAAGCTCCTGTCCCTTGACACTGGAATCCTCTACTATTACAGGGATTTTCCCTTTGCTCCCCAAGCATTCGGTGATGTTTCCTTCACATGAGGTCATTCCAGAAACATCCAGCACCTCTCACATTGTGCAAGTACCACATGTAATGATATCAGCAAATAGTGATGGTATTTGCCTGTTTGATTATGATGCCTTACCAGCATATTTGCCTGATTGATTATTTATGCCTGACCAGCAGAGGGCATGTGAGAGACAAGCAGTTTAGTTTTGGTTTCGTTTTAGATGGATCTCTAAGATGGTGTCTCCTGTAATGCTGTTAACTGAGTTGAACATACTTTAGATAAAAAGACATCTCTTTCATGAATGTGTCATCATTGAACCCACATACAAATCAATACACCACAGATCACAGGCTTCAGCGGTCCCCAAACTAAACTCTTTTCTTTTGCACAATGAATGTTATCAAGCGCAACAACTTAGTTTTTTCATCCCTCAAATATAAGTTTAGGCAATTGCACCTCAAGGTTGCACTCCTGGTGAGGGTAAACTCCACACTCTCTTGGCCTTTCGCATTCCATTGGTCTCTTGCTCCTCATGACTGATTTCTCACCAGTAAATTCAATGTTATACTCGCACAATAGCCCAACTGCCACAGAAAAAGCTGATCAGACTTCTTATTTAACAAATTACTCAACCTGTTACCGGCTCAAAACAGCCTGCAGATAAAGCACCAAACGCTGTCACTGAATCCCCATGTTACTCTGCTGGCAATGCAGAGACTCCAAACTGAAAGGTCAAGCTGAAACAACCAGCCAGTGCTATAAATATGAAACAAAATCAAAAATGCTGGAGATACACTGCAGGAAATAGAATTCAGTAAATGGAGTGATTTGTGGGTTGGAACCAGAAAATAAAATGACCATAAAAACTACTGAATTGTTTTAAAAACCCAATTGGTTCACCAATGCCCTTCAGAGAAAGGAGCTGCCGCTCCTGCCTGTTCTGGCCTACATGTGAGTTCAGTCCCACACTACATGGTTAGCTCAATTCCCTCTGAATTGTTGTAGCAAGCCTCTGAGTTGCTAAAAAAATTGTTAGAAGGAGGCCCACCACCACCTTCTCCGGACATCTAGACTGGCAATAATCAGCCTTGCCAGTGTTACCCACATCCTGAGAGCAAATAAACAAACGATCAGATAGTATATGAGTGATGGAGCTTGGAATGTGATCCTTTGTCACAGTAGAAGCTGGAGCAGTGAGCTCATTTTCAGAGGCTAATTAATCTGCTATGTACTTTCAGTTTTTATCTCGGGTGCTGTGCAATCAACTATCCCATTGGAGCAGGCTGTCAGTTGGGTAACAGCAATGGGATAAAACGGTTGAAAGTGTTCAACACATTTCTTGTAATGAGTGGTGTCTGTCCAGTATTTTATCAGGAACAGAGAGACTGAGGGCAAATGCTGAGGCCCAATGTGTTGTGAACCAGCCTTTGGTGCAGTTTAGGCTTCTGTTTTACCTAAATATGCTTTCCGTCCCCTCTAGTGTCGTACTGTAAAGATCACAATTCTCGGCGATGAAGGAGTCCCAGTACAAGTAGATGGAGAAGCCTGGATCCAGCCTCCTGGTTACATCAAAATCATTCACAAGAACCGTGCACAGATGCTGACCAGAGATCGGGTACGTACTAGTGTGAAACCAGCTGCGATGTACAACAGATGGAGCATTACTGATACTTAAATGCACGCTTGGTCAAAACAGAAACTAACCAGTATATCAAAATGTTTCCATTTCTTAAACTGCTGAAACTGTTTTATATGCAGCCTTAACTTTGAAAAGCCAGTCTGTGAGACCATCGCATTTACTTACGCAATGAACAGCCAGCTCCGTAACTCATACACAAAGGCATGAACAGGTTGTCTTGATTGGATATTGACATTGATTAATTGCCTGTTATTTCTGGCTCCTTTCTGAAGTGCTTCAGGCAGGGCCAGAGAGACATGGCCAATTTCCTAGCATGCAGCGGCAGAAACCATTTTGAGCGTGGTGTATTTCTCACGAAGATCCCTAAACTACAGACAAACTCCATCTTTGCCACACCTGCCTCCTCAGGCTGCTCCTTTGCTGCCTGTGGCTGGAAAGCAAGCAAAGGAGATGGATCGGCACTGAATCCCAGCTAGGCAAATTGTGAATGGAGGACCAGGGATACAAGCAGCAGCAAGTCTGCCAGGGTTACAGGTGAAAGGGAGATAGATCAGTGATAGCCCATGGATCATACTAGCACTGTCGCAGGTGTTGAGTAGCTGATAGCCGGGAGTGATTACAACTCACTCCAGTCAGCAATTGAAATGATATCCAAAACTCATGTAGTCTTTTTTTTGTTGGCTAAAATCCCAAGATTAAAGATTTATGCCTGGCCACTGAGAGACATCTATTGAAATATATCTGGCACGTGGCATCAGGCTTTAATGTCTGACTTAACCCTGATGTTTTCTGCTAGTTAAATCTTGAAGTTTATTTTGTTTGTGGTGCTGGGTTTTCTTTCTGAATCATTTCATTTACCTTTGAACGGTGCTGTCTCTGCTGCTGTTTACAGATGAATATGTGGGACAAAGCAAAGATATCAATGTTATAATGCAATGCGAGACAGAAACTGCAAGAGCAGCAGTATTAGAAGGGCTGTGTGGAGTTTTTTCAGTCTAAATGTCCTTGTGCAGTAGCAGCTTGGATTTGTTTAAGTGATTTGGCAGGAGGTATGCCATTAATCTTGTGTGTGTTTTGTGTCTGCTCATTCCACAGGCTTTCGAGAGCACCCTCAAGTCTTGGGAAGACAAGCAAAAATGTGAACTACCTCGCCCATCCTCCCAGCATGCCTTGCAGCCCGAGATAGTTTCAGAAGAAGAAGCTGCTGAGATCAATCAGTTTGGCCGAGCGGCTGGAACGCTCATCCACAGGTAAGGGGGTCAGTGGAAAAACAAATCACAGGCACTGATCTATTCTGATTTATTTATCCTCTGAAGTTTTCCCTATCTACACATCTTCCTTCAGCCTGGATAGCAGGAGAGACCAAGCTGCAGACATTCCCATGAGTGGCCTCTGCATTACTGGCAGGAGGCTGGGGAAGGCCTCATGTTCTAGACCATAAGCAGCACCTGCTGTACTCGGCAGGTGCTAGGCGATGGAAGGGTTAGAGTCTTGAACCATGAACAGTACCAAAGGGGGCTGGGTGTTACCATCTAACCTCTGCTGTACCTCATCCTCAACTTAAACATAAAAGGCAGCATGCTATAGAAGAGGAGTTTTAGAGCTGTAAACCGCACACTGCACAGTATAACAGGCTGTATGTTATAGAGTTGGGGATGTGAGAGCCCTAAACTGTCTATTACACAGTAGAACAGGCTATAATGAACATAAGAGCTATAATCTATATGCTACACACAATGGCAGTCTGTATGTTGTAGGGAGGGTGGGAGAGTTGTATGTCTGTTACACAGTATAACACGCTGTATGTTATAGAGAACCAGGTAAGAGGTGCAAGTTGTCCGTTATATGGTATAAAAGGCTGCATGTAATATACAATGGGGTCAGAGGCATAAGCTGTCCAATGCAGTATAACAGACTATGTTATAATGGCGTAAGAGGTTTAAGCTATCCGTAATACAGTATTACAGGCTGTATGTTATAGAGGCCAGGGTTGGAGGTGCAAGTTGTTTGTCTGACATGGAAAACGCTGCTCCCATCCAGCATGCCTCCACTTCCGTCACTAGGACCTCAAAGGTCAGCCAGCACCAGGTTTCTTCCTTTGATTCCTGGTTTTGTGCTGTTATGTTTTTTTTTGGTCAGATTTTAGCTTTGGCTGGCTCAGTCCAGAAAAAGTTTATCCTCCTGACTGTCTTCATCAAGGAGCACCCGATGTTGAGCACCCGATGTTTGCCACCCTTGCGCTGCCCTGTCTGCTTTATGTTTCCCAAAAGCCGCCTTGCAAGGTCTCCATCTTGCACTCTGCTACTGTCCCCATAGCTGACGTTCCCCATCTCTTTTTGTCCCTCCAATTGTTCCTCCTCCTCCCTCGCTCCAGGATTCGGGAGACAGCACAGCTGCATCACACCATGGAACAGGAGCTTGCACACGCGGTAAATGCCAGTGCCAAATCTATGGACAAAGTTTACGCAAAGTCGAAAACAACTGAGGTAAGAAATAGTAGTGGAAACTGTGGGCAGTGGGGTGCAGATCTGCAGCCAGCTGGACTGGATGGGTTATACAAATCTACAATCGAGCGGGGGGCGGTGGTGTACTGATTTATAACTGGGCCAAACTGGGTGGGGATGTTCCGAACTGTAGCTGAGCCAGAGTGGGGGATGGTGCACAGAGCTGTAGCTGGGCCAGAGTGGGGGGATGGTGCCCAGAGCTGTAGCTGGGCCAGAGTGGGGGATGGTGCACAGAGCTGTAGCTGGGCCAGAGTGGGGGGATGGTGCACAGAGCTGTAGCTGGGCCAGAGTGGGGGGATGGTGCACAGAGCTGTAGCTGGGCCAGAGTGTGGGATGGTGCACAGAGCTGTAGCTGGGCCAGAGTGGGGGATGGTGCACAGAGCTGTAGCTGGGCCAGAGTGGGGGATGGTGCACAGAGCTGTAGCTGGGCCAGAATGGGGGATGGTGCACAGAGCTGTAGCTGGGCCAGAATGGGGGATGGTGCACAGAGCTGTAGCTGGGCCAGAGTGGGGGTTGGTGCACAGAGCTGTAGCTGGGCCAGAATGGGGGATGGTGCACAGAGCTGCAGCCAAGCGCTGCACCCCCATCAAGGCAGATATATCTTTCCTGAGGGTTGGTGCCCAAAACTGACTGCACTACTCCAGATGGGGTTGATAGAACGGATTCTTTTACCCTCAGTCTGGTTCAGTAATCACTGAGTCGAATGCAACTGGAGAATTCAAACGATTTATTTTCCGCGGAGTCTTACACTGAAATGTCGGCACCGACTCCTGCAAGAGTCTGACGAACCCAACAGAGCAAGCAATTTGTCACACAGTGTGCTACATTATTATACTTGCATTTGAGAAGACATTAACACCTCGTACATTCCTGCACCAATCCTGAGCTGTGCACGTATACATTTAATTTGATTTCCTGGCCTGGCAGTTTGAAATAAAGAAGTCACATTTAACTGAATGGGTTACAGCTAAGTAAATATCCTGGTAATGTGTTCATGATCACCTAAACATTATGGTAATGTGTTTGCAATCATGGTAATGCGTTTTCTGATCGCCTATTGTCTGTATAACTTCTGCACGCTGCCTTACATTGTTCCTACCAGCAAGGTGTGACATTGTGGGCGCCAGCCATATTAGCAGCCAAAGATCAGTTTAGCCTTTTTATTTTACTTCTTGCTGCCTTCACAGTTTCTTCTTTCTATTTCCTTGACCTTGGTATTCTCATTCCCTCCTTTTATCATTCTATGATAACCAACCGTTATTCGGTTACGTCTATTTTATTCAGTCGATCAAATTCTTTATTATCATCGTACTTTACTTCCTTCATTTCACATTCATTGGTCGGTCTTACCATTAACATCTTTGGGCTACCTATTTTCTCCAAAGCTAGCTGCATTCTTCCTAGCACACATTTCTTGATTGCTAGTCCAATAAAAATACAGGCGATTGCAACTACTAGGTACATAGCCATATTTATCAACCAGTCATACCATCCTCCAAATCCCCAGTCTCCCCAGTTACTTGCTTCCTTCATATTATCCATTTGTTCCCTTATCTTAGTGATAAAGCGGGTGATGTTCTCTGTCTGGTCTCGGACTCCCATAAGGCATTTACCTTTTACTATTGCACAGACACCACCTTCTCGGGCCAGCAGGTAGTCTAGGGCATATCTGTTTTGCATAGTGAATAACCTGAGTTCCGACAATTCTTTAGTAACTGCGTCGAGGGCCCCCATGGTAGCATTACCCAGGATGGTGAGGCCACAGATAAGGTAGTTCCGGTTATTGGCGGCCAGATAGGCTCCAATATAGCCTATAGAGAACAGGCCAGCAAATCCATATCCTATAGAGGTTCCGTGTCCTCCTAGGGATTCAGGATCTTTCCACTTGGAGCAAAACTCTTTCGAGGCTGCCCTGACTACTATTTTTCGGTGGGATGTCCATTGGGAGGGGCAGGGTACTGTGGTAGGGGTTAAGGTAGCGATGGCTACCGTCCGGGGAGCGGTATCTATTATCATGTAATTAGTAGCTCTTCCTTGGCTCAAGAAAAAGTAGCCTGGTTTGGTATATATCACGGATATGTGTTTCTGCCTTGTGCTTAAATGGCTCGGGGGAAGGAAATAGTCAAAACCTTGGATCTCACGAGTATCAGTAGGCTGGGTATTAGCTATTTTTACTAGCATAAAGGTTTCCCCCCCTACCTTCAGAGTTGTCCCATCCCCTTCTCCACATAAAACTTGTACTCCTTCGGTTATTGACACACATGCGGATTGCTCACATGTGCAGCTACCGGTGTCTGGTCCTATCATACACTGATGGTGGAGGCAGCGTGTCACCAAGCAGGTGTAGTTCTGCTTAACCCATACTGACCTACAACTATAGCCCGTCCCATTCCAACAATTCTCATAGCCACCAGGGTTCCTGCTTAGTTTCAGGCAATTGGCGGGCGGGGTTAAGGTATAGGGTATTGTTATATTGGTTGTGGGAGGGAGAAGGTGAGCATCTAAAAGAAAGTCCGGGGGAACAATAACCGGGGTTGGGGCAAACACCCCCTCAACAGATATCGGGGCGGATAACAAACAATTGACTCTGGTGAGTATAGGGCTGCGTGAGTCTGGAGGAATAGGTTGCCCGTCGGGGTTTCTTCAGGGAAAGTGTGTTGGAGATCTCGTTCATGTCTCTGTGAGGATACCTTCTACCCTCGAATAGTCGAAGCTGCTCATAGGGGGCAGTCCATTTCTTTTCCTTTCCTGGTTGGACTTCGGATAACAGCTTTGTCCTTTGGTATCGGTAGTTCTGTTGCATGGTCCTGCAGTAACAGACTTGGTCACCTGGCGTCGACAGACGTAATCAAATTTACACTTGGTCCAATGGCATGGCAATGTTCCTCTGTGTATGTATCTCAGCATTAGCGAGCGGTGGGGCTGTCTAATAAGCCCAATGTAGGTGTCCCAGTTGATCACGTTCCATTTCCCGAACCCGCCTGGGTTATCATCATTGCACCGAAGCACATCTCCGTGGCATAGGTGGTGTACCCGCTTGGGTTGGTTCCGCCGGCAAGTTCTCCTTCTGGGCTGTTGAGTTATTCCAAGGGTGATCAGGACACTGATAGAGAGGATCCACAGCGACGTCTGCATGGCTGGTCGGCGCGGCACGTCTGTTTAGGGAGAGATTTCTTGGAAGCAAGAGAGGTTAGCATTCTTTAAGTTTCAGGCATAGCATTACTGACAATTTTACAGTGGTGGAGGTGAACCCAAGCACTCTTTCCCTCTACTTTGGCAGCAGTTGGGGTGGTGAGTAGGACTTGATAGGGTCCTTCCCAACGAGGTTCCAATCCTTTTCGCGTCCAATTCTTGATTAATACATACGCTCCGGGCTCGACCTGGGACGGACTGACTATAGGAGGGAGGTCGATGTAAGAAGCGCGTACCCGGGAGTGCAAACTTTTCAATGCCCTGGTTATCGACAAAATATAGTTAGTCATTTCTGCCGTCATGTGGTGAAAGTGGACAGTCTTTGGGACTTCCTGGTTCCACAGGGTTTTGAGAGGTCTGCCATATATGATTTCAGCAGGGCTTAATCTTGCTGCACCAGCCGGGGTAGTGCGTATTTGGGACAAGGCCACGGGGAGTAGTTTGAGCCACGTAGTTCCCGTCTCGGCCTGTAATTTGGCAAGTTTATTTTTCAAGGTCTGATTAGCCCGCTCGACCAGTCCGGCGGCCTGTGGCCTGTAGGCACAATGTAGCTGCTGTTGGATGCCCATTTGAGTGCAGAACTCCTTGTTTACCAGACCCACGAAGTGAGGGCCGTTGTCTGAACTTAATCGGTTTGGAATTCCGTACCTTGGAATAATTTCTCTCATTAAAACTTTTACAACAGTGGAGGCTTTGTTATCCGTATTCGGGTAGGCCTCAATCCACTTACTAAATACATCAACAATAACCAGTACATATTTATAACACTGACACCTTTCTAATTCAATGTAGTCCATCTGGTGGGTCTCAAAGGGACCCGTGGGTAACGGCGTCTTACCCGTTTCACAAGGTATGCCTTTTCCCGGGTTATGCTGCTGGCAAATGAGGCAGCGACTGGTAATACCTTGAGCCAGTGCTTGTAATCTAGGATGCCACCATGTAGCTAATAACGTGTCGCTAGTTGCTCTGGCACCACAACGAGTTGCAAAGTGTATACATTCAATAACCCATAATGCTAGCTCATCTGACATACAAGTTTGCTCGGCAGGGGTGACCCATAATTTAGACACACAATCATATGTACAACCGAGCTGTTTCCACAGTCCCTTATCACGGTCAGGAGCGTCCTCCTGTAACTTAATGACGTCTTGGATTGTTGGCATTGGCTTTTCCGAGGGAGACTTGCTTTTATTTGAGCTTTTAGTCTGGCTCATCATTCTAGGCACAACCACTCGTTGTTCCTGGGACGCTTCCCTAGCTCCCTGGTCAGCGCATCTATTCCCTATATCTACTGGGGTTTGTCCTGCTGTGTGTGCGGAGCACTTTATCACGGAGATCTGTTTTGGTAGCATGAGGGCTTGTAGCAAATCAGATACTAATTTCTGATGGGATATCTGTGTTCCTGCAGAGGTTAGGAACCCTCTGTTTTTCCATAATTGTCCGAAATCATGAACCACTCCGAAGGCATATCTCGAGTCTGTATAAACGTTAACCTTTAAGTCCTTCCCTAAGATACAAGCTCGTATTAATGCGAACAGTTCTGCTTGTTGGGCGGAATACGGAAGTTCAAAGGCGGCAGACTCCAAAGTATTACTGTCCTGATCTACGATTGCATATCCAGAAAGTCTTTTCCCAAGGGGACTGACGGACGCACTTCCATCTACATACATGGTTGTGTCAGGACTCTGCATTGGGGCATCAGATAGATTCTCCCTGACGGAGGTATCTTCCTTGATTAAAAATAGACAATCATGTCCTGGGTCTGTTTGTTCGAGGGGTGGTTCTGTGAGAAAACATGCTGGGTTGATAGTAGTACAATGCTTCTTAATTGAAATGCGCATAACAGGTCTCTGGCCATGAGATTGCAATCCAGCCCATTTGTGATCACGAATTGGTGTTTCACAGACTCATTTTGAAAGGCTACTTCAACTGGTTCTGATATCGGGTACTGGCACACTTGTCCTTGGAATCCGGACAGGCTTTGTGTCTCCCCGGATTTAGGGAGATTGAGCTCTGATCGGACAGATGACATAGCAGCTCCGGTGTCTACCAGAAACGTATGTCGGCTCCCTTCAATCAGCAGGGATAGAACGGGCTCCTTGTCCGACTGGAACCCGTTCGCCACGAGGTTGGCTAGTCAGTACTGGGGAAACGGATTATTCTGGGAGAAGTCTGTATATCTTCCTCGTCCCCGATTTCCCTGCCAACCTCCCCGTTGTCCTTGCATGTGGCCCCCTCTTCCTTGTCTTCGGGAGGGACATTCCCTGCTCCAATGGCCTTGCTGGCCGCAATTAAAACAGGTATCTGACCCTGCTTGCCTCCCTCCTCTTCCTCTATCGCCGAAATTTTGTCTTGGGGGAGCGTAGGGTGGGCCATAATTAGGGACAGTTGGTCCGTTAGGATGGCTGGTATCTCTGTACCCTTGTCTATCAACCCACCCTGGGACGCAGTACTGGGGCTCCGTCTGATATCCTATCACATCTTGGGTGGGCTTTGGCTCTTCCTTTTTTATCACGTACTCAGTCTTGACCTTGACCTGGGGCTGACTCTCCTGACTCTTACTCTCTTTCCAATAATATTTCACTGCCTTGGCCATCTGGCTGGGACTATTCTCTGACCAGTCCATATTGTTAGTCTTAATTGCTTCAGACACCGAGGTTGGTAGACAATTTATCAGGATAGCACAGTATTGCGGCGAGTTTGCTCCGTTCCGGTAATTAGCATCTCCTGACTGACTCCGATATACCTCAGAGAATCTCTCTAGGAATTCCTCTGCTCCCTCGCCCTTCCGTGGTTTAGTATCCAACACCTTGGATATATCAATGGGTTTCTGCAGGGTGGTGGTTAAAGCAGTGAGTATGGCGCGTTCACGAGCAGCACTCTGTGCGTTTTGAGCCTCTAATGTGGCATGGTCCTCAAAGCCTAGGTTAACCAAAAACCTTGCATGTTCGGCGGGATTCAAGATCTGCTGTACTAACGCCCATAAGTCTCTTGATTCAGCATTATAGACAAGTATAGTAGTCCGGAGGAATTCTACAAACAAGGTGGGGGATTTCTTCCTATCTGGCATCCCAGCTAAGATAGCCATTATCTCGTTAGGTTTCCAGGGGTAGAAGATACCTATGGTCTGGGGGTTATCGGCGGCCACTGGAATATTTGCGTTAAAGGCAGGGTTAGGCATTTGTCTCACCGGCAACTGCCGGGGTGTCGGTTTATGTCTGGCGGGTCTCTCGGTATCAGATTCTGATTCCAGGGATGACAAGTCGTCTCCTGAATCTCCACTGTCAATGTCACTATGGTCCCGGCACTCTAAAAAGGACCTTAAAGCCTTGAGGGTACTCTGGCTCTGACTCTCTAGTCTCTGACTTTGAATTATCTGCCTTTGATTTCTCCGTTTTCGTGACCTTGATGGACTGGGTTGGGGTGGGGAGGGTGTCGTCGGGGGCCGATTATTCTTAGTCCTGAGTCGGGTGTAAAAGGCAACAGGGTCGGTATACTGGGGACCCGGTTGTTGGTCTCCCATCTGGACCGGCGGGGGATTATTTACTTGAACCGTGACTGACGGCGGCGGGGAAACGGCACTGGCAGATACTTGAGGTGTCGGCGCAGGGGTTTGTGCAGCTGGTACGGGTGCCACCGGGGGATAAATGTTAACGTACGGGGGGGAGGCGTGGGGAACAACCTGAGCCCTGTGATTCCATTCGTCCAAATCATCATCACCATCTCCCTCTGTCAAGGCAAGGCCAACCATTGGATTACGTAATCCACTCTTATCAGCCTTTCCAGGCTCGCTCGTGGTCTTTTCAGACTCCTGTTTTGAGCGTTTCTCATGAGCGCATTCCTTTTTCAATACCTCTATTGATTTGACTACCCCTCCCCCTGTAAGTGCTATTCCTAATTTTAAGGCATTATCCTGCCAACTTGCTAACAAGGAAGTTTCTTTCAGTTCCTGACAGTACTGTCTCCATAGGGCAATTAGTTCTTTGGCTGTGGTACCCCTGTTACTTTTCCAAATTAGTTCTTGAGCCTTTTTAGCGGCATCTAGATTCTTAGTTCCTCCTAGTGGCCATTGATCACTTCCTAATTTCTTATTCAATCCTCCCGACAACTGTCTAAGTTGCTTTGCTTTGTCAGGATGTTGTTCACAAAGGGTCTGTAAGGCGCTACCCGATTCAGTCGTGGTATCTAAACAGTTGCCCATCTTACTCCCCTTGTGAACTTTACACAGTCGCGTTTTAAACTTGTTCAGAGCCTAGGCGGGCCAAGTGATATACGAGGTCGACGCTCTTTACCTGACACAAGTGCTTATTTCTAAGTTTACACAGTTCCTAGTTATTCCCTCAGTACGTATACTGACCCTCAGTGATATCCGATCACTGACCCTCAGTGATATACCCTCAGTGATATCCGATCACTGACCCTCAGTGATATCCGATCACTGACCCTCAGTGATATCCGATCACTGACCTAATCACCTATCCCTTCCAGTATTCGCCAGACTGACCTGGATCTCGGCGGGACACCACACGGGAGTTAGCGATTGGCCGACTCGTCGTCAGACTGGCAGAATCAGAGGAAAACTCTCGGTGACTGTCCGTTGAGATCCCACTTCTGACACCAAATGATAGAACGGATTCTTTTACCCTCAGTCTGGTTCAGTAATCACTGAGTCGAATGCAACTGGAGAATTCAAACGATTTATTTTCCGCGGAGTCTTACTCTGAAATGTCGGCACCGACTCCTGCAAGAGTCTGACGAACCCAACAGAGCAAGCAATTTGTCATACAGTGTGCTACATTATTATACTTGCATTTGAGAAGACATTAACACCTCGTACATTCCTGCACCAATCCTGAGCTGTGCACGTATACATTTAATTTGATTTCCTGGCCTGGCAGTTTGAAATAAAGAAGTCACATTTAACTGAATGGGTTACAGCTAAGTAAATATCCTGGTAATGTGTTCACGATCACCTAAACATTATGGTAATGCGTTTGCAATCATGGTAATGCGTTTTCTGATCGCCTATTGTCTGTATAACTTCTGCACGCTGCCTTACATTGTTCCTACCAGCAAGGTGTGACATTGTGGGCGCCAGCCATATTAGCAGCCAAAGATCAGTTTAGCCTTTTTATTTTACTTCTTGCTGCCTTCACAGTTTCTTCTTTCTATTTCCTTGACCTTGGTATTCTCAGGGTCTGACTAAGGCTCTGTACAACTGTCTTTCTTGGATCCAAAATAGAAGACCTTACACTTCCTCACATCAGAGAACATTCCCTTTATCCCTACTCTCTGTGATAAAAAATAATAACTTCCGGGAAGTTATGTCATCACTTCCTGTGAACTATGAACTGTGTACATACCTCACTTCCTGTCATATGTCACTTCCGGTTGGACTGGTATAAATACTGGTCTGTTCAGTATTGTAAGAGGCTTCTACCAGAGGCATGGTAAAGACCTCTCTTGTATATAGTGTGTTTATAAGTTACTTAAAGCTTACTTTAAAGTTACTTGATGGTAAGTCTCCTTTTTCTTACATCAATTTAAGTAACTTAGTATTTACACTGACAAATACTAGACCTTCAGACAAACTCGGAAGTTAAGGATCCAGGGAACCACCCATCATGGAGAAAATCCTTAGACCTATTCGTCTGGACTTGGACCCGAATACACCAGCAGCTGGCAGGGTATGGAAGCATTGGTATCGTACTTTTGAGAATTTTCTGGATGAATGTAAAGCGGATGCTCCTGCTAAATTGAAGATACTTGTCAATTATGTGACCCCAAAAGTGTTCGAATATGTTGATGAATGGGATAATTACGAAGAGGTGATTCGGGCACTTAAGAAACTGTATGCGAAGACCCCAAATGAGGTCTATGCTAGACATCTACTGGCCACAGCCCGACAAGGGCCAGGGGAATCAATTGACGAATTCCTGCAAGAACTTCGCAGGCTCAGCGTAGATTGTAACTTTCAGGCAGCCTCAGCTGAGCTGTACCGCCAAGAAATGATTCGTGATGCTTTCATCTGCGGGATTGCCTCTCCATTTATACGCCAGCGTCTACTAGAAAGTAAAACACTTGAGCTACAAAAAGCTTTTGACCTAGCTTGTTCACTGGATTTGGCAAAGAGAAATGCAGACCTCTATCAGCTGCCCAGATCTCGATCTGCTGCTGTAGCTGCAACCAGACAATTCAAGCGGTCTCAGGTGAACCCTATCATGGGGGAATCTAATTCTGATAATTCTGATGAAGAAGAGGAGGACGACCCCACTTTAGCAGCCTCTTGGCAATCTAGGAAGGAATGCTTCTTTTGTGGAGATGCTTTTCACCCTAGGAAAACCTGCCCTGCTCGCAATGCAATCTGCAGTTATTGCGGGAAAAAAGGACACTTTGCTAAAGTTTGCCTATCAAGGGCCTCTACGAGGGCCAATCCAGCTAAGGCCTACCGAACTGCCCCAGCTAGGACCTATCAAGCTTCCTCTCGAGGTCTCTCCCGAAGAAGCACACCGAGAGTTTTAGCCACTCTCTGTGCAACGACACCAATTACAGCTGCTTGCCCACAGAACCTGTCTCATGCAGCCACAAAAATTTCAATTAAAGGGCATACCTTAGATGCCTTAATTGACTCAGGAAGTACTGATAGTTTCATTAAGGAACAGATTGTTGCGAAATTGAAACTACATGTCTTCCCATCGGACCAGGCAATTGCGATGGCCCAGTCATCACTTAATACCAGAATCTCCGGCTTTTGTGTTGTTGATATGACACTTCATGGTCGTATGTATCCCTCCACCCGACTTTCGGTGCTCAAGGACTTATGTAGTGATCTCCTCTTAGGGCTGGACTTCCAAAAACAGCATAAGAAACTCACCATTGAGTTTGGTGGATCCAAACCCGGACTTACTATTTCTAATATACCGTCTAAATTACCATTTTGTGCATTATCAGCAGCTTCACTTGATGAACCCTCATTATTTGCCAGTATTCCGCCTCAATGCGAACCGATAATAACGAAATCGCGGCGCTTTAATCAGGAAGACCAATCTTTTATTGTGGCTGAAATCTCTCGACTTCTAGCAGAGGATATCATTGAACCATGTTCGTCGCCCTGGCGGGCTCAAGTCGTCATTGTCAAGAACCCTCTAAAACCACACAAACAGCGACTATGCATCGATTATTCGCAAACCATCAATCAATATACCGACTTGGACGCCTACCCATTGCCACGCATTGATGATATGGTTAATAAACTGGCCGAATACAAAGTGTTCTCAACTTACGATTTAAAAAGTGCCTATCATCAGTTACCCTTGAAGGTCTCAGATAAGCAGTACACAGCCTTTGAGGCTAATGGACGGCTGTACCAATTTCGCCGCCTCCCATTCGGGGTTACTAATGGAGTGGCTGTCTTTCAACGGGCAATGGATGGCCTGGTTAAGCAGGAAAACCTAAGGGACACTTTTCCCTATCTTGATAACATTACCATTGCAGGTCACGATCAACAGGAACACGACTCCAACCTCCAAAAATTTCGGGATGCCCTCCATCGCCGTAATTTGACCATGAATGAATCCAAATCTGTTGAGTCGCAACCGACCATCAACATCCTTGGCTACTGCGTAGGCAATGGTATCATTAAGCCAGACCCAGAAAGACTTCGCCCGCTCCAAGAGCTCCCGTCACCTAAGAATCCGGCTTCTTTACGTCGGGCTCTCGGTCTGTTTGCATACTACGCTAAATGGATTCCTCATTTTTCGGACAAAATCCAACCCTTGCTGCATGCTAGATCATTTCCACTGGGAACAGCGGCTGTTGCAGCCTTTAACCTTCTCAAAAAACAGTTGGAGAAAGCGGCTCTTCACTCCATTGATGAGAATCTCCCTTTCGTGGTTGAATGTGATGCCTCGGAGGTGGCGATCTCGGCTACTCTGAATCAGGAAGGTCGTCCTGTAGCATTTATGTCCAGGACCTTACAAGGTGCCGAGCTACATTATCCTCCGGTTGAGAAAGAAGCCACAGCCATCATAGAGGCAGTACGGAAGTGGAACCATTTTCTAGCTCGCCAGCACTTTACATTGATCACGGACCAACGATCAGTCGCCTTCATGCTCGATAATCGAAAACGAACCAAAATTAAGAATAATAAAATACAACTTTGGAGGATGGAACTGGCCTCTTTTGGTTATACCATTCTCTATCGGCCTGGCAAGGAGAATGTGGCCCCGGACACCCTCACACGGGCATTCTGCTCCACTATGTCATCCTCCACTCTCATGGATGTCCACAATGGTTTGTGTCATCCTGGCGTTACGCGCATGCTACATTTCGTACGATCACGGAATCTCCCTTTTTCCACTGGAGATGTAAAGAAAATATGCTCAGAATGCCGGCTTTGTGCGGAATTAAAACCTCAGTTCTTCCGCCCCTCAGATGGTATACTCATACATGCAACCCAACCGATGCAACGACTTAGCATCGATTTTAAGGGCCCAGTGCCCTCTTCAACTCGGAACACATATTTGCTCACCATGATCGACGAATATTCACGTTTTCCGTTTGCCTTCCCCTGCTCCAATATGCTGGCGTCCACAGTAATCTGCTGCCTTGAGCAGGTATTTTCTCTCTGTGGCATGCCGGCTTATATTCACTCAGATCGGGGTCCATCCTTTATGTCAAGGGAACTCAAGGACTACCTCTCAGGACGGGGAATTGCTACAAGCAAAACAACACCATACCATCCCATCGGAAATGGGCAGGTAGAGAGGTATAACGGTATCATCTGGAATTCCGTACGTCTCGCTTTAAGATCTCGGGGCCTACCAGACCAGCAATGGGAAACAGTGCTTCCGGATGCATTGCACTCTATACGGTCCCTGCTTTCTACAGCCACAAATACTACACCTCATGAGCGGTTCTTTGGATTCCAGCGTCGCTCATCTCATGGGACATCACTCCCGTCATGGCTAACTACTCCTGGACCTGTATTACTCCGAAGATACGTTCGGACGTCTAAAAATGACCCTCTTGTAGACGAGGTCGAACTAACCGATGCCAACCCCACCTATGCAAACATACGATATTCCGACGGCCGAGAATCTACCGTATCATTACGGGATCTGGCTCCCTGCCCACCAGGACCTAGTGGGACAGCGGGTGATGGCATTTCACCAGGAAACTCTTGGGACCTATCGGGTACCCCTCTCCAGGATCCTGATCGGACACCAACTAGCTTGGTGCCGGTAGAACCCCGTGCTCAAGGTTGCGACCCTCCCAGTACCGCGCATGAAAGTACTGATCCGCCACAGACCAGCTCTGCACCTCCCTCTGAACAGAGGCAGTCCGACTTTGAACCTATTGGGGCTCGTACTCGAAGCCATGATCTCCCCGACCCTTCACAGGGCAATCCAGGCCACACAGACTCTGACCAATGGCCAACCGCATGTAAGCGGACCAGCGACCCTCTACGACGGGAATCCAAACGGGTGCGACTCTTCCTTGTTCGGCGGCTGCGGACCAAAAGGTAGACCACAGCCTCCTAATCCTGCAGGAGGGAAGAATGTGATAAAAATAATAACTTCCGGGAAGTTATGTCATCACTTCCTGTGAACTATGAACTGTGTACATACCTCACTTTCTGTCATATGTCACTTCCTGTTGGACTGGTATAAATACTGGTCTGTTCAGTATTGTAAGAGGCTTCTACCAGAGGCATGGTAAAGACCTCTCTTGTATATAGTGTGTTTATAAGTTACTTAAAGCTTACTTTAAAGTTACTTGATGGTAAGTCTCCTTTTTCTTACATCACTCTCTCTGTTTCCTACCTCTAAACAATAACCAAGCCATGTCTTAAGGTAACCTCCAATTCCGTGTACTTACAAGTTAAGAACGAGGCAGCGAGGCAGAGGGGTTGAGGGAGGCCTGAGGCAACTGAAGAGAACGCCGCCAATGGTGCGGCAAGGGAAGGGGGTTGCATTGCATGCGGAAGTGGATGTAGGATTGGAGGAGATTGCAGAGATATGGTGAGGTGAAGCCTAGGAGGGATTTGAAGTTAAGAGCGAGGATTTTAAATTCCGTGTGTTGGTGATAAGGGAGCCAGTGTCAGTCAGGGATGATGGGCAAACTGGACTGAAGTTGATATTTACTGTAATATTATTTTAACAATATTCTCACCTGTGTACTGAAAACTGAAAAAGCTGTCTGGCCCAGGGAGACTGTCATTTCCCTGGACCAGACTTTTTTGGCATTCAAAGGGTTAATACTTGTCCTGGAACTTGGAATGCACATATTTCTGGCTTGCATGGGAGAACCAGCCTTTATGGTCTAAGATCATATGAACATAAGAAAAAGGAGCAGGAGTAGGCCATTTGGCCCCTCGAGTCTGCTCCGCCATTCAATAAGACCATGGCTGATTTGATCTTGGCCTCAACTCCACTTTTCTGCCTGTTCCCCATAACCCTTGACTCCCCTGTAGTTCAAAAATCTGTCAATCTCAGCCTTGAATATATTCAATGACCCAGCCTCCACAGCTCTCTGGGGTAGAGAATTCCAAAGATTCACGACCCTCAGAGAAGAAATTCCTCCTCATCTCTGCCTTAAATGGGTGACCCCTTATTCTGAAACTATGCCCCCTAGTTCTAGATTCCCCCATGAGGGGAAACATTCTCTCAGCATCTACCGTCAAGCCCCCTCAGAATCTTATATGTTTCAGTAAGATCACCTCCCATTCTTCTAAACTCCAATGAGTATAGGCCCAACCTGCTCAACCTTTCTTCATAAGACAACGCTCCCATCCCAGGAATCAACCTTCTCTGAACTGCCTCCAATGCAAGTACAGTACTGTATATCTGTCCCTCCTTAAATAAGACCAAAACTGTACGCAGTACTCCAGGTGTGGTCTCACCAGCGACCTGTACAGTTGTAGCAAGACTTCCCTACTTTTATACTCCATCCCCCTTGCAATAAAGGCCAACATTCCATTTGCCTTCCTAATTACTTGCTGTACCTGCATGCTAACTTTTTGTGTTTCATGTATGAGGACACACAGATCCCTCTGTACCGCAGCATTCTGTAGTCTCTCTCCATTTAAATAATACTGTATTTTGTTTTTCTATTCTTCCTACCAAAGTGGATAACCTCACATGTTCCCACATTATACTCCATTTGCCAAAGTTTTGCCCACTCACTTAACATATCTAGATCCCTTTGCAGACTCTTTGTGTACTCCTCACAACTTGCTTCCCCACCTATCTTTGTATTGTCAGCAAATTTGGCTACAGTACTCTTAGTCCCTTCATCCAAGTCATTAATATAGATTGTAAATAGTTGAGGCCCCAGCACTGATCCCTATGGCGCCCCACTAGTTACGGGTTGTCAACCTGAAAAGGACCCATTTATCCCGACTTTCTGTTTTCTGTTAGTTAGCCAATCCTCTATCCAATCTAATATATTACCCCCAACACCATGAGCTCTTATCTTGTGCAGTAACCTTTTATGTGGCACCTTATCGAATGCCTTTTGGAAATCCAAATACACTGCATCTACTGGTTCCCCTTTATCCACCCTGCTCGTTACATCCTCAAAGAACTCTAATAAATTTGTCAAACACGATTTCCCTTTCTTAAAACCATGTTGACTCTGCTTGATTGTATTATGATTTTCTAAATGTCCTGCTACTACTTTCTTAATAATGGATTCCAGCATTTTCCCAATGACAGATGTTAGGCTAACTGGCCTATAGTTTCCTGCTTTCTGTCTCCCTCCTTTCTTGAATAGGGGCGTTGCATTTGCAGTTTTCCAATCCGTTGTGACCTTTCCAGAGTCTAGGGAATTTTGGAAGATTATAACCAATGCATGCACTATCTCTGCAGCCACTCTTTTAAGACCCTAGGATGCAGGCCATCAGGTCCGGAGGACTTGTCAGCCTTTAGTCCCATTAGTTTGCTCTAGTGATCGTGATTGTTTTAAGTTCCTCCCTCCCTGTTGCCCCTTGACTTTCTGCTATTATTGGGATGCTTTTAGTGTCTTCTACCGTGAAGACAGATACAAAATATTTGTTCAAAGTTTCTGCCATTTCCTTGTTTCCCATTATTAATTTTCCAGTCTCGTCCTCTAAGGGACCAATGTTTACTTTAGCTACTCTCTTTTTATATACTTGTAGAAGCTCTTAATGTCTGTTTTTATGTTTCTTGCTTGTTTACTCTCATAATCAATTTTCTCCCTCTTTTTTTAGTCATCCTTTGCAAGTTTCTAAATTTTTCCCAATCTTCTGGCCTACCACTAATCTTCACAACATTGTATGCCTTTTCTTTCAATTTGATATCCTCCTTAACCTCCTTAGTAAGCCACGGACAGTTCATCCTTCTCATGGAGTCTTTTTTTCTCACTGGAATATATCTTTGTTGAGAGTTATGAAATATCTCCTTAAAAGTCTGCCGCTGCTTATCTACCGTCTTATCTTTTAATCTATTTTCCCAGTCCACTTTAGCTAACTCTGTCTTCATGCCCTTGTAATTGCCTTTATTTAAGTTTAAGACACTAGTTTCAGACCCAAGTTTTTCACATTCAGTTTATCATGTTATGCTCACTCTTCCCTTGAGGATCCTTTGCTATGAGATCAATTAATCCTTTCTCATTACACATTACCAGATCTAAAATTGCCTGTTCCCTGGTTGGTTCCACAACGTATTGTTCTAAGAAACTGTCCTGAATACACTCTATGAACTCGTCCTCAAGGCATACCTTTGCCAATTTGATTTGTCCAATCTATATGAAGATTAAAATCGCCCACGATTATTGCAGTACCTTTCTTACAAGCCCCCATTATTTCTTGATTTATACTCTGTCCTATAGTGTAGCTACTGTTAGGGGGCCTATAGACTACTCCCACCAGTGACTTCTTTCCCATATTATTTCTTATCTCCACCCAAACTAATTCTGCATCTTGTTCTTTCGAGCCAAGATAATTTCTCATTACTGCACTGATCTCATCCTTTATTAACAGAGATACCCTACCTCCTTTTCCTATCTGCCTATCCTTCCGAAATGTCAAATACCCCTGAATATTCAGTTCCCAGCCTTGGTCACCTTGCAGCCACATCTCTGTAATGGCTATCAGATCATACCCATTTATTTCTATTTGTGCCGTCAATTCATTTATCTTGTTACGAATGCTGCATGCATTCAGATAAAGAGCCTTTTTGTCTTTTTACCATTTTTCTCTACTCTGACCCTATTTGCTAGTGCACTCTTATGCTTGTATGCTCTGTCCCTTCCTGTCACACTCTGGTTATCATTACCCCTATCGCTACCCTGCATTATTGCCTTGTCCTTTCTCTTTAACTTTCTAAGTTTCCCCTCACCTGAACTCTCCCCACCACTATTTAGTTTAAAGCCCTATCTACAGCCCTAGTTATTCAATTCGCCAGGACACTGGTCCCAGCACGGTTCAAGTGAAGCCCGTCCCAACAGAACAGCTCCCTCTTTCCCCAGTACTGGTGCCAGTGCCCCATGAATTGAATTCCATTTCACCCACACCAGTCCTTGAGCCATGCATTCAGCTCTCTGATCTTATTGACTTTAGCCAATTTGCTCGTGGCTCGGGTAGTAATCCAGAGATTATTACCTTTGCGGTTCTGCTTTTTAATTTAGACCCTGCTCATACTCCCTCAGCAGAACCTCTTAGTCCTACCTTCTTCTTCTTAGGTAGTCCCTCGGAACCGAGGATGACTTGCTTCCACATTAAAAATGAGCTCGCATGTGACTGATTAGTCCAATGTGGGACCTACAGTCTCTGTCACAGGTGGGGCAGACGGTGGTTGAAGGGGCGGGTGGGTGGGGTGCTTGGGTTGACGTGCGCTCCTTGCGCTTGGCTTCCGCTTGCTCCCGGCGAAGAGACTCGAGGAGTTTGGCGCCTTCCCGGATGCTTCTCCTCCACTTTGTGCGGTCTTGGGCCAGGGATTCCCAGGTGTCGGTGGGAATGTTACAGTTTTTCAAGGCGGCTTTGAGGGTGTCCTTGAAGTGTTTCCTCTGCCCACCTGGGGCTCTCTTGCCGTGCCGGAGCTCTGAGTAGAGCACTTGTTTTGGGAGTCTCGTATCGGGCATGCGGACAATGTGACCCGTCCATCGGAGCTGATTGAGCGTGGTCAGAGATTTGATGCTGGGGATGTTGGCCTGAGCAAGAACACTGACGTTGGTGCGCTTATCCTGCCAATGGATTTGCAGGATCTTGTGGAGGCAGCGTTGGTGGTACCTCTCCAGTGCTTTGAGGTGCCTGCTGTACATGTCCTACCTACGTCGTTGGTACCTACGTGGATCACGATAACTGGATCCTTCCCGTTCCACTCCAGCCCCGAGGAGATGTCCTTAACCCTTGCACCAGGCAGGCAACACAGCCTTCGGGATTCACGCTCTCGGCTGCAGAGAACAGTACATATCCCCTTAATTATACTGTCCCCTACCACTACTACATTTCTTTTTACTCCCCCAACTTGAATGGCCCCCTGTACCACGGTACTGTGGTCATTTTGCCTCATCCTCCCTGCAGTCCCTGCTCTCGTCCACGCAGGCTGCAAGAACCTCGTACCTGTTGGACAAGTGCAAGAGCTGAGGCTCCTCCAATGCTACCTTCTGGATCCCCATACCTGCCTCACTTGTAGTCACACCCTCCTGTCCCTGACCACAGACCAAATCTGAAGCATTTAACCTAAGGGGTGTGACTGCCTCCTGGAACAAAGTGTCCAGGTAACTTTTTCCCTCCTGATGTATCGCAGTGTCCGAAGCTTGGGCTCCAGCTCATCAACTCTGAGCCGAAGTTCCTCGAGCTGCAGACACTTACTGCAGATGTGGTTGCTGTGGATCACACTGAGGTCCACCAGCTCCCACATGCTACAGCTGCAACACATCACCTGCCCTGCCATCTCTATTGTATTTTATTTAACTAATTAGGTTTTCAAGTTTTGAAATATTCAATTGTCCATTCATAGTTTTTAATCTAGGTAATAACCTTGTTTAGTTTATTAAATTTAGTTATATGCTTTAGGTCTTTGCTGTAACTTAGCCCACAGTCCTAATTTAACCCTAGTTGTTTACATTTTTTTAATGTATCAAGCAGCACCTCTTACCCCCACCTCACCGAATTCCCTCACTCACCAAATTCCCAAGTTTAGTACTCTGTAGAAGAAGTGCTCCATAGAACTGGACTCCGTGCTACTTATCTCCCCTCTCATGTTCTTGTGGGGCTCAGTAACAGTATTTCATATTGGGTGGTCACGTTGTAAAGGATTTACTGACTGACCAGAACTTTGATCAGCCCACAGTATCATACAAAAGGTTTTAATCCCATTGTCCCACTGTAGTTCACAGTTGCATATTCGATTACTATTCGGACCTTCATAGTGAGTAGCCGAGCCATACAGGCCACGAAGGCCTGATCTCAGCTGGATGTCACCTGGGGCACTATAATTGGTCCTAGCATCCCTGGGTTAGAAGGAGGAAATCATCCACGATTCCTACTCCTAGGAATGAATTTATCAGGCTCTAACTATTGTCATTAGGCAGTGGCACAGTCCCATGGAACTGAAAGCAGCAAACACAGCACCAATATTGAAACGGGCAGCAAATCTGTGCTAGGTTACAACAGACACTATCACCAGTAACTGGCAAGATATTGGAGACTATTCTGTGGGGCAGGCTGGAGGAAAACCTAACAGCCTAACTGGATTTAGAATCGGGAAAGCTTAGATGATTATCCTCTTTGATTTCCACAAGGGTATTATAGATAGCACAGGTAGTGGACTACCCCATCATGTACCCGACTGGACTGTGACAAAGTTTTAGATAAAATTCCACATGAAGGACGACTAATTAAACTAAAACCCACAGGAATCCAGAGTAGAACAAGTGGGACTCATTTAAGAACATAAGAAATAGGAGCAGGAGTAGGCCAGTCGGCCCCTCGAGCCTGCTCCGCCATTCAATAAGATCATGGCTGATCTGATCCTAACCGCCAATCTACTATCACAGAACCATCTCCTGAATCTAACAGAATTAGACACACGAAATAGGAGCAGGATCAGGCTACACGGCCCCTGGGTCCGCTCCGCTACCCACAGGGCCATGACCGATCCGAACCTAGACTCATGTCCAAATTCCTGCTCGCTCCCCGTAACCCTTAATTCCCTTTACTTCTAGGAAACTGTCTATTTCTGTTTTAAATTTATGTAATGATGTAGCTTCTACAGCTTTTTGGGGCAGCATATTCCATGGACCTACCACCCTCTGAGTGAAGTAGTTCCTCCTCATCTCAGTTTTGAAAGAGCAGCCCCTTATTCTAAGATCATGCCCCCTAGTTCTAGTTTCACCCATCATCGGGAACATCCTCCCCGCATCCACCCGATCCAACCCCTTCACAATCTTATATGTTTCAATAAGATCGCCTCTCATTCTTCTGAACTCCAATGAGTAGAGTCCCAATCTACTCAACCTCTCCTCATATGTCCATCCCCTCATCCCCGGGATTAACCGAGTGAACCTTCTTTGTACTGACTCGAGAGCAAGTATGTCTTTTCTTAAGTATGGACACCAAAACTGTACGCAGTATTCCAGGTGCGGCCTCACCAATACCTTGTACAACTGAAGCAATACCTCCCTATTTTTATATTCTATCCCCCTAGCAATGAAAGCCAACATTCCATTGGCCTTCTTAATCACTTGCTGCACCTGAATACTAACCTTTTGAGTTTCGTGCACCAGGACCCCCAGATCCCTTTGTACTTCAGTACTTTCCAGTTTCTTGCCATTAAGATAATAACTTGCTCTACGATTTTTCCTGCCAAAGTGCATAACCTCACACTTTCCAGTATTGTATTCCATCTGCCAAATCTCTGCCCACTTACTTAGCCTGTCGATGTCCCCTCGCAGGTTTTTTATGTCCTCCTCACTCACTACTTTCCCTCCCATCTCAGTAACATCTGCAAACTTTGATATGTTACACTCGGTCCCCTCCTCCAAATCGTTAATATAGATTGTAAAGAGTTGGGGACCCAGCACTGATCCCTGCGGAACACCACTAGTTACTGATTGCCAGTCTGAGAATGAACCATTTATCCCAACTCTCTGCCTTCTGTTAGATAGCCAATCCTCTATCCATGCCAGAATATTACCCCCAATCCCGTGATTTTTTATCTTAATTTAGAAGTTGCTTAAAAATGGGAGCACCCATGAAAGGAGGAGTATCAGACTTGGGGGAGATGTTGAGTGGAATTCCCAGGGATCAGTGTTATAGTGGGAGAGGGGCTAAGTGCAGTGCCATGGAATGTCAGATTGGATGAGCTACTGAGTGGAGTCTCGTGGGGGGTCAGACTGGGTTAGGTTCTGAATAGAGCCCTGCAGAGGTCAAGGTCGGATTGGGAGAGGTACTGAGTGCAGTCCCGAGGGGTTCAATGCAAAATTGGGAGAGGTGCTACGTGTGGTACTATAGGGCTCCGTGCTTGGACCCTTGGGGGGAGAACTTCAGTATCACCCCGTTTGGGGCACAATTATCGGCCGGGCGCAAGGTTTAGCGCCTGGCGCTAATTATTGCCTCCGACTGCAAACTTGGCCTCTATCGTCCCTGGAGGTAATTTGAGCACTAAATCAGGCGCTACATACCTCTCTTAAGGCGCTAACGCCGAGGAGCGAGGCGCTACCTCAGAGCGCTGGCAAAGCTCATGTGATGTCAGTCAGCAATGGAACACAGACAGACTGGCGCCAGCCAGTTCTTAAAGGGGAGGGTCGATCTTGCTCTCCAGCCACACCCTGCTCATTGCAGCCTTGAATCTCGGCCTGGGGAGACCTGTACATCAATTCTGCTGGAAAGAACAATGGAGGGGCCCAGGGAAAGAGCTCAGAGTGCAGCCCCCATAGTCTCTTCCAAATCGATGCAATGAAGGTCAAATCAAAATGAACCTGCATAGTGCTGCTCAGTACCCAAAACTCCTTCACCCAGCTTTGAATCTCTCCAGAAGTCAGTCTCTCGCAGAATGCGTGGTGCAAAAATGTCGCCAACAATAAAAGGCAGGAAGCGGCCGCCTTTAAATAGCGCTCCCCCAGTCTCTTCCCGACTGCAAAATGTTCCCCTCTACCCTCTAGAGGCAGGCGGAAAGGCAGGGGGCGCCACTCAATATCCGTACCGGGGCAATGTACGCTCGACTGACGTCAGGATCTGCGGGCACAGGAGATCGTGGCGGTAGTGTTTAGCGCCGCTGCAAAATGTCTGGTCAATTTTGCAAGCGGTACAAACATCGCCGCGCCCAGGCGCTAGTTGCTTTGCGCCGCTCTTAGGGCGCTAATGGGAGGCGCTAATCAACCGAATATTTCTCCCTTGTTTAACATCTAAATTTATGTGGATCCCGAAACCAATTGTAAGCTTGTCAGAGTTGCTGATGGGACTAAAATAAGTACAGTATAATATCTGCATACTGTATATATTAATGACTTGGACTTGGGTGTACAGGGCACAATTTCTGAATTTGCAGATGACACACAACTTGGAAGTATAGTGAACAGTGAGGAGGATAGTGATAGACTTCAAGAGGGCATAGACAGGCTGGTGAAATGGGCAGATGAAATTTAACGCAGAAAAGTGCAAAGTGATACATTTTGGTAGGAAGAACAAGGAGAGGCAATATAAACTAAAGGGTATAATTCTGAAGGGGGTGCATGAACAGAGAGACCTGGGGGTGTATGTGCACAAATCGTTGAAGGTGGCACGGCAGGTTGAGATAGCGGTTAAAAATGCATACGGGATCTTGGGCTTCATAAACAGAGGCATAGAGTAGAAAAGCAAGGAAGTTATGATGAGCCTTTATAAAACACTGGACCGACCTCAACTAGAGTATTGTGTCCAATTCTGGGCACCGCACTTCAGGAAAGATGTGAAGGCCTTAGAGAGGGTGCAGAAAAGATTTACAAGACTGGTTTCAGGGATGAGGGACTTAAGTTACATGGATAGACTGGAAAAGCTGGGGTTGTTCTCCTTAGAGCAGAGAAGGTTGAGAAGAGATTTGATGGAGGTGTTCAAAATCATGAGTCTAGACAGAGTAGATAAAAAGAAACTGTTCCCATTGGCGGAAGGGTCAAGAACCAGAAGACACAGATTCAAGGTGATTGGCAGAAGAACCAAAGGCAACATGAAGAAAAACTTTTTTACGCAGCGAATGGTTAGGATCTGGAATGCACTGCCTGATTGGGTGGTGGAGGCAGATTCAATCGTGGCTTTCAAAAGGGAATTGGATAAGTACCTGAGGAAAGAATTTACAGGGCTACAGGGAAAGGGCGGGGGAGTGGGACTAGCTGAAGTGCTCTTGCAGAGAGCCGGCACGGGCTCGACAGGCCAAATGGTCCCCTTCTGTACTGTAACCATTCTATGATTCTACAGTAGAGATGGAAGATGCAGTTAATGATTATAGAAGGATTAGGCAGGTAAATGATAATGTTTAATATTGACATTTGTACATTATTGCACAATGGGTTAAAATGTGCAACATTCGTATACAATGGAACTTAAACTAATACAGAGAGACTTCGAAAGCCAGTGATGGTAGACTTGATACTGTACATGTCCAATAAATGTAGATGAGCAACTAGAATGCTAGTAGAGTGCTGGGAGACTTTTTTTTGAATGTTTAATTAGTTTTTATGGAATGTGGGTGTCGCTGGCAAGGCCAGCATTTATTGCCCATCCCTAATTGCTCTTCAGAAGGTGGTGCTGAGCCACCGCCTTGAACCGCTGCAGTCCGTGTGCTGAAGGTACTCCCACAGTGCTGTTAGGTAGGGAGTTCCAGGATTTTGACCCAGCGACAATGAAGGATCGGCGATATACTTCTAAGTCAGGATGGTGTGTAACTTGGAGGTGGTGGTGTTCCCATGCGCCTGCTGCCCTTGTCCTTCTAGGTGGAAGAGGTTGCAGGTTTGGGAGCTGCTGCCAAAGAAGCCTTGGCAAGTTGCTGCAGTGTATCTTGTAGATGGTACACACTGCAGCCATGGTACGCCAGTGGTGGAGGGAGTGAATGTTTAAGGTGGTGGATGGGGTGCCAATCAATCGGGCTGCTTTGTCCTGTATGGTGTCGAGCTTCTTGATTGTTGTTGGAGCTGCACTTATCCAGGCAAGTGGAAATTATTCTATCACACTCCTTACCTGTGCCTTGTAGATGGTAGAAAGGCTTTGGGGAGTCAGGAGGTGAGACACTCGCCGCAGAATACCTAGCCTCTGACCTGCTCTTGTTGCCACAGTATTTATGTGGCTGGTCCAGTTAAGGTTCTGGTCAATGGTGACCCCCAGGATGTTGATGGTGGGGGATTCGGCGATGGTAATGCCGTTGAATGTCAAGGGGCGGTGTTTAGACTCTCGCTTGTTGGAGATAGTCATTGCCTGGCACTTGTGTGGCGCGAATGTTACCTGCCACTTTTCAGCCCAAGCCTGAACGTCGTCCAGGTCTTGTTGCATGCGGGCATGGACTGCTTCATTATCTAAGGAGTTGTGAATGGGACTGAACACCGTACAGTCATCAGCAAACATCCCCAATTCTGACCTTATGTTGGAAGGAAGGTCATTGATGAAGCAGCTGAAGATGGTTGGGCCGAGGACACTGCCCTGAGGAACCCCTGCAGCGATGTCCTGGGGTTGTGATGATCGACCTTCAATCACCACAACCATCTTCCTTTGTGCTAGGTATGACTCCAGCCAGTGGAGAGTTTCCCCCCCCGATTCCCATTGACCTCAGTTTTCCTGGGGCTCCTTCATGCCACACTCGGTCAAATGCTGCCTTGATGTCAAGGGCAGTCACTCTCACCTCACCTCTGGAATTCAGCTCCTTAGTCCATGTTTGGACCAAGGCTGTAATGAGGTTGGGAGCCGAGTGGTCTTGGCAGAACCGAAACTGGGCATCAGTGAGCAGGTTATTGGTAAGTGCCTCTTGATAGCACTGTCGATTACCTCTTCCATCACTTTGCTGATGATTGAGAGTAGACTGATGGGGCGGTAATTGGCCGGATTGGATTTGTCCTGCTTTTTGTGGACAGGGCATACCTGGGCAGTTTTCCACATTGTCGGATTGACGCCAGTGTTGTAGCTGTACTGGAACAGCTTGGCTAGACGCGCGGCTAGTTCTGGAGCACAAGTCTTCAGCACGATAGCCAGGATGTTGTCAGGGCCCATAGCCTTTGCTGTTTCCAGTGCGCTGAGCCGTTTCTTAATATCACGTGGAGTGAATCGAATTGGTTGAAGACTGGTTTCTGTGATGGTAAGGACCTCAGGAGGAGGCCAATATGGATCATCCACTCGGCACTTCTGGCTGAAGATGGTTGCAAACGCTTCAGCCTTGACTTTTGCACTCGCGTGCTGGGTTCCACCATCATTGGGGATGGGGATATTCATGGAGCCTCCTCCTCCCGTTAGTTGTTTACTGGTCCACCACCATTCACAACTGGATGTGGCAGGACTGCAGAGCATTGATCTGATCCGTTGATTGTGGGATCACTTAGCTCTGTCTATAGCATGCTGCTTCTGCTTTTTAGCATGCATGTAGTCCTGTGTTGCAGCTTCCCCAGGTTGGCACCTCATTTTTAGGTACACCTGGTGCTGCTCCTGGCATGCTCTTCCACACTCCTTATTGAACCAGGCTTGATGGTAATGGTAGAGTAAGGGATGTGCTGGGCCATGAGGTTACAGATTGTGGTGGAATACTATTCTGCTGCTGCTGATGGCCCACAACGCCTCATGGATGCCCAGTTTTGAGCTGCTAGATCTGTTCTGAATCTATCCCTTTTAGCACGGGGGTAGTGCCACACAACACAATGGAGGGTGTCCTCAGTGTGGAGACAGGACTTCGTCTCCACAATGACTGTGCAGTAGTCACTGCTACCAATACTGTCATGGACAGATGCATCTGCGACAGGTAGATTGGTGAGGACAAGGTCCAGTAGGTTTTTTCCTCATGTTGGTTCTCTCACCACCTGTCACAGGCCCAGACTGGCAGTTATGTCCTTCAGGACTCGGCCAGCTCAGTCAGTAGTCATGCTACCGAGCCACTCTTGGTGATGGACATTGAAGTCCCCCACCCAGAGTACATTCTGTGCCCTTGCTACTTTCAGTGCTTCTTCCAAGTGGTGTTCAACATGGCGGCGTACTGATTCATCAGCTGAGGGAGGGCGATAGGTGGTAATCAGCAGGAGGTTTCCTTGCCCATGCTTGACCTGAAGCCATGAGACTTCATGGGGTCTGGAGTCAATGTTGAGGACTCCCAGGGCCACTCCATCCCAACAGTATACCACTGTGCCACCACCCCTGGTAGGTCTGTCCTGCCGGTGGGAAAGGACATACCCAGGGATGGTGATGGAGTTGTTTGGGACATTAGCTGAAAGGAATGATTCTGTGAGTATGACTGTCAGGCTGTTGCTTGACTAGTCTGTGGGACAGCTCTCCCAATTTTGGCACAAGTCCCCAGATGTTGGTGAGGAGGACTTTGCAGCATTGACTGGGCTGGGTGTGCCGTTGCTGATCATCTTCCAACATTCAATGGAATCTGGAACAGTACCCATGGATTGGAGGGTAGCTAATGTTACCCCACTATTCAAAAAAGGTGGTAGAGAGAAAACGGGGAATTACAGACTGGTAAGCCTGACATCGGTAGTGGGGAAAATGCTAGAGTCCATTATAAAAGATGTAACAGCAGAGCACTTGGAAAACAGTGACAGGATCGGACAAAGTCAACATGGATTAACAAAGGGTAAATCGTGCTTGACTAATCTACTGGAATTTTTTGAGGATGTAACTGGTAAAATAGATAAGGGGGAACCAGTGGATGTAGTGTATTTGGACTTTGAGAAGGCTTTCGATAAGGTCCCGCATAAGAGATTAGCGTGTAAAGTTAAGGCACATGGGATTGGGGGCAAGGTAGTGACTTGGATAGAGAACTGGTTGGCAGACAGAAAGCAAAGAGTTGTAATAATCGGGTCTTTTTCCGAGTGGCAGGCAGTGACTAGTGGGGTACCGCAGGGATCGGTCCTTGGACCCCAGCTATTCACAATATATATTAATGATCTAGACAAGGGAACTAGATGTAATATCTCCAAATTTGCAGACGACACTAAGCTGGTTGGGCATGTGTGCTGTGAGGAGAATGCCGAGAAACTCCAGGATGATTTGGACAGGTTGGGTGATTGGGCAGAAGCATGGCAGATGCAATATAACGTGGATAAATGTGAGGTTATCCACTTTGGTAGCAAAAACAGGAAGGCAGTTTATTATCTGAATGGCAATAGATTGGGAGAAGGGGAAGTGCAACAAGACCTGGGTGTCCTTGTGCACCAGTCGCTGAAGGTAAGCATGCAGGTGCAGCAGGCGGTTAAGAAGGCAAATGGTATGTTGGCCTTCGTAGCGAGAGGGTTTGAGTACAGGAGCAAGGATGTCTTGCTGCAGTTGTACAGGGCCTTGGTGAGACCACACCTTGAGTATTGTGTGCAGTTTTGGTTGCCTTATCTGAGGAAGGATGGTCTTGCCATGGAAGGAGTTCAGCGAAGATTCACCAGGCTGATACCTGGGATGGCAGGAATGACGTATGAGGAGAGATTGGATCGATTGGGCTTATACTCGCTGGAGTTTAGAAGAATGAGAGGGGATCTCATCGAAACTTATAAAATTCTGACAGGACTGGACAGACTAGATGCTGGAAGGATGTTCCCGATGGTCGGTGAGTCCAGAACCAGGGATCACAGTCTAAGGATAAGGGGTAGGCCATTTAGGACAGAAATGAGGAATTTCTTCACCCAGAGAGTGGTGAACCTGTGGAATTCTCTACCACAGAAGGCAGTAGAGGCCAATTCATTAAATATATTCAAGAAGGAGTTGGATATATTTATCAAGGCTAAAGGGATCAAGGGGTATGGGGAGAAAGCAGGGACCGGGTACTGAATTTGGATGATCAGCCATGATCGCATTAAATGGCGGAGCAGGCTCGAGGGGCCGAATGGCCTACTCCTGCTCCTATCTTCTATGTTTCTATGTTGCTGTGTCCGTAGCCGGTGCCGAGGTCGATGCCAGGTGGCCCGTCCGGTTTCTTTCTTATTATTTTGTTTCGTAGCGGTTTGTTACAACTGAGTGGCTTGCTGGGCCATTTCAAAGGGCAGTTAAGAGTCAATCACATTGCTGTGGGTCTGGAGTCACATACAGGCCAGACCAGGTAAGGATGGCAGATTTCCTTCCCTAAAGGACATAATCAAAGCAGTACTGTATAAATTTACAGGTGTGCTGAGGCTTTATGATACATTGGACATTTGGAATGAAGAGTGCAGTTTCACTCACTGCCCTTCAAAATGCACACAGGTATTGAAGAGGGTGCAGAGAACAAGACTGATCCCAAATGTAAAGGGGGTGAGTTATGAATAAAGTTTAAAGAAGTGCAAATTCTATAGTCTAGAGGAATATGTTAGCCTTTACAACTAGAGGGCTAGGATATAAAGGGGAGGAGTTTTGTTCGAGCTAGACAAAGCCCTGGTTAGACCACATCTGGAGTACTGTGTTCAGTTCAGTTGTGGGCGCCGCAGCTTAGAAAGGATACATTGCCCTTGGAACAAGTGTAGCGCAGATTCACCAGAATGTTATCAGGGCTCCAAGTGTTAGATAATGAGGAGAGATTACATAAACTATGCTTGTATTCCCTCAAATATAGAAGGTTAAGAGGTGATTTGATTGAGGTTTTTAGGATTTTAAAAGGAATTGATATGGTAGATAGAGAGAAACTTTTTCCGCTGATGGGGAGTCTAGGACAAGGGGACATAACCTTAAAATCAGGGTCAGGCTATTCAGGACCAAAGTTAGGAAGCACTTCTTCATGCAAAGGGTGATAGAAATGTGGCACTCTCTCCCACAAAAAGCAGTAGATGCTAGCTCAGTTAATAATTTTAAATCTGAGATCGCAATATTTTTGCTAGACAAGGGTATAAAAGGATATGGAGCCAAGGCAGGTGAACGGAGTTAAGATGCAGATCAACCATGATCTCATTGAATGGTGCAACAGGCTCAAGGGGCTGAATGGCCTACTCCTGTTCCAATGATGTAAGATATTAAATGGTTTACAGAAAGTAAACCTATAGAATTACTTCTAAATAGATCAGAGAACGAGAGAAAATAAATTTGAATGAGTGAATGAAAAGTAAATATAAAGCAGATCGCAGGAAAAACCACTTCAAAGAGTAGGAAATGTTTGGAATAATCTCTCAGTGAGGATAGTAGAGATAGAAACATGAAGGACATTCCAAATGTACCTGGATGTTATGAGGGAATTAAGTAACTTGAGAGATGACCTAACATACTAGAGGAATGGGCTTCAATGGAAGAGTTAGGGTTGTAGAGGGCTAGGTTTGGAAGGGAGTGTTAAGAGTACTAGAGGAATGGACTTCACTGTAGACAGATTGGCGTTTCTGATCATTGTCTGGTGACTACTGCTGATAAGTGCTCGTGTGCCAATGATGGGATAGGACAGAATTGGACTTACCCACCACTCCCAGACCAAACATTATCTAGGCTCACACGTGAATAATGGCCCCTTGGGTGAGGCACTAGAAGACAACCAGCACCTGTGGAACTATAATCCAGCATGATGGCACAAGTCAGTGCCTTCAGGAGAGGAGGACAGGGAATTAATGAGAAAGCTGAAAAAATACACAATCACATCTTGATTTCAAGCTCTGTAGTCTTAGCCAACGACACCTGCTGCTGAGAAACTTACACACACAAATCCTGTGTCTGAGACTTCCAGTTACAGGAGTTTAATATCCCAAACATGAGTTATCTTGTTCCATGTTTTATGTTTTATTCTGAGTGTTTTAGTGAGACAGCTGCACTTACTACTGTCATCTATTGGGGGATAAACTAACTGTACTGAGAAGAGGAGGAAGCGCAGTCAAGTAAAGGTGAGCCCGTTGCCACTAGGCCTTGGGCCCACAGAAGCCATCACTTTTCATCAAAACCTCATTCGAGCTAGCCTGCGAGGATCAAGCTCCACTCCCTGGTGATTTGCCAGCCACTTGGGTGTGGGAGAGTGACCCAGTACCAGTTAGAGGCGGCCACTCGGAATTTGAGCGACGCACCCAGCACTAATTAGAGCCTGCCACTCGTGGTGTTGGAGAGTAGCCCAGTATCAGAGCCAGGCACCTGGGCTGTGGGAGACTAGTCCAGTACCAGTTATAACCAGCCACTCAGGCTGCAGGAGCCAACCACTTGGTGTGTGGTAGAGTAGCCTAGTGCCAGTTACAGCCAACTAATTGGAGAGTAGCCCAGTACCAGTGAGAGCCAGCCACCCGGGATGTGGGTGAGTAGCCCAGACAGGATCTTCCCCGTTTCGAGAGTCAGTAGACCAGCTTATCCCGAGTTGAGCTTCAAGCCCCCATCCTATAATTCACTAAGACCACTTGTTTCTACCTACACAGCATTGTCCACCTCCGTCCTTACTCCCTCCACCACTGGGACCCTTGACTACACTTTTGTTTCCTCCAGGTTTCAATTCTCCAATGTCCTCATTGGCGGCCTCCCAAGCTCTATCCAACATTAACTGCAACTTATCGAAAACCTTGCCACCCATATTCTGCCTGCACTGAATGTTGCTCATCCATCATGCCTGTCCTTACTGACCTCCACTGAAGCTCCATCCCCAACACATTGAATTAAAAATCTTCACCCATGTTTACTAATCCCTACGTATCTTTGTCCTGCCTGATCTCTACAACCCTCTCCAGCCCTACATCTCAGCTCATTCAACCCAACTTCTGCACCCTCCTCCAGCCTTACATCCAGCCCATACACTCTAGTCTTCAGACTTTGACTTCTTTTGCATTCCCTCCCCCTCCACTCAGCAACAGGACCGTCATCTGTTTTGACCCCTCTTATAGCTCTTTCTCTAAAAAAAACTCTGTCTTGCTAGCACATCCCAATTTAAAAAGTCTCTTCAAAATCTCTTTTTGACCATGGTTTCAGTCACCTCCCCCGACTCTTTCATTATTGATTGATGTTTCTTTCTTCTTTGTGAAGGGCCTTGGGATGTTTACTACGTAAAAGATTGTGATATCCGAGTGGTAAGGTCAAAAACTGAGATAAGCCAGACTTCAGGAACCTAAACTCAACTGTTTAATTATACATATGTAGCAGAGAAACATCTCTTACAGCTACAGGCAAAGCACTTCCAATTCTTATTGTGCAATCACCAAGATGGAGGATCAACCTCTGAGTCATACCCAGAATGCAATGCCACTACCTTAATAAGTGGTGTGCCAGGACATTACCTTAATACTGGTAAATATGATCCCTTAATATTTGTCTCCATCTGGTGGATAACTTAAGCATTACATCCCAGATTACTATAAAGATGGTTTATAATTGCAAGCTGTTGCTGGCTGTCTCAAGAGATTCCTTGATATCACTGTGAGCTGCAGGTGATGTGAGTGGTGATGTGTGGCAGTAATGGCACCGCTGCCCAGCAGCCCTTAAGTCCTGGTGCGGATTTAAAGTGACTCCATCTCATCTTGTTTTTTCCCCAAAGGGCCTGAGTTGCAGTCTGGTGATGGAAATGGTCAACAATGGGAAAGCCCTGCACAACGAGACAGAGCTTCTACTGGCAGGCAAAATGTCACTGGTAAGGAAAGAGTTAAATGGAAGAAACCGATGGGTTCCAATGGTTTAAATATAGAATAACGGAGTGAGTTACAGGTTAGAATCTAATCAAGGGGTTCAATTCAATCAATATCTAAAACAGATTATCTGGTCATTATCGCATTGCTGTTTGTGGGAGCTTACTATGTGCAAATTGGCTGCCGCGTTTCCTACATTACACCAGTGACTACACTTCAAAAAGTACCTAATTGGCTGTAAAGTGCTTTGGGACGTCCGGTGGTCGTGAAAGGCGCTATATAAATGCAAGTCTTTTTTCATTTGATTTATATATAGAATAGCAGATACCCTGGAGTGACTTATAGGCTGGAATGTAATCGAGGGGTTTGTAGTGTATGTACCTTGAAGAAGGAACTATATTCTGCAGCCCTTGTATACTGCAGTACCAGTAGTGACCACCCCTATATATAAGCCTGTGTAGTAACTTTGTATAGTAGTTCCAGTTTGGTCTCCATTCAGTAAACACCTGTTATAACCAACTCCTGCAGTCCGTGTCTCAATTGCACACGGACGTTACACTGGCGACGAACAGATCCGAACTTACCTACAGTTCTGCACCACCTCACGGGGATCCATCCCTGAAGCGAAGTTGTTAGAGGTCGAGGCCAGAAGGGAGAAATCCAAAAAAAAAGCAGAAGAAACGGGCGTCGACCGTGGGCAACCGCCCTCTGATTCATCGAATTCGAAGATTTGCAGGAGAGGCTGTCGAGAGCTGGGCTTGGTTATCTAGTCTATGGTGTTCCAGCTAATCGGGCTGGTGGCAGGTAGTACACTGATCCTTCCTGGGCTGCGGCGGGCTAGAGCTCGATCGGGTGGCTTTTCAACGGGGCCGAGCAGCGTTGTCGGGAAGCGGAGAGAGGGTGGAGCACACAGGGCGCGGCCGGTGCTACGAAGCCGGGCAGCGTACAGACCCGAGAAGAGGGAGGAAAGTGTCCCATAGGGTCTGCTCTGACGACGGGAACAGTAATTAAAATAAAAGAAATTAGAAGCGCAGAAAGCCGCGAGGAGCTGCAGTTTGCCACGGGGACCGCGGAGAGCAGCGTTGGCAGCAGCGCGGGGGTGAAGTGCGCGAAGACCTTAGGGCGTCGCCATCAAGGCATAAAAACGCCAGCAACAGCGCTAGCAGCAGCGGAAAAGACAGAAAGCGCGGGAGGCACCATCTTAATCCAGCAGGGAAGAAGGCAAAGCGCGGGAGGCGCCATTTTGTTCAATCAAGGAAGAAGGCAAAGCGCGGGAGGCGCCATCTTAGATCTCCAAGATGCCGAAGACTGGCAATATCACTGCCTTCGATAATGCAATAGAAGACTGGACCACGTATGTGGAAAGAGTCGAAGTATATTGCAAGGAAAATGAAGTAGCCAATGAGAAAAAGGCATCGGTACTACTAAACTCAATGGGCGCAAGAACGTTACGGCCTATTGCGGAACCTGATCACTCCAGTCAAACCGATGGCGAAGGGTTTTAACGAAATTGTTGATATCCTACAGGAACACCTAAATCCTACACCGCTGCTGATAGCAGAAAGATTTAAATTCCACAAGAGAAATCAGCATAAAGATGAGAGCAATGCTGATTACCTTACGGAACTACGCAAGCTATCAAAGCACTGCCAGTTCTGAGCAGGACTGGCAGATACCCTACGGGACAAATTTGTCTGTGGACTCCTGAGTGAAGGAACCCAGAAGAGGTTACTCTCAGAGAAAGAGCTGACGCTAGATAAGGCTTTCAGCATGGCAGTATCATACGAAGCAGCAGCAAGGGGAGCTGCGGAAATACAGCAAAAGCCACAGGAATACGGCACCCATGAAATGACACGGGGATTTGAAAAATGTTATCGCTGCGGCAGAACAACCCATGGCCAGGACGACTGCTGGTCCAAGGACAAAACATGCAGGCAATGCGAAAAGATGGGACACATTGCACGAGTTTGCAGGTCCGGGAAGAAGACTAACGACAACAAAAAGACTACTAAGGAAAAGTACAGGGGAGTACAAAAGATGACGGACAGTAGTTCCGCAGACCAGAAGAGCGATAGTGAATCCGGGAACAAGCGACTAAGCTGTCTCAAACTACACAACGTAATCACAAAAGAGGATCACCGAACCATTTGGGTCACCCTCACGATAGCAGGGTCCCAAGTCAAAATGGAATTGGATACAGGATCAGCCCTGACCGTCATGAATCGACGAGACTATGAGCGGCTATTCTCACACATACCCTTGAAAGACACATCCATTGTCTTGAAGACATATACGGGGCAGAAAGTATACCCCAGAGGGAAAATAAGGGTGCCTGTCGAATACAACGGCAAGGAAATACAGAAATTGTATCTGTACATACTGCAAGATGGTGGACCACCGTTATTGGGACGTGAATGGATCAAAAAGATAAGTTTAGACTGGCACTCCATTCAGGCACTGACTGTGGCTGGTAAAAAGGATGACAACGTCACACCTGGACGATTGTCAAAAATCTTGGCTGACGCTAAAGAGGTATTTCAACAAGAACTGGGAACTCTTAAAGGCGTAACCGCCTCGATAAAAATAGAAGAGAATGCAATTCCCAAGTTTTTCAAAGCAAGACCGGTACCGTATGCAATTCGCCCAGCCGTCAAGGCAGAGCTGGAGAATGCAGGCGTGTTAACTAAGGTAGACTGGAGCGAGTGGGCGACACCATCGTTCTTGTCATGAAGAAAACGTTAAACAATAAGTCTGAGGAGCCAAGGAAGGTTCGCATCCGTGGGGACTTCAACGTGACTGTGAACCCAGTCCTTCACACAGTACAGTATCCTCTTCCGAGGATAGAAGATATTTTCGCCTCACTATCTGGAGGGAAACGTTTTACAAAAATTGACCTAGCGCAAGCATATTTGCAGATGGAGGTTGAAGAATCCTCTAGGAAATATCTCACGATAAACACTCACAAAGGTCTTTACCAGTATAATCGACTGGTATTCGGAGTTGCATCAGCTCCAGGCTATATGGCAAAGAGCGATGGAACAAGTCCTGCAAGGGATTCCGGGGACTCAGTGTTACTTGGACGACATCCTAGTGACAGGGTGAAAATGACAGTGAACACCTTGCCAACCTAGAGCAGGTGCTCACTAGACTAAGAGAACATGGGCTACGAGCCAATCGCCCCAAGTGCGAGTTTTTTAAGAAACAAATATCGTATTGTGGCCACGTGATTGATGAAGAGGGGTTACATAAGTCCCCTGACAAAATTGAAGCGGTAGTTAAGGCTCCAGCGCCTGAAAATGTGTCGCAACTGAGGTCATTCCTCGGATTGGCTGAAATTACTACCATAAGTTTTTGCCAAATTTGTCCACAATTCTGCACCCACTGAACGCCCTACTACAAACTGGAGTAGCATGGAAATGGAGCGATGAATGTAAGCGGGCCTTTCAGAAGAGTAAAGGACCTGATCACTTCAAGAGAAGTATTGGCTCACTACAACCCATCACTACCGATAAGACTGGCGTGTGATGCGGCTCCCTACGGCATTGGAGCGGTACTGTCACATAAATTCCTTGATGGTTCAGAGAGGCCGATAGCTTTTGCCGTCACGCTCGTTAACTAGCAGCCTGAGCGTAACTACGCCCAGATTGACAGAGGCCCTCAGCCTGGTGTGTGGGGGTGAAGAAGTTCAATCACTACCTGCACGGTCAGAAATTTACTCTACTAACTGATCATCAACCTCTTGTCTCCATTTTCAACCCTCAGAAGGGCGTCCCGATAATGACAGCACAACGGCTACAGAGGTGGTCCCTTTTCCTAGGGGCACACCAATATGACATCGAGTACAAAGGAACTAAACAGCATGGGAATGCTGATGGATTGTCGCGCCTACCGTTGCCGACGGTGGAAGAAGCACCTGCAGTGGATCCTGTGGAGATATTCCACTCGACCATAGTCGAATGTCTACCTGTGACGAATGCAAACATAGAAAAGGAAAACACGAAATGACCCGACACTCTCCAGGGTCTATGATTTAACGGTGAAGGGATGGCCAGCACATGGCAAACCACTGTTGCCAGCATTCTCGCCGAGAAGAGAACAGCTGTCAGTGTGCAGAGGAACCTTGATGTGTGGATCCAGAGTAGTAATTCACCCAAATTGAAGGATAGAGTGCTCAATGAGCTTCATGAGGGTCATCTGGGAGGGGTAAAAATGAAGAACTTAGCCAGAGCGTTTGTGTGGTGGCCGGGAATCGATAGAGAAATCGAAGAGATGACCAAGAGCTGTACAGGATGCCAGAAGGTCCAAAACGCCCCACCACAAGCCCCTCTACATCCATGGGAGTGACCCTCATCTCCATGGCAAAGGGTGCACATTGATTTTGCTGGTCCATTTATGGACTCTATGGCCTAGAAATTGAGTGGGCTTAGCACCCATTTTGCGGCGCTAGAGGGCATTGCGCTGGACTTACAGCCGGTTTTGAAATTGACTAGGGCCCAACATCGGCGTTACACCGGTAGCGCTGCGCCGGCACCGATGACGTCATCGGTGTGCGCAGCGTCCCGGTTGCCGTGGTGACGGGCCCCAGCGCCGAAATTCAGTTGCGGCCGCCTCGCCCGTGGCAGCCGCAACTAAGACTCTGGCAACAGAGTCTTACACGACTTTGCGCCGGCGCATAAAGGTGGAGCGGCGGCCGGCCGCTTTCCCGCCGGCCGCCTGCCCGCACCTCCCTCCCCGGACTCCCCCACCCCCCACCGCAGAACAGATGCTTCTCGGCTGCGAGCCCGGCACTTCCCCGAGGTGCCGGGCTAATTTTTGTGGCGATTTAACCAGCCAGCGGGCGGGTGCAGGCAGCTCCTCCTTAACTGAAGGAGGAGGCCTGCACTTCCCGAGCCTGCCGCACCGCATCGGGCGCCGCAGCGCCGGAATAGCGCCGCAATGCGGCGCGTAGCGCCAGTTTTCAGGCGCAAACAGCCTTCAGTAGCGCCGGCAGCCGTTTGGGCGTGGCGCTACTGAATTTTTGGCGCGCACAGCGCGACTTAGCACCGGCGCTAAATTTCCGGCGTTAAGCCCCGGCGCAGCGCAAACTCAATTTCTAGGCCTATGTTTTTAATTGCGGTGGATGCACATTCAAAGTGGCCAGAGGTAATAAAAATGTCCTCAACCACCACAGAAAAAACTATCACAGTCTTACGAACCATATTCACCAGAAATGGGCTGCCTGAACAGATTTGCTCCGACAATGGACCACAGTTTGTGTCTGAAGAGTTCCGGAGGTTCTTAAAGAACAATGGTGTTAAGCATTACACATCTGCCCCCATATCATCCAGCCACCAATGGATTGACTGAGTGGTTCGTTCAAACATTCAAGAAGGCTATCAAGGCAATGTGTAATGAAGACATACCCCTACAACACAAGGTGGATAACTTCTTGTTTGCCTACCGGAATGCGACACATGCGGTTACCAACCAAACTCCAGCCATGATGTTCTTCAATCGAAGACTACAATGCCGCTTGGATTTGGTTAAGCCAAACATCAGAAGAGATGTGGAGAACAGGCAGTTTCAGAATATGAATGAAAGGCCGACCAGGAGTTTTAAGATAGGTCAACCAGTTTTGGCCCGGGACTACCGCACAGAGAAATGGCAGCCAGGAACGATCCGCACACGGCAAGGACCTCTAATGTATACCGTGGACGTTGGAGAGAGCATTGTAAGACGCCATGCTGACCAGATTCTAGAGTCACTGGAAAACGTCAAATCCACACCACGATCCGATACACCTGGTGATGAAACCGAAGTACCAATTGCATCTACCTCAGAATCGGTGATATTGGAAGCAGACGAACCAAACAACGACGTTGATCCCGAATCAACTTTGCCAGAAGAACCTGATACCCCAAAGAGGCGTTATCCAGACAGAATCAGGAAGCCTCCTCAAAGACTGAATTTATAATTGCTTAACTTCAGCTAATGTATATAGCAACTGTAATTGTAAATATGTTATTTAATTATTAATCAAATGTTATGTACTGTTTAGCTAAAAGGGGAGGAATTGTAGTGTATGTACTTTGAAGAAGGAACTATATTCTGCAGCCCCTGTATACTGCAGTACCAGTAGTGACCACCCCTGTATATAAGCCTGTGAAGTAACTTTGCATAGTAGTTCCAGTTTTGTCTCCATTCGGTAAACACCTGTTCTAACCAACTCCTGCAGTCCGTGTCTCAATTACACACGGACGTAACACTCGGTGGTGGGAAAATTATTGGAAAAAATTCTGAGGACAGGATAAATCAGCATGGATTTGTTAAGGGAATGTCGTGTCCGACTAACTTGATTGACCCTCCTTGTTACCTCCTCAAAAAATTCAATGAGGGTAGTGCATTTGATGTAGTCTATATGGATTTTAGCAAGGCTTTTGATAAGGTTCCATATGGCAGATTGGTCACGAAAGTAAAAGCCCATGGGATCCAAGGTAAAGTGGCAAGTTAGATCCAAAATTGGCTCAGAGGCAGGAAACAAAGGGTAATGGTTGAAGGGCGTTTTTGTGACTGGAAGGCTGTTTCCAGTGGGGTTCCGCAGAGCTCAGTACTGGGTCCTTTGTTTTTTGTGATATACTATCAATGATTTGCACATGAATGTAGGAAGTATGATTAAGAAGTTTGCAGATGATACAAAAATTGGCCGTGTGGTTGATAATGAAAAAGAAAGCTGTAGACTGCGGGAAGATATCAATGGACTGGTCAGGTGGGCAGAACAGTGGCAAATGGAATTCAATCTGGTGAAGTGTGAGGTAATGCATTTGGGGAGGGCTAACAAGGCAAGGGAATACACTATAAATGGTAGGATACTGAAAAGTGCAGAAGATCAGAGGGACCTTAGAGTGCATGTCCACAGATCCCTGAAGGTAACAGGACCGTTACATAAGGTGGTTAAGAAGGCATACCAGATACTTGCCTTTATTAGCCGAGGCATAGAATATAAGAGCAGGGAGGTTATGCTTGAACTGTATAAAACACTAGTTAGGCCACAGCTAGAATACTGCATGCAGTTCTGGTCACCACATTACAGTAAGGATGAGATTGCACTAGAGGGGGTGCAGAGGAGATTTATGAGGCTGTTGCCTGGGCTGGGGAATATTAGCTATAAGAAAAGATTGGATAGGCTGGGGTTGTTTTCTTTGGAACGGAGGAGGCTGAGGGGAGACCTAATTGAGGTGTATAAAATTATAGGGGCCTAGATAGAGTGGATAGGAAGGACCTATTTCCCTTAGCAGAAGGGTCAATCACCAGGGAGCATATATTTAAAGTAATTGGTCAGAGGTTTAGAGGGGATTTGAGGAGAAATTTTTTACCCAGAGCATGGTGGGGGTCTAGAACTCACTGCCTGAAAGGGTGGTAGAGGCAGAGACCCTCATCACATTTAAAAAGTACTTGGATATGCATTTGAAGTGCCATAACCTACAAGGCTACGGACCAAGTGCTGGAAAGTAGGATTAGGGTGGATAGCTCTTTGTCGGCCAGTACAGACAAGATGGGTTGAATGGCCTCCTTCTGTGCTGTAAATTTCTATGATGCTATGATGAAAAGGTATCTGGAACAATGTAATTGGTTGCCCTTCTGCTGCTTGCTATTAATAGCTGTTTGGTGATAGGCAATTTTTGATTGTAATCTTTGAGTTACTGATTGGTAGTTTTCATTCCTGCTTTCATTCCATGCTTGTTAAGTGTTGATTGGTAAGATCCATACCTGTTCAGTTCTGATTTGTTCCTGTTTTATGATAACATTTCTGCCAATCTACTGCAGAAATGTACGGGGTACACAGTGTGATGCTTAAGTGTGACACAAGAAGTGTACAGATACAATGCATGCTTGACGCAAGACTTCTATATGTGGCTGTGATCATATCTGTCCTGCTTGCTTTTATATAATGAAAACAATGCCAATTGTATTTGTTCCTGTAATGAGTGGAGAGGGAAGATTAGTTTTGGCGTCAGCCTTGAACTCATTTTCAATACTTGATAGACAGTGGCTGCCTCAGTCAGTGAGTCTCATGATAGGTTACTACACTGCTGAAATAGGAATTTTTAATAAAGTTACAAGTTAAAAAAAAAACACAATTAGAACTTATCATAGTTTATGGCTGTGCTTGAGTGGCAATGTCAAGGTGAGGGTGGGGGGAAATAAATGCTAAATCTACAGATTCTGTGTGAGAGTTGGATCAGAGTAATTTAATTCTGTTTTTAGTTCTACTACTTCTCTAAATGCTGCGAGGGTGAGGAGTGATTTATGTAGCACTTCCATCTGTTTGTGAACATTAACTTGTTACATCAGTAATTTGAGGATTTTTCATCAGATTTGTTTTTTGTCAGGTTCTTACTCTTCCTCCTTCTTCCCAGGCCCTGACTTCCTTTTCAAATGAGGACGCATTTGGTAATGACAAATAATAAACCAAATTTCGAACCTGAAGTGACTCATTCTAGTTAATTCACTGACCACCCAAACCTGGGTGCTACCAAAGAAAGTGAAGTAGAAGAAGAAAACTATATATTTCTTTGGAACAGATCACTACAGGCCCCAAGGAGAGCTGCTGAAGGACAGGACAGTAAATGCCATCTCAACCACCTCACATATGGCTAGGCAATGCAGGAGAAGTGTAATGACCTTATCAGGTCAGGCAAGGTAAAGAGAGTTCACACACACTCCAAGAATGCCCTGTATTAAGCATGTCTGCCATTTAAATATGACCTCCTCCTTACACTGTGTTAAAGTACTTTAATTGCTGACCATCAATGCTTGTGAGAAGATGTCCTTTACATCCCCTGCCTTCTTCTGGAATTATTCCTTCATTTATATCCTTGCATGCATTCACAAAATGCCTATCATGGAACGTAATTGCTTATTGCCCATACCTGTTATTTCCTCCCGCCTCCTCCCCCCCCCTCCAATTATGCACTGCATGCTGACTCTTTGGCTTTACTGCATGCAATGGTAGCAAAAGGTAATTCTCACTTTTTTCATTCTTTTTGAAAGAAGACAGCCCATAATATCAAAGAAAGATTTGGGGAAAAAAACAATGGTTCCAGACACCCCCAACCCCTCATCCCCTTTCAGAAATGCTGCAAATGCTGGGGAGGAAGGCCATAGAGGGCACCAGAGATGGGGAAGTAGGAGGGAATGTGCCAGCTGATGGTTTGTGATGAACTTCTGCTTTCTTCCTTCTCATCCTATTGTACTCTGCATTAACTGCCATCAAACCATATCATGAAGCCTTCATAAGTCATTCCTGCTTTTAGGTTATTTGCAAACTCTGCTCATCAGGAAGCCATTGGACATTCTCTTCCTCTTTTTCCCCCTCTACATGTGCTTGAGGAGATACACACATCACCCAGCACATCTAGCCTTGCTGGCACTGCATGCAGTCACTCAACCAAGGCTCTGTCACAAGTACCAGCTGAGACATGTGTGTGAGTTAGAGAGTGATCCAGAATGGATTTCAAGGAGCAATACACAAAATACGGAACAGCTGTTGTTGGCATTTGTGGAGGTGGATGTTGCAAACTGGAAGCTCAAGTTGTGTAGCTCCTTGACTGAAGAGCCTGGGGATGTGGATGTCACAGGTCCTGCTTGAAAGAAGGATGGTTGCAGAACATTAAGTATTGGTGCAGGCACTGGGGTCATGTCAATCATTGTGCTGTAGATGGTGGCCTGGATGGAAAGACTACTAGCAGCATGCGCAGTACATTGAAGGATAGATTAGTATACCATGGAATGTATGGCAACTCTAACAACATTTGCCACGGAGACCCCATGACATTGGACCTGCAAACAGTCTGTTCTTCTTCCATGAATACTTGGACTGTTGCCACAGAGGTTTGGGGTGTCATACTGGAGAAGGCTGCCTCTACTGTCTTTTAAAGAATTGTGGTGTAGGTCTGCAGCTGATGGCATATTTGTTGCAGGAAGGTGGGAAGATATAAACTGGACGACATGCAGTTGCCAAATAGTGAAATCCTCCTGCATGAATGTCTTCCTACATTATAACGGTGACTACACTTCAAATGTATTTCATTGGCTGTAAAGCTCTTTGGGACATTCTGAGGTTGTGAATGGTGCCATATAACTGCAAGTTCTTTCTTTATTTCTTTGCAATCAGCATTGGGTTATTCTCCACTACCACTTCAGGCTACTGTTACTTCTCTTACTGATTCTCTTGCTGCCCATGGAAGCCTTCTTCCTTTCATCTCTCCTGAATCAGGCTAGTTTGCAAAGCAAATTTGTGTAGCAGGTAATACATTACCATGATCCTAGCTAGACTATAATGCAGGGGTGCCCCAGACCGCTTAAGATGCCTGAAGTGTTGCTTCAACATGACAGTGTTATGTTGAGTAATTAGTCTGGTTGATCATTGCACTTCAATACACCAATACTGAGCTTGTACCCCGGAATATTGCACAAATACTACAAGCTGTGGCTGCAGAGGAAAGCCTTCATCTCACAAGATACTTTTTTTTTCAGGTCAAAGAGTGGAGGCATGGTGGACTGACTTTAAATGAAGGTATCATAACAGCTGCCAGGGAACAGAGCATTGACTTGCATGATGTGGTACTGCAAATAAGCTGTGCCCATGTGTTGATTGTCCATTCAGATTAGCCTTGACTCGCTTGATGCTTCTGTGCACAGCAGATTGTTTATGCTTAGTGATGTCCTCAAGGCAGCCTGCAATTACCCTGTTATGTCAAACTTAAGGATTATTGTGATCTTCACAACCACTGGCATTGTGATGCCTGTGGTGGAAGTGAGCTGTAGATCAGGTTGCAGCTTGCGGCATAACACAGCTGTGGCTTCCTATGTAAAGTGTATCTTCTGCAGGCACTGCTCCTCTGACAACTGCAGAAATTTGTGCCTCTTTCTGTATATTCTGGTGTGGGGTAGATGCCATTTTCCTTTGGTGTTGCCTGACTAGCTTGGCTCCTTTCCATTGAGCCTCCTCTTCCTCCAAAGAGCAAAGATATATGGGAATCCTCAATGGGCTGTGGGAACTGGGGGAGGGGGGGGGACTGACAGCCCTGGTAAATGGGACAAAGTGACATCTTAAGTGACATAGAATACGTGATGGCAGAAAAATAAATCTCAAAAAATGGATCAGAAATAACTTGTAAAGTTTTGCTTTACGGTAAATGTTCTTCCACCTTCTCCAGGATGCCTATCAACCCTGGATTTGGGTTTTATCTGGATGAGAAGAGGAAATGGCATAAACGTGGTGGAAATGATGTAAAATAGGGTCCATGATAACATTTTCATCTCATTTGCATGGAACCACCAAAAAATGGGCAGGCGCTTTGTTCAGTTGCTGGAAATGACGGTGGAAAATGGGGTGAGTGTAACAATTATAGGTGATCCAGGTTAGAAAATCTAGGCTCATAAATCAATAAGTAACGTGGTATTCCAAGTTCAAATCTTAGCTCTGACTGACATTCAAGTCTGAAGGTCCTCACTGGGGGTTATTATTCTTCCAATTCTCAGTTGGGATGCTGGATGGAGAACTGTGCAATTCTGTAGCGTGCCACCTCAATAGGAAGGAAAACTGGTCAAGATTAGTACACCCCCAATTGGCTGATCATGGATCAGCATTGATGATTATGATGAGTCTTTGGTCCATACCATCCCGCTGTCAAGTAACACAATCTATCAATAGCGATGCCTCTTTCGTTGTAGACTAAATAATACAGTTTTCTCTACCCTGCTCGCGGTTATTTCATTTGTCACTAGTGTGCCAATTACAGATAAAATTTTACCAAAAGTGACTAACAAAGCAATCTTTCTAAATTTACCAGTTCACTCAGAGTTGTAACTGTAGTGTCCGTGTGTAGATAAAGACACTGAAGACAGGAGTTGGTTCATAGGTATTTACTAAGCAAGTCTGGGGGGGGTTCTAAAGGATATACACAATACACAGGCTTATATAGCCCAAGTGGCAATTACCGGCATTAAGCACACCTGGGGCTCTTAAAGGCACATACACCACAGTAACATATTAAGGAACGTCAACTTTATTCCCACAGCTTATGATTATGTTTGTGGATGAAGTCTAAATCAACCAATTCATATTAGCACAATAGCCACAACTGAGAAGAGCGAGTTGACTTTCAGCAACAGAATATCTGAATGTACTCTGCTCAATGTATTTTTCCACTGAATCCTTGGCAATCACAATGATTTCTAATCCCACCCAAGTGAAATGAAGACTCACTTGACTGCTACTTGAGATAAGCCTCTTCAAACTCTTGTACAAAATGTATTTTGCCTTCCTCTTTAGCCTTCCTAGGTTTTATATATATATATATATCTTCCTAGACATGCCAGAGGGTTAGAATCCAGACTAGGTCTTTTAGTTAAAGTGAACTATGTTTGAACTATGTATTCATCATCAACTGTAGACTTCATTCCTGTCTCCTCTTACAGTTGGTTGATGTGAGCCCAACAAGGTTAAACTTGTGGTTAATGGGGGGCAAAGTCAACCCATTCTTGATTTCTATTGGATCCAAGATATCCTGTACAATTTGATTTTTCTTCATCAAGTGATCTTTAAATATTCAAAGAGTTTGAGTAGTAGAACTGGGACTCTAAAGCAAAGGTGGATCAATGCAGCTAAAATACATTTTATTCATTGGAGATTAAATTTAAAATGCTGTTTCTGTTTTACTGAATTTCCTCTATTAAAGGTATACAGCATTAATAGGAGTCTGGATATTTTTTCTGGATATGCCTATGACATATTGGAATATAAATACCATCAACATGAGTTGGCTGAGAAAGGCCAAGTTGTTACTTAGCTCCTAAGTGGTTTGTCCAAATGGCCTGGTCAAACTGACAAGTTCATTCACTGGTTGCATGTTAAATTGGTCCAAATGTGCATTCAATTGCCTTGGAATGTAGGCTTCTTTTTTTTTACTTAACTGGGCACTTTATCACAAGAAAGGTAGAGCTCCATCTCATTCTAATTGCCCGTATCAGATGATCTGGCAGTTTGCGTTCTCTTGGGAAGTGTTTGAGCTGCTCTGAGATTTTCATGGAGCAATTGAAATACCCACAGATGTTATGAATAATGGCAAGGATGTTGGCCACTGATTTTCTGGTTGCCCAGAGTATTGCACATAGTAAAATATAAAGCAAATTGTTTCACTTGTAACTACGTTCTTTCTTTCATTATTTTGAACACGCATGCATGTTGATGAAAATTATTCCTAACTATTCACATTTATGAGTCAATGGATTCTCCCAACAAAGGCTCAGTACTGGTGGTTTATACTGACTGGTGTTTTCAAAGCAAACTACATTAACATTCCTTATTATACGGGAACAATATTCAAACGGTATGCTTGAATGCTTGGTCCACAATCAACAATTATACAATTATTCAAGATAGATTTAAATGATGTGAATGGCATAGGAGAAAATGGCTCATAATTTGGCATAAATTGGCACTAATCTTATTTAGAGACTACATAAGGAGGGTTGCTATTGGAAATTTAAGTGACAAAATATGGGAACAATTTTTTTCCAGGTAAAGACTCATTTATTTTGTTCCAATTATTTTAATTTAGAATAAAGTTGTTTCCCAAAGTGTCAGATGAACTTTGCCAGAAATGCCCACAAAGGAAACACATTTCAGGAAACCAAGTTCAAGCCCAAGTTATTCCTTATCAATTGGAGGGATGCCCAACTCCTCATCACTCCACTGTGAGAGATCAGGATAAGGGAAGTGACCAAAGACTGCATAAGGGTTAGACCATAGGTGCCAGGGTATCCAGAACCACATGACAACACTGAGAAATGCAGCCTGCAGCACTTTAGTCTTGGTCCATCGTGGTTGCTGTTGATATCTGGGCTCGGTATGGACGCCACCAGTAGCTTTCCTGATTGAAGCCTGTCCCAGGATCCAGCCCCACAGCAGCCATTTTAAAAGGGTCAACATTTGCTTGCAATACATGTTATGCCTGCAGGTGCCAGTTTGGTTGACATTATTTGCTCCAAACCTAGCACTGGCAGAATAAATGTGAATATAGAAAGGAATCTCTCCTTTGTCTCAGGATTGCAGGCTCTCAAAACTAACACCCATCCTAAAATGCAGGAAGGAGTCAGCTTCCAGACCCTAAAGCATTCCACACTCTGCCAGTCTGACACATATCCTGAAGCTGTCTCTGTTTTCCTACCCCTGAAGATTTTATGATCGTCGGTCATTTGACATTAAGACTCTTTTCAGCATCATTTTCAGGTTGTAATCTTTATTAGATGCCTTTCCAGCTTTTGTACATCCTCCTCTCACCTATCATAGAAACATAGAAGATAGGAGCAGGAGTAGGCCATTCGGCCCCTCAAACCTGCTCCGCCATTCAATGCGATCATGGCTGATCATCCAAATTCAGTACCCTGTCCCTGCTTTCTCCCCATATCCCTTGATCCCCTTAGCCTTAAGAAATATATCTAACTCCTTCTTGAATATATTTAATGAATTGGCCTCAACTGTCTTCTGTGGTAGTGAATTCCACAGGTTCACCACTCTCTGGGTGAAGAAATTCCTCCTCATCTCAGTCCTAAATGGCTTACCCCTTATCCTTAGACTGTGACCCCTGGTTCTGGACTTCCCCGCCATTGGGAACAGCCTTCCTGCATCTAGTCTGTCTAGTCCTGTTAGAATTTTATAAGTTTCAATGAGATCCCCTCTCATTCTTCTAACCTCTAGCGAATATAAGCCTAATCGACCCAATCTCTCTTCATACGTCATTCCTGCCATCCTAGGTATCAGTCTGATGAATCTTCGCTGCACTCCCTCCATGGCAAGAGCATCCTTCCTCAGATAAGGTGACCGAAACTGCACACAATACTCAAGGTGTTATCTCACCAAGGCCCTGTACAACTGCAG